>NC_092861.1:151292631-151347093 GCF_032062135.1 Pyxicephalus adspersus | reverse complement strand
AAAATGTAACATATTTGAGGAAAGATGCAAGAAAGGCTTTTTAAGGCAACAGTAGTGTTTTCAAAAAGTCAGTTGTACTTTATATTTTAAGGCTATACGAAGTACAACTATACAAAGTAGACAAGTAGTAGTGCAAAAAAAAACAACTGCATATATTCTTAATTCAAAAAAACATATAACCAATGAATGCTCTGTTTCCCGACACGTTGCGCCCTAAAGGCTTCCTCAGGGGAGAATAGAGAGCGTACTATACATACAGCAGAAAAAGATAATCAGAAAAATATTGATAACTAATATATGGTACTATTAGGACATAATGAAATAAATTACATAGAGATTTTATAATATACATTTGTAATATAATCATACGATTTAATGCAAGGAAAATATGAAAGTTACTCTCATATTATTGTTACCACACACACCTCTACTTACTTGTAAAGAAAGAAAGAAAATGTACACTACATGCCACTAAAATGTAATACAAAGTACATGTAACATGCATGGGGAACATTTTTTGTGGTGTAAGGAGGAATGGTCTGATGGGGAAGAGGTGGGGTAAAGCAGCATAAGTGGCTAATATTTAACAGAGGATAAATAGGTTGGAAAGGAGGGGCAAGGTAAAAGATTGTACGTAAGTCCAAAGGTAGAACAGAAAAAAAGTTGGACAAAATATTGCTGACGTTCTCAAAGCAAAGTTGCACAGTTGGTGGGGCAGGTTGCTTCCATGGAGAAAACATGCATTATTTTTCACTTTTAGGGGAAATGGCAGTTGATTTAGCATCTTCCTCAAATAGTATGTAAAAGTAAAAGTATGTTAGGGCTCCTAGTATAAAAAAAAATGTAGTTCTATATAGACACACAGAAAAAAAATAGCTGGCATTTTATTTTGTTGGCTGCTTAAAAGAGCCTTGAAGCAGTATTCCATTTTTTGTATTAATTCCCACCCCCATAAGACCCCAACAATTATCTTTTATTCTTATTATATACACACATTTTTATGGATAACATTTCTTTATATCCTTCACTTTCTACTACATTTTTAGGTGGTCCCTACTCCCGTGGCAAATAGCAAACTCACAATTGTCTATGAGCATCGTTAAGCAAAGTTGCACAAGCTGGAATAATGATGCACCTCCGGGGCTGTATTCATGACATTTTGGCCTCAAAAAGTTGGTTTGAATTACCTTGGCCATCTTTTAAGCCTAAAGAGGAGTGCCATCTAGTGGGAGAGCAAATCTGTCTATTGAATTCTTCCCAGATTTCAGTGCCGCAAAGGCAAGAGTGCTAGCGCTGAGTTGAACATGTTGTACATATTTTCCCATCTCCTGCTCAAGTATTGGCTGCACATCATTGCTCTAGACAGGCTTCCTATCGGTAACAATCGTGAGCAAAGCCTACACAAAACACATCGGTATCCACTTGTTGTCCCTCTCCATATCATGTTTGACATAGAGACAACACAATAGCACAACTGGAAGACAGATGTCATGTTATAAAGAAGATACTCAAACAAGGATCCTAATAGTAGACACGACCAAAAAATCAGATTTTGTAAATCCATTAACATGCATTGGGTTATGTAAATTGTTAGAAATGGTGTTTAAATAACTTTAAGCTCCCTGTGTTATGTATATGTTACATGTACCGCCATTGAAATGATTCCATTTTTAATGTACAACCAATCCCACTATAATGGTGTTCTGTGCTGAATGCAGCTTCCACATCAATACATAAAATTTGCAAAGTAATGAAAAAGGACCCCCCGGGGTCAAAAGATTTCACTGAACCAACATTCTTCTTCAGCATTGTGCAAAATAATGGCCAATTGTGTAATTACCTATTGAACCTTTGGGATATTGAATATGAACAGTGCACTGAGACAGCAGAAAAAAGACTGATATGTTGTGTGATTCCTAATGGCATGTACGAGCAATATGTCATGTTTATGGGTTGTGAATGTTGATGTCTTGAACACTGATCAATCTCCAACCTTAAATATGTACATTTATTGGTGTGATAACCCTTCACTGTGTAAAAATAACAACCTCATTATCACAAGGTAAGCTATAAAATATTCAAAATGTTCCTTTCATATACGATAATAGCACTCTTCAGCAATCACAGTCAAGTGTCTTTGCCAGGTGCTGATGACTGAGAAGCTTCAAGACGGATGAAAAGTCTATTTGTCTGTATGGCCCTGGAAAAAAACAAGTCTAAGGAAGGAGTCCTCAACTCCAATTCCCCAGGGCCACTTGCAGACTGGGTTTTAGTATGAACAGAGCTGTTTTCTGACTGTTAAAACTAATCAGTGTTGCATTTACTGCTGTCTAGGAGAAATACTTAAAATATGTGCAGATCCTGCGCCCTAGAGCACCGGAGATGAGGACCCCTGATCTAAGGGAACACATAGATTCATTGATCTTTGCAATCTAGCTTTCCACAGAACTTGATGACCAACAATGTGTGCAGATTGCTTTCACAATTATAAAAAGAATAGTGTACTGGACTTCAGGGGTGGGTTCTTGATAGCAGATATATTCCCCCTACTTTAGGTCTTTGACTTTCTGAGAACCTACTGTGGAAACAATCCGGAAAAGTTTAGTTGGTGACCTGCAGTTGCTATTCAACTAGATCATTACAAGACTTAGACTCTTGGATAGGGGGCATGGACATGGGTGGGCTTTCTTATCCCATCACAGTTTCACACTGGGGCATGTCTGGGGCCGTCAGGTGAAGGGGATGTGTTAGTCTTGGAGGAAGGTGTGGTGCTGAAAGCAGTAATACAATGCACATTCTGGGTGCTGCATGAAAGACTGATACCACCACCCCATGCGTACTGAGAGTACCAAGTGCACCCCTGGCTTAACCCATTCAGTGGTAGACTGCTAAACCTTGCCAGACTTATTGCCAAATCTGTTTGTGTTTTGCTCATTGCTGAAATAAAGCTGTTTGTCTAAGCCATTTTGAGTTGTTTGAACCTGAATAAAGTTTACTTAACATACAGTAAGCTCTACAGTGCCCAGCATTAGGCTAGTCCCCTTAACTTCACAATTTATATATATATATATCAGCACAAGATGGACACAACAACAGAAGTTCTGCCCAACACCAGCTGAGTTGTAGAACGCCCCTGTTGTGTTCTGGTAGACTCTATACTATTGAGTTCTAGTTACCTTTTCTTTACAGGTGTCCCCAGCTACCTTTTGCTTGATTTTTTGCTACATTTTGCTTGATTGGCCAAATACCATGACAGGAGCTTTGCCTAGCTGAGCTCCTGTCATTGTTCAGCCAATCTGGGAACATGACAATCGTAGTTGTCTAAGACACATTTATGTTGGATTGGAACACAAATTGGTAAAATCCCAAGTTCTGATCTATGATCAGGAAAGGAGAAATCTAGGTTGAAATTGTCTCCTAATGGATTTCTCCACACATTTATATTAAGCAGGAAGAAGTCCATTGGAACCTAATAGGAGGAAGCAGGAAGAAATCTACAAGAACTCAACAGTTGACTCGAAATGACGATGTGGATTCTGATCAGTTTTGAAAGGATTGCAAAATGAAAGGTTATGGCTAAAGGAGCAGGGGGCTGGGTCTGTGCCTCCCTTTCTGCTTGGTGACCAGTTTTAGGATGTTCATTCTGACAAACTTAAGACATTTGGGGGTCACTCTCAAAGTCTGGGCTAAGTTTGCTTACTATTAGGGACAAAAGGTCAAGCAGGCTTTAGGAGAGAGTGAAAACGTTGTCCAGAGCTGAAAAAAGGTTCAATACCTTGATAAAGAAGAATTTATCTAAATAAATAAATGTAATATAATGCGGCATGATTAGATTTACATTTCACAACATTTTCAGCAAGTATAGAAAAACACCGGTTTATCTTGCGAGAAATGCAGCATTCTTATCACTTTGCATGAACTAAAGTGAAAAGTACAAAGAATATTTTCTTCCATTTGTAAATTCCCCATCCAAAATGTAATGATGGTGTAAAGGAAGGTCCAATCTGGGTGACAACTATGGCTTATGTACAGTAGAAAAAAAGGTGAAACTACCCAAAGAAAAGAAAAGTGTATTCCCAAGATCACCAGGTAAATAAAGGAAAAGAAAAAAAAACTAAAGGCAAAGACAAAGGCAAAAAAATAAAAAAGAAACTAAAGCAACCTCCACATTTAAGGACTGGTAAGCTGCTATATATTGTATTTCCATTTCTTGCATTTATTTAAATGAAGAAACTCTCACAAAATAAAATTACTTTCTGTATGTCACTTCAAACAAAACCTGATTGTACTTAATTCCAAATAAATTTTTGTATTACTGTATATGGCCCCTCTCTCTTACTTGTTGATATTCTCACTGTCTGTGCATCATGTAGATCCTTTGTATGAGTTTCCTGTTAACAAATGCACATTCATGGCACATGTCACACATTTACTGCTGTGCCTATGCCAGAACATTCTAGAGTTATCACCCTAGGAATGTTATTGCCCCAGGAATTTCCAGTGGATATATCTTGCTGGTAAGATCACCAGCAAATATTTAATTACAAGCAGAAATAGAAAAAAGGGATTTAAAGGCAAACTATAATTTTTCTTTGAAAATCAGTGTTTAGTCAGGTCTTTATTGCGGAAAAGTACAGGAAATATCCCCTCTGCAATAGAACAAAGTTACCTGCCTGTGCGCTGTCTTCTGTAAAAAAAGAAAAAAAAAACATATGCTAGAATGTGCTGGATTTCCTGGCATCGGCCAGGGCTACTGGGACCCAATGAACTCCCATGCACACGGGCAGAAGTCAACGAGTAGAAGCAGGAGAAGAAGAAGGTGAGGGTGCCTGCAACAGAATAAAGACAGGTGAGTGTATTTAAAAATTGCAATCAGGCAGGTAAGGTTATTTTATTACGGAAGGGACATTGTCTGTCTGTTCTACAATAATGAACCAGTCTGGTCTCATATTTTATGTTTTTAGGTATAGTTCTACTTTTTACTAGGTTTTTGGCATCACAGAAGTATATACAAAAGATTTGATTTTGGTGTTTGAGGTTAGATACAAAATAAAAACAGGTTTGATAAAATAAATAAAGAAAGGTTTGTTTATGAAATTATGAGACTAATATAATAACTAACTTTTTTAGCTCTATCACAATTCTAATGTTTGTCCCCTTCAATATTTTCTCTATTCACAATTAAGCACCGATGCCGTCTTGTTTTCCACTGGTGGATGGTGTGGAGCAGATCAGTTTCTATTATTTGATGTTTTTTTTTCTTTATTGCATCCATTGACAAAAGGTGTGTTATTTTAATCACAGATTTCAATTTAGGAAAAAGAAAAAGTCCCAAGCTGCCAAATCTGGTGAATATGGAGGATGTTCCAGCGTAGTAATGTGTATGTCGGTCACAGAAAGTGCTGTGTGAGAAGGAGCATTGTCCTGATGAAGAATGAAACCATTTCCCACATTTCTGCCGTCTTTTCCTGACTCTTTCTCTCAGCTTTGTCTTCCTTATAATAATGTTGGGTCACTGTTGTGTCTTCTGGAACCCATTCTGCCAAAATGACGTCTTCATGTCACAAAACACGATGACATGGCTGGGAGTTTGGACTTTTTTGATTCTTGGTGATGAAGGTGTTTCCAGTGACTGTGGTTTGGTTTCAGGATCATACTGGAAGATCCGGGTTTCGACACCAAGTGATGACTTTATGGAAAAGGTTGGCTCCATTTGCTAAAAATGTCAAACTGATGCTTTACTCAACTTTTATACTTCTCATGATTTCAGCACATGAGGGGAAACACAATGGCATTAAACGATGGCTGAAAACAAACTGAACACAGAGAGTGCCGGGGTTTGTTCTGCATGTTTGGAGAAGTTTAAACATTCTTGGTGAGAGATCAGAATCATCTCACTGCTTTGTGTTAGAGATAGAAACACAACCTAGGTATTTCATACACAGATCTTGTTTATACCAAAGGGAGGAAAGATCATGACATATATATTAAGAAAATATATTTTATGCATATTTTAATGTTTAGATATCATATTTATCTATAGAATTTATGAACAGACAGAGAAGATATGCTATGCCCCATTGAGATGTTTTCATTATGTTTACTATATATGTATATAAATATATTTATATATACATCTATACCATTTTATATATATATATATATATATATATATATTATCAATTATATAATACCACACAAATCCACATCCTGCATTTCCCTGACTTTTCTATTAGTAATAAACAGTTTGAAAACTGTTTGGAATCCAGGTCAGGGGGAATGATTGACAATCCTGGGATCTCAGAACCGAGGGCCTTCCTGTTTATGGGCTGAATTTGCATTGCTAATCTTTAATAAACAGATAACTGAAAAGTTACAGCACTTTCAGATTACAGTGGAAAAAAAACATAGAGTTAGGCGCATGATTGATTGAGCACTTGCCAGGCCATGGATATACAATTGACCTAAGCTCAAGGTTGCATACAATTTTTATTTTTTTGCCTACCATTTCAAGACTTGTCAGCGGGTGATCTAATTTATGACGGATTATGAATTAAGAAGGAGAATTTCCTAGAAAAGTCAAAGGCAAATGAGAGCTAATACCTTCTTGAAAGCACACTCCTAACAATAAGAGCCGAGTGTTGCCAAAGATACACAATTGCAAACACTAAAAAGGTAAAGTACACCTCCGCCTTGTATAAGAGGGACACACTTCAGGATCAACATGTTCTTCACACAGAATTAGAAGTAGAATAATTATACATGTATTATACACAAATATATTAGTCATATATGTGAATTTTCTGCAAGAGAATGAAGCTAATCAGATTATCTACTGCATAATAAATAAATGTGGAGGTTGCTGGGCCTCCTGGTAAGTCAAAATGAGAATTGTTGGTGGGGGTAAGGAGTAATTGCAGCCTCAAGGGGTTACCAGCACCTCTAAAAATGATGCCAGCAGTGGACAATACCTGGGGTAGTCTCTCTTTCACTGGAAATATCTTAAAAGGCACCAGAAACCGAATCCAATGGTTGGTTGAAGCTCTTAGATTGATTTGTATTTCTGCAACATTCAGGTTAATATAGAGTTGTGATGTATGAAACTGGCATTGGTAGGGTCAGTTCAATTTAAGAGGGAATTGGGGTTTAGAAATCTCAAACAGTGATATAGCATAGCCATAGCAAAGCATAAGATGCTTTTAAAATTAAAATTGATAACAAAGGACCACATGGTATTTCTGCATTCAATTTTAGGTATTGAAACAATTTTGAGGGCGCAGACTATGCTCATGTAGGTCCATTCACATTCCTGCCACTGCTTGGGAAACAACACTGATGACCTATGAAATTATGAAACCCCTTGGATTTCTGATACCTCTTGGATTTGTGTTACCCTTGAAGTGACCATGGGAAGTGATGTTCCCTGCTTTACATTCCTCATATCTCCTAAACTATGTGTTGAAAAGACTTGACATTTGTAGCGTAGTCAAATGAACCTATTGGGTATTAGCACCCCAAAGGTCAGCCCCCTTTTTGGGAGATTCAAGATATGGGATAAAAGTTCAAAAACATAAAATCAAACAGGGATATCTTCTCACTTAGAGGGTGCAATAATAAGGTCACAAGCCCCATGGTGCCCTAAATTGAGTATGCAAATCTGTGTTCTCTGGGGCTCAATTTAAAACTCCAGGACATCTACAGGCATTGCCTAGTCTTAGCATTGTTTCTGGAGGTGCTGATACCCCTTGAGGCTGCAAAACACCCTACTGCTTCTAATTTTGATTCATCATGACTGCCAGCAGCCTCTTCCATTAGGTTTCATGATACAATGAGTAGCCACAGCTGCCATATGTTGTGCTACCAATGGCATCCCTGCACAAGAGGAGCAGCGTGATCTGCTAGGCCCCTCAGCCCCATTGTTTAACTCGGGCATTGCTACCAGCCCCAAAAACCTACTAATTGAAAAATACAATATCATTACAATACAAAACAATACAATATCATCGCAGTATGCCATATTTAATAGGTGCTTTAGTCACATCCCATCATTATAGAAAGGATTTGGGCATGGATTAACACAACAAACCTGATTTATTAAAGCTCTCCAAGACTGGAGAAGATAGACAATCATAACTTCATAACTTGGAATGGACTTCCTAAAACTCCTTTACGATTATTTGGCAAATGTCTTCAGCCCTGGACCAGATCCACTCTAGATTTGCTGGATCACCCAGGTTCTTCTGTGATATCTATATGTCGATAGTCTATCTTCTCCAGTCCTCCTCCTCCTCCAGGGCTCTGTTTGGCTCAAGGTCCCTTCACTATGGCCAGTCCTCCGATATATCATCATTAAAGTGTCTCTTTTCTAAGCTTTATGGAGGCAGCAAAACAGAAAGAAAAGGACTCTATTTAGGGAATTACTGAGGTCTAACTAACTTTCTCCAAGTCATTCAATATCCCCTTGACAACTACTGGGTCAAAACAGCTTCCAAAGATTGACACCGGCACCCATGACTCTTCCCAGCCAACAGTCCTCCAAGGGTTCCCACAGTTTGCTGGATCACCAAGGTTTATCCAAGATAGTCTATGTTCTACAATTTTGGAATGATTTAATAAATCTGGTCCAATGCACTGTAAAAGAGCCATTATAGTAGAAGTTCAATCAGTCAAGCCATTAATCAGCATTTCAGGGCAATTAGTCACACACAATATCTGATGGCATGATTGGGAAAAAAGTAAAAGGTCAATAAATTGATCATACATTACTTTGCTTTTCCAGAAATGTCATCCAGAATACAATTGCGGCATTAAATAAGATTCCATGTGTGCCAGTAGAGCACAATATATAAATTATCATCATCTGATTTTTGTCATGCAGGAAAAAAAAAAGAAGTGAATAAAAAAATGAATCTTTTTTTGTATTTATTTGCCTTCATCTGCAGAAGTAGGCGTAAGAGTTAGTTTGGTATTCATGGTGGGGTCTCAGTAAACAAACACAACTTGTATTTCCATAAGCAGAATCAGAAGCATCGGATGTGAAAATTCATGTATAATGTTTGTAAAATAGCAGAAAGCGACATGAATAAAGTATAGAGGAATCCAATTGTCTTTTACCTCTCCCGATTGAATTTTATGAATCCCGCTCCGTCATTGTATGCCGCTCCGATCTTGTGTTATTTTGTTGCTTACATAAATAAAACTTTTCAACATTGTTACATTTTCTATCAACACATAAACAATATATGGACAGTGCTGGCTTTTGATTTGAATAGCTGAATTCATCAAAAAGAAGATATAGCTACAAGTAAAAGTTTGGCAAAAGAATTGACCCAATGTGAACTTGGTCATTGTATAAACCCAATCACTAAAATCTCAGCAGAGCTTTAATATGTTACAATGGATTCTATATCTTTTTTATTTTTAATTTGCAATTTTCCTGCCATGAAGGTTCTTTTTCAGTCATTTCCTGTTTTATGCTCTTTTACTGTTTCTTAGTTGTTCTCATTTTTGGTCACCATGGACTTCTGAGGAAGACCACAAAGGGCCATTCTTACACACATTACTTGCCCAAGTGATATTGCACACCCTCAATCTGCTCTCCAGCCTCTTCTTTATTAAATCTGTCTTCTGTTTAATTTTTCATTAAATGTGCTTTTAATCCTCCCCTTCATTGGGCCTGATCTATTAAAGCTCCCCAAGACTGGAGATAGATTTTATCAGTGAAGCTGGGTGATCCAAAAAATCTGGATTGGATCTGGTCCAGGATTGAAAACATTTGCTAACAAATAGCAAATGCCTTTAGGTTTAAGGTTTGCTGAATCACCCACTGATGAAAGTTTATCCTTTCCAGCCTTGTCAAGTTTTAATAAATCAGGCTCATTAAATTTGCCCTCCATCCTTACCTTCACTAAATATGCCCCCCAGACCCTCTTTATTAAATCTGCCTTCAGCCCCCCCCTTCAAGAATCCAGACTGAGAACTGTACGGGGGATGTGGTCCGCCGGTCTGGCCGGTGCGCCCCACCAGCGCGGTCCTTTAACTGACCCTGCTCGGGGGTGCACCGGCCAGACCTGCAGATCACCAAAATTTTCTGCCGGTTGGGGACCACTGATCTAGCTTATCACACTCCAGCTCCCTGACTATTTTTGGTGGCCTGCATGCAAATGTGATCTGCCAAGAAACATCTACTTCTTCATACTGCAATCCACCATTTACATAACTCCTCCTATAAAGTTACCCCACTGTTCACATTAGTGCTGAGGGTTCTTGAAGGGAGGACTAAGACTGAGTTCTTTGATCTTTTCAGAGGGTTATGTACATCACAGTGCTGACTCCTTTCACCAGAAATGCAATGCAGGAAACTCATCTTAATGTCTAAATGGAATGTAAAAAAAAGTTTTCTTGAAAAAACTAACTAACATACCATAACTGGCAAGGTACCATTTATAAAGGAGAAATCTCCCAATGGAGACCACCCTGCCGGAGAGGAAATAGGACAGAAAGGGAGGGGGTAGAAATCTGTTTAGAGAAGGTACAAGCCTAATTAGGTCATCTTTGTACCAAGTAGATATCATTATGGGAAGGGGGTCGTTTCCCTTTTTTTAAAAAAGTTTAGGAAAAGGCTTTGAAGATAATAAGTAAGTAAGTAAAGACAACAAACAAAATTGCCAGTTAGCCAGAGCAACAGAAATTCAAGTTGGTCCAATTGCTAGCTGTACTATTTTTATTTTTTAAAATTTATAAAGTCTTAAAAGTTCTTCACCACCAACTTGTGGAGCTCAGAGATTTCGGCATGCGTGCAGATACCACTGATTAGCAGAGTAGATGTTACCATGCTGCTTTTTTTCAATATTTTATTTTTCCCTGCTAAGTTAGTCTAAAGATAGCAAGATGATTCAATGCGAAAATATGCTAATTGCAGCTAATTATATGTATCTGGACCCGTAATTGGTCGCATCAACAGGCATTAAACAAATAGAACTTTCTGCCTTATATTTTAGAACAGAGTCTAATTGCAAGGCGCATTATAGGGAAAAAAAATGAATATTGTTCTGAGAGCTAAAGATTATATTCTCCAACAAAATGAGTCATTACTGACTTGCTCGATAATGGGGAAATGGAAACACTGATGATGATTAAGAAAAAAAGAGGACAACGGGATAAATAACTGAATAATGATACATTGTCAACAGGGTATAAGAGGACATTCTGATTCTGGCACATAAATCCCACAGTAAATGTTCTAGCCTTACAGTCTTTCCATGGTCATCTCTTGATTTACCTTATATATATATATATATATATATATATATATATATATATATATATATATATATATATATGAAGACCTGGCTACCTATCCAACCAATTTATTTACAATCAGGTGGGTCCTGGAAATATATATTCGTTGGTCGACCTAAAGATTGTTGCCTTCCTTGATTTTTTCCACCCCTTCCCCTTACTTAAATGATGATTATTAAAAAAAAACTAGCTTGGCAAGTTCTCATACTTCTTCTTGCTTCAAGATATACCCAGAAGACCTGCTCTGGTTCAATGGCTCTGATTTATTAAAGTTCTCTAAGTCTGGAGAAGATAAACTATCATGGGCAAACCTTGGTGATCCAGTAAAACTGGAACTGATTTCTTCAAATGATTTTTATGTAATTTGTTTGATGGATCACCCAAGTCATGGATGGATCACACAAGTTCTACCCAAGTTTTGAAACCATATTCCTATTTTTTACTAAGACTTTAATATGACAAATTACCTTCTGTTAATGTCATCACGATACTTTTTGTGAATAGAAGTATTTATTGCATATTTATCATATGCAATTATGGCAACTATATTTTTATAGCTACTATCTTACCCTCCATATCCCCTGAGAAAGCCCTAATGGGGCGAATCGTGACGGCAAGGAGATATACTATACGTAATTACACTTAATAAATATACCATCAGTGTACCATTAAGCTTGATTCATGATGTATGATGATAATTGCGAACTATACATCTTTTGTATTGTGTTTTTTATTTGTACATTGTTTAGTTTTCTAATAAAGTACTGCTTTATGAGCTATTAATAATAATTAATAATAATAAAAACACTTCTTTGCTTCTCCTCTTTCATCCATTTTAGCACCAGATCTAAAAATGTATCTCCTATAGACTTTAACTCAAATATTGGGTTAGGCAAATTCCAAAGAACATTGCACTCAAAAGTTGGGTTTGATGAAAGTCAAAGAATATACACAGAACCCTTCTCAAATCACACCCAGACTTATTCACCGATCTCTGTTGGAGAATTATAAATACTTTCACTGATCTCTACTAATAAGGGTTGCTTATACTCTACATTTGAGCAATTTCATTTTTGTTTCTTTTAAATGAATAATAAGGCGAGTTCATATCACTGTATGATTTTATTTGGCTGTTTTCTGAATGTTATTTTATCATCTGGGGAATTTTCCCCCTGAGCCGTAATAACTGTTTTTAAGTTTAATTTTCACCTATAAAACTTCATCCAATATTGCTTCTCGGGGAGTTCTCCAGACCTAAGAGACAGAAAATAAGTCGGTGAGCTTTAGTGGGCATGCTGTAATGCTATCTTTATTTATTGCTCAATTCACTTTTCCTGTCTGGTAATTGAGTCTCCTCACTGGAAGCCATTTTATTAAGAAATAACCCCGCAGATTTAGGGACAGCAGAAGCTCAAGATGAAGAGGAATTCACAGCTTCTGGCTTTTAGAATCCTTCGCCTCGTTCAGGATAGGAGGGAAATGGCTCTTTAGCTTTCATGCAGCAATATTTTTTTATACACCTTTTTTTTTCAGTCCAAAACATCATTACTCCACATTGTGCGGTGATATACCAAAGGAGAATATTTATGGCTGTTCTGTTCAAATAAACAGCAGAAAAAAATAATATAACATGAGAATTATTTCTAGACATAACTAAAAATAAAAAGTACCGTAGACCTTTCACTAACTTTTGCAAATCCATTCTCGATGTCACAAAACATGCTGCAACTTTTTTTATGACTTTTTTATAAGTTTTAACTTTTATTTTTAAAAAGTCTTCCTCAAGTTCCAGGTATTGACTTTGTCTAGGCTGGGATGATGTCATCAGTATGCTGCATGTAAGAGGGAACTCTTCCTTAGTCTCCTCCCCTTCTGTGGTCAGACTGCAATATTGTAACTTTGTAACAAAGTAAAAGGCTGCAGGGATAATTTTTTTTTTAGATGTTTGTGAATTTTTGGAAAACATTTGGATGAGGGCTCATTTCTACTATGTGCGGTGCAGTGCTGTCCTCTGTGCTTCACAATGGGTCTGATTTATTAAATCTCCAAGACTGGAGAAGACTTTTTTCGGGAATGAGGGGTTTACATAACAATGATGCACATGTGCACTCGCCATGGATAGTACCGTCCTCCCTCTTCTTTTTTTATGACTACACATCTGTTCCCCAGTCTTGGAGAGCTTTATTATATCTGGCCCAAAGTGTGAGATACAGGACATTGCATAGAAAGCAATGTCTTATGTCCCCACTCATGCCATTGCAAAGCACTGGTGGAAGCATTTCCGTCCATTTTTGTGGACTATCCCATTCAGCATTATTGAATGGGGTCAGCATTGAAATGATCACCCATGCAGGTGGCTGTATCTCAGCAAATCGCTTTCTTATAGGAGGGAATGAATCTTAATTTTCTAGAGGCACAAAAGCAGGAAAATAAAGATTCATAACAAACAATAATAAAAAATCAACACCCCAGCACCTACAAATTGATCTCTCATATACTAGTTGCAGCTCATATACTCATCCCTACTAAATGGAAGTCCACCCTCCTTCATTCCCTTCAGGGAAAATTTATATCAACGCATTTAGGATGTCTGCTTGATGGAATATTTTACTGTATTATTAAATGCTCAGCAGGAAAAATTTGAGTGAACATGGGACTGTAATACATATTTTTCACATATGCCACTTTAATTGTAACCTCGTTACATTGTAACCTCGTTATCTCAATGCCCCTTATCCACTCTTTTTCCCCTTGTTGGCTTTTTATGGGTACTGAGTTTATTCATATTTTATTGCCGTCAACAAATAGGATCCACCTTGGCATGCATAATGAAGATTTGAATTGGACAACAGTTAATATGAGTTCCTTTAAAGCCTTATCAATAAATGCCAATGTTGTAAATGATATCTCGGATGCCCACAATTTTTGTTCTTTCTTTAAGTTTATTCATGTTACCCTTCACCCCCAACATTCTGTTCATTGTTAGTACCAATTTGTTAATTTCTTTAACCATATATTTGTTCAATAAAAACTACAATTGCAAAATAAAAAATCAGCACCACAAAAAAAGTTTTTTTGTGAAATTTTGGGAAATGTATTTTGTGAAATTAAATACATCCAAATGGACCTTTTAGATTATTCTGGAAAAGTATATTATAAGAACATGAATAAATAAATGACATACTTTAGAACTAATGATACATGGTTTGTCATATAGATAAAACATGATCAATATGTTTTAGTATATGCATACCGAACATATTTTAAAATATATGATACATTTTATTGTGTAGCTAAAATATGTTTTGGAGCAGATTTAAAAGACTAATGTAGGTATTAGTAGGTGAAAGATAAAAAGAAAATGGATCAGGATTCAAACAGGTATTTCCTCCATAACTTTTGTCATCAGACAAGTGGACCAATCCATTCTTAAATTAATGTTAAAACACCATAAACTGTTTCACAGTTTCAACCACAACACCAACAAACATCCCAAGGGGTCAGAAATAGTGAACTGGGTTTTGCCCCTGGAGACACCAGGCCAGGTGAATAAGATGAGCAGTCAGTTATGGCCCTAATGAAGTTGACCTGACTCTACGGAACGAGGTACAAAAGTCTGAGATATCGGCCCTGATTTATTAAAGTTCTCCAAGGCTGGAGTGAATACACTTTCACCAGTGAAACTGGGTGATCCAACAAACCTCGGATGGATCTGGTCCAGGATTCAAAGCATTTGCTAACAGATAGCAAATGACATTGAATAAATCCATTCCAGGTTTGCTGGATCACTCCAGATTTACTGATGGAAGTGTATTCTCTCCGGCTTTGGAGAGCTTTAATAAATAAGGCCCAAGATGTTTAGATATCCCCGTTTATGAGTAGCAATGACATCCATGTGAAATCACACAGCTTTTTTTCAATGAATGAGTGAATAAAATAGAAGTTGGTTATGTAGGAATTAACCTGGTTATAGCCTGGCTCATGGGCCTGATTTATAAATGTTCTCCGAGACTAGAGAAGATAGACCACTATAGCTGAACCTGGATGAACAAACTTGGAATACATTTTCTAAAAATCATTTTCTTTCACTTGCCAAATGTTTTCAATCCTGAACCAGATCCATTTCAAGTTTTCTGGATCACCCAGGTTCTCCAATGATGGTCTATCTTCTTCAGGTTTGGAGAGATTTAATAAATCAGGCCCGTTACACAGGTCAACATTTCATTTTCATCAGATATAATTTTTTTGGGTGAGCTTTGTAGTATTCACCAGCTACACTGATGCGGATTTCAAATCTGTGTTCTGTTTTTCTCTAGCACGTCTAGTTTTTGTGATGCAGCTAATTAAATATTGTGTGAAATTCGTTATAAATAGCCTTAACATATTACAACATTTAACAACAGTTTTATTTTTTTAAGGTTAGAGAGCGCACTAACTGCGATTGATTTCATTTGTCATCATGCCTGGAAATTGCCTTATTGATCCAGACAGTTTCTGTTACGTGTGTGGTTCATTCACGACGAAAGCACAACATCGCCAAATTGCCACAGAACTACAAAGATATACAAATTATAATTTGGCTGTCTACTTGATGACCAGGAAAAATCTTGGGCTCCACATGTCATCTGTACCGGTTGTTCTAATGGACTGCCCGACTGCCTAAATGGGCGTAAAGCAGTAATGCCATTTGCAATCCGGATGGTGTGGAAAGAACCGTGAGATCATTTAATCGACTGCTATTTTTGCCGCGTCAACAAAAGTGGATTCTCAGGTAAGACTAAGCACAAAATTGTATATCCCGGCCTCGATTCTGCAATTAGGCCTATTCCCCATGATGATTCATTGCCAGTTCTGGTACTGCCACATGATGGACTTGCTTCTGTAGAAGGTGATGAGGAAAGCGCTGGAGTTGCAGCCAGTTATAACCACGAATCATCTGATCCTGACTACTTGGCCGATGAAGATTCAGAAGCAGAGACCTTTACACAAGCAGAGCTAAATGATATTATTCGCGATCTAAATCTCTTCAAAGACAAAGCAGAACTTCTTGCTTCAAGGCTTAAACAGAAGCACTTGCTTGCAAAGGGTGCAAATGTAACTCACTACAGAAAACGAAATCATAACTTGACAACGTTCTTCACTGGTGATGGCTCACTGTGCTACTGTCATGATATAAACGCACTCTAACAGTTTGTCACAAGAGCATGTTCCATCTGAATGGCGTATCTTCCTTTCCTCTAAATTCCTCTAAAAGAAGCTTGAAGTCTTACTGCATAATGGGAATTCCAAACCAAGTTTACCGATTGCCTATTCTGTTAACCTAAAGGAGTTCCATGACAACATGAAGTTTTCACTTGAAGCAATCTAGTATAAAACACACTAGTGGAACATCTGTGGGGATCTAAAGGTCACTGACTTGCCGATGGGAATGCAAGGAGGATTCACAAAATATTGCTGATTCCTATGCCTGTGGGACAGCCAACCTACGGGAGACCATTATGACAAGCGTGATTGGCTACCAAGAGATACCTATAAGCCCGGAACAATCAATGTCAAGTTTCTGCCTCTGGTTGATCCGCATAAAATATTTCTGTCACCTCTTCATATCAAGGTAGGCTTGATGGAGAACCTTGTAAAGGCCATGGGTAAATCAAAGACCATGGGTTCTCAGTACCTTGTTGAGAAGTTTCTAAACATAAGCACTGCAAAAATGAAGGAAGAGATATTTATAGGGCCACAGATCGTCTGTTTTGCAGGATGATGTTTTCAAACAATCTCCCCCAGCAGCTGAGCTAGAAGCTTGGGATGCATTCAAGTGGCTGTGTGAAAATTTCCTGGGCAACCATAAGTCTCCTGCATACAAGGAAGGAGTTCAGAATCTGCTTGATTCATACCAGAAACTGGGTTGTCGCATGTCAAAAAAAATAAATTTCTTGCAGTCACATCTAGAATTCTTCCCAGAAAATCTTGGTATGGTGAGTGATGAACAAGGAGAACGTTTTCACCAGGACATTCAGTTATTGGAGCACCGCTACCAGGGTTTCTAGAATGAAAGTATGATGGCTGACTACTGCTGGAAGCTGTATTGTGACAATCCAGACAAAGTACACAAGAAAATCATACTCTAAGCATTTCGGAAGAAACAATGGTACCTGGCTGACATTGTTCAGTAGATCTATACCACAGTGTGCTTTATTTTACTTCACACTGAAGACGTAACATTCACTTCAATGGTGCTTACGTTTTAGTACAAAGTACATGCATGTACAATGTTAACTACAATAGTACTCATAACTCAGGAACTGTACGTTTAAGGAAAAAACAGATCTGAAATCTGCTCGAAAAGCTGATTTAGAAAAGTTTGCTGTGGTTTCTGATGATTATCAAAACTACTTTTTTGTTGACCTGTGTTATCTTTGTATGGTATTTTTCACCTTTATGCTTCCAAAAGGTCCTTTAGATTAGTATTTGATCATATTTTAGCTATAATGTATGTTAATATTATTGTTTTGGTCGTATGTAGCTGTTTATATAAAAAAAAATCTGATTATTTAGGCATTTGCAAACATTGTAAAAAACTAAGCAAACCATAGCAACATGTATGTAAAAAAGTCATAGGTTTATCAAGTTCAACCACTAGGGAAATAAACATATTACAACCAGGGTATCCCAAATAAAACCATGTATGCTTAGTTGATCAAGAGGAAGGCAAAAAAAACCTTATATGTCCTGGTTCAATTTTCTCCAATAGGGGAAAAAAATTCGGGTGTCATATACTCATTGGTGTCGTGGAACTAGAAGGGGACCATTGATGGTGCCATAACATAAATGGTTCTGTTCTTTTTGTCTAGAGGAAATCTGTGATCTCCATGAGTTCCAAGTAATACCTCAAAGTGTTACATTGACACATTACATTGCAAAAATATACTAAACTTTAAAAAATATACTTGGTGTTCGGTCTGCTTTAAAGTCCAGCTGTATGCTATGTGATTTGCAATATTTTCTGCATAACAGCAAAATCCTCACAGTTCTTTTATTTTCTTTTTATTTCCCTGTTTATCTCTGGAACAATATTCTGCCTCCTTCTCACTGAAGCAAGCAAAGTAATTCACTTGGAAATGATGACAAAAAAGTCTAAATGATCTTGGCCACATTTTATCTCATAAACACAATAGAAGATTTAGCACATAAAAGGTGACACTTTCACGATGCCTCGGCTGTGCCCTCCTATACCAATTTCTGTGCATTCCTATTTAGATCATGATCTTCTGATCAAGGCCACGCAAAGCAAGATATTTATGAATGCACACATTTTACCCATAATTATGTGCCACAACAACGTCTTGCAAAGTCCCCGTTGTGTTTCAAGATGACACTCGCTGCTTGCACATTCAGCTGGTGTATGCTATCTCATCACACTGCTCCTTGCATAATTCACCTCCGGACCCCCCTGGGGTCTGCAAGGTTATACCGCTGCCTTTCATTATTTTTCAAAAGCATGTTATTTGCATTCTAAAGTCAGATTTCTTTCTCTTTTTTTGTTTCTATTGGCGCGTGGTTATAATTTATTTTTTATGCTTCACTAAATGCAGGTGTTATATTTTTTTCTTAACTGGTAATTTTTGTATTTTGGAAAAACAGACAGGTATTGAAAAGTAAAACAAGTTAGAGCTTTTGTATATTTAGCTTCACAATATTTAAAGTGAACCCATCACCCTTTTATGTAAAGAAAAAAATAAAACCCTTTTAAGACCTTTTCTTTTATAAAAAAAAGAAAATGTGAAGCTCATCCCCTTCTGTCTTGACTGTTGCGGTAAAATGGGGGTGCAGAGCCTCTTGGGATACCCACATCACACATCTTTGGAGACTTGTGGCTGCTTTAGGGGTCTTTCCCCTACAATGCTAAAAAAATGCTGATATAGCCCATGCACGGTGAGATAATCCTTAGAACTCATCCAAAAACCAAAACAACCAAAACCACCATCATTTTGCCTTCCTTCTTCCAATGCGTTTTACAGAATTGGTAAAATTTGGGTAAAATGTCCAATTTTCACAGTGTTAGGCAGCACTGCCTATGCAGAAATAGACTAAGCAATTTCATCCCTTTTTCATCCCAATTTTATTGAAAGATAAAACAGTTTTTATGACTCTTTGCAATTTTATATTAATTTCCTATTTTATAACATATTTAGCAGATGATTTAAATAATTTAAAAATGTACTAAAAATGAATCTTTATTTTTATGTTTACTTTTTTTTCTTTTCATTTTTAATCTTTTTTTTAATCACGGACATCTGTAGTCATTTTCTTCTGGTCTCAGCTGAAGCTTCCAGTTAATTGAGATGCACAGCATGAGGAATTTTTTTAGAAGTGAGCAACGAGGTCAGTGTGACGTGGTTGGTCAGTGCAAATACAAATGCTCATTTGATTCATAGCAAAGATGATCATTTAAATCATTAGCGCTTTTGCGGTTCTACCTAATGAACTGTGTCTCTGCTGCCAAAATAAGGAGAAACTCAGACCATTAATACCGTCACCTTTTCAGACTTTTGTATCAGCAGTATCATAAAAAGATTTCCTGCTAATATAGGGGTCGCAGGCAAAGGAACACCCTCATCAAACTCCATAATTCAATCTGGAAATAAGGCGCACCAATGGATCCTGTACTGTAAAAGCCAGGTGTTGGGTATTTGTTGGTAAATGTGGGCTTCCTTCCCATTCTGAAAAGAGCATTTTAATAGAAATCTCCAAAGAGCCAAATAAAACCTTTACTGATACAAATGCATTTAGTGAATACTCAATTGGTCCTCATCCTTCTTGAGTATTGACAATGTATCATTCGGGTCCATTGGCTTCAATCCTCTGTAAGTCACTGACCCCGACCAGGGAGGCAGCCATCACAGAGGTATTGGGGCATGTAAAGAAGATTCCTGCTGCAGGTGAGTTACCCAAGTAGCAATGAAGCCAAATTGCTATTACACCCAGGTAACACCTTTTCAGGTGAGGTCAGCAATAACATCCATACTCTTCTTTGTTCAGCTCTCCCAACAGGCTGCTAAACCTCAAATTAAGTTATATAAATAAACAGATACGCAGTCAGATTTACAACCTCCTCCTATTTGTTTGAGCAGAGTATTTGTGTGCAGTATTTGAAGAAGGTGCATTCTAATAAGCATCAGAATTTTACCCAGTGCAATCAGTATCAAGCCTTAATTCACAGAATATTAAGACATTTTTCACACACATTTCAGCTAGTGGTTTTCACTATTTTTCAAATGTGCCCTATTGTACCATCAATGCCAGTATCATCTCTATGTCAGTTGTAAAATCTTTTGCTTGAAAAGTAATTTTGGACTTGCAAAGACAAATGTTTAAAAGCTGAACTTGTGTTGTAAGGTTGGCTTGTTCCAAATCCCCTCATGACATATTCCTAACTGGTAATAACACTGTTATTCATATCCCCCCCCCCCCCCCCGGGCATGTTGTCTTGGCATCACCTTAGATTCTGCCCTCTCCTACCCCCTTATATTCAGAACATTTCCAGGTCCCGTCACTTTCACCTAAGTGAAACCTCCAAAATCTGACCCTACCTGTCCCCAAAGACCACCAAACTCCTCTACAATCTATTATGAATGGTGCAGCCAGACTTATCCACCCTTCCCACCACTTCCCTTCTGCTGCCTTTCTTTGTAGTTCTCTTCATTGGCTTCCATTTCACCCTTAGAAATTCAAGCTCCTGTGCTTTTCTTTCAAATCCCTCCACAGTTCCTGTCCCACTTACCTTTTTGACCTAGAAGAAAAATACACCCCTAGCTGCTCTCTTCGCTCCTCCAGTGACCAACTAATAAGCTCGTCACACGTACAAGTTCAAGGGTTTTCTAGAGCTGCCCTAATTCTCTGGAATGGTCTTTAAGGTCCAATTTCGCTAGCTCCTAATTTCTGCTCCTTTAAAAAAAGCCCCTGAAACCCATCTTTTGAAACTTGCCTACCCATCTTCTTCTGTCTCTAAAAACCCTCACTACTCACCCACCAATCCATATCCACCCTCCTATTGCAAGCTGCTTCCCCACTTCTTAGATTGTAAGCCTTTCGGGGCAGGGTCCTCTCCTCCTGTGTCACTATCTGCGTCTGTCTGTCATTTGCAACCCATATTTATTGCACTGTATGTAGTATGTTGGCACTAAAGAAATATTGTTTCTTAATAATAACACTGGGGAACGCATTTTTTGTTGAGTTAAATCTTACACTTGTTTTTTACTAATTTTTGGGTGGTGAATCCAGAAATGACCCCAGTACTTTGCTATCATATCCATTTTTGTCAAAAAAATACAAATTTTACATACAATGAAAAAATAATGAAATAATAACTTCAATGAACTGTTTTTTTGCATTTCTTTTGTTCATACAAAAGATTTATTCAGTGTTAGGACAATCCCGCCGGATTGTCAGCCATCATATGTACTTCCGATCTACCCTGATACCGTCCTACCATGACCTTCAGATCTTGGTGGAATCATTCACGTTGCTCATCACTGACTGACTGAATGCACCTTGATGCTAATATTGCAACCAAGCATTTTGGAGTTTCTGGACAATTTCTGTGTAATTATTTGCTCGTGTGTTTCCAAGAAAGTCCTTGACAATGGCTTCGAATGATAACCAAGCATTCTTTTCTCCGACTTTTGACATTGTCCTGATGAAATGTTCATCTTTGATGAGCTGCCGAATCTGTGGACCATCAAACACACCGGCCTTTTTTTTTTTTTAAATGACAGGCTAGGAAATGTCAAAATGAGGAACTTGAAACATTCTCCTTCAGTAGGCAAAGCTTTAGTGAACTGCTTCATCAGACTCAGTCTCATGTGCAGAGGTGGGAATATAATATTCCTTCTATGAACAAGTGGTTCATGTAGAATGTTTGGATCACCTGGTTTTAGGGCAGATCTTGGAGGCCAATTCCTTTGCACCCTCTTTGACAACTCGGCTGTCCCACATGCACAGGTAACAGGGATACTTGGTGTATCCGTGTTGACCCAATTGTGTTGGTGATATTGCAACAACTCAATAACTCTCTTTATGTCTGCATATTCTTCACAAAGAGAAACTGAATTGGGACTGACCCAAATATTTTTCCATTGTAAAGGAGGACACACTTTAGGCTCCACTTTGAGCTATCAATGAATAGTCGCCATTTAGCTGGGTTAAAAAACTGGAATTCCCAATTCCTCCATCAAACCAGGTATGTTATGACAATTCACAAAGCCACTGTCAGTTCTAAAGTACTGCAGAAATGCAATTTCCCTAGTTCGAAAGTTTGATACCTTCATTTCTTTTTCAATTAAGTTTTTCTCACGTAGTCTTGATGCTAGGAGTTCTTCGAATCAAATCAAGTCCCAAATCACGTGCCAAATGACTCATCATGCTCATGCTGATCAAATCCTTTACGAACAGAGTCCTCTTCAGTTTCAAACTCTTCATCATTGTTGTCACCTAGTTCGTCACCATAATCATGTTCTTCAAGAGAGGGTAGTGTAAAGAAAACTGTCACTGGGATTTCATCTGAATGAGCCACTGGGCGTATAGCTGATGGTAGACTAGGATACTCTATGTTACATTATTTTTCTTGTTATATGCTGAAGTTTTCACTATACAATATATATATAACAGTCACTGTTATATATATATTGGCTCTCACCAAACCATAGGTATACCAAATGACATCTTATCACGTGTTCCCTTTGTCCACATCCTTAAATCCTCAACACACTGTTTGCACACCATGAGGGGCCAAGACTTATCTTGATCACTAAGATTAACTTTGAAATATGCCAAACAGGCTTGCTCTACAAATGTGCGGGTGCTCACCCTTTGACTGGAAAAGGTGAAACTGCCACAGATATAACAAAATGAATCAGGAATGATAAGGCACTTACAAAGAGAAACAGCAGAGCCAGACATGATCTGAAAGAAACGAAATATGTCTGTAAGTAGAAATGTGTAAATAGATTTTGCTTATTCACTACGTAGAGCAGAGCACAACCTCTGACCAAACTGTCTTGCGTGTAAATGAATAGCCTATACAAATCCACACTACAGTAATCGCATTAATATAAATGGTAGAGAAAAAACCCAACATGATAGAAGAAAACTAACTGCGCTTTCAGAATCAGCATACTTATTTTAGTGTAAATAAGCTTAAAAATTTAAGTCAACAAAAAATTGTTCCCCAGTGTAATAATAATAATAATAATCCCTCCATTCATGTGGCCAAAATGAATGACAATCTTACTTGATTTCAATGTAGAAGAGAGTTTGTACCCCACTAAAGGGAATTCAGAACACAAGGAACAGATATTTATTATGGGAAGTGGGGGGGGGATAAAGCTGAGAAAAAGCCAATCTACCCCCCAAAAAAGGAAACATATTGGAACTCACTAGTCTTTAGATGTGGTAACTACCGTGTTTCCCCAAAAATAAGACACTGTCTTATATTTTTTTTGGCTCCCAAAAACACACTAGGTCTTATTTTCAGGGGATGTCTTATTTTTCCATGAAGAAGACTACAGTACACATTTATTGTTTTTTTAATTTACCGGTATGTATGATTTTATTTTCTTTTTCTCCTAGGTCTTATTTTTGGGGTAGGTCTTATATTAGGGCAGGTTTACAAAATAGTGCTAGGTCTTACTTTCGGGGTAGGTCTTATTTTCGGGGAAACACGGTATATTACTTTTCTTTTTTCAGTCTTGGAGGGAACCATGGTTGGCACTCAGACTGGACTAGACTTTTTCTCTTCAACTTTATTAAATGAAAGTGTGTGGGATTTGAAGTTTAAAGAATCAATATAACATGGCAAGACCATCAGGTCATTGATAAAAATGTTGTTAGCCTGGAAAAATAAAGCTAATTCAGCCATTACATCTAATGACTGGTAACTGCAATATATCATCTATTTTGGTGTTTGGGTTCAGTTACCCAGTCTCATGCCTTTGCAATCATCAGCCTACATGGTCTACTTGATTTGTCCCCAGTTTTACTTTAATAGCTTTATTTCCCTTAAGATAGTTGAGTCACCAGCAGATGCATGTTTTTGACAACATGAAACTATAGTAAAGGATACAAATGAACATCCTCGCTGTTGGCTAGCTTCATCCCCTTGCAGAATAGTTGTGGCACTCTATAGCACCACTCACATGTTTCCAGTACGGGGAGATTGTTAGACACAGCTCAAAATTGACAACTTAAAAAAAAACTGTTGTGCTTTATCTTCTCGCGCACAGGAACTCTGCTTTATGCAAGGCGTTAAACAAGGTAGATGCTCAAAAAGTGACAGCCATTGCCTACTGTATGGAAACTCTTGGCATGTAATTAAATTCCCCATCTCGATTGTGTACAGAGTCAAATCTCCAGAGATGTGATACTGTTAGAAAGAAGAATTTCCTGCTTCAGTGATCCTTTTATGCCCCGTCACAAAGAGCAATCATAAAAGGCTCCCAATGATACAAGTACTGATTCTTCACAATATTTTTCTTCAGCTGTCAAGCTTTTACTTCCTCTGAGGATGATAAGGATGGATACATGGAATGGGGACAGCCGGCTCTTAAACCAATAGTGGCAACTCAGATTTAAAAGCCTTTCTTTAGGAAATCTTAGAAAGTGCCTTTTGTCATAGAATGATTTGTTTTGGCTTTAGGATTAAGCAGCAATAGTGGTTTGAGCAGAAGTGGTAGTATTTGCTAGTGGTTGGTTTTTTAGGGGTATGTTCTAGCTTTAAAACTAAACTAAACCCTATTTATGCTCACTTGTCTCTTTTCATCATGAGAGTTGAAATGTTGTTCCTTTTTCTTTTGTTTCGATCTAAAAACATTTCAATTGGCCAGGCTGGGGTGACGTAACAGCTTGGCAGGCATGCAGGAGCGTATTCAGTCTGCAGGGGAAGTCGGGGTGCACAAATCAGAGCTATTCTGACTTTGGGTCGGAACTCAGAATTTGAGCAATGTGAGTTGCCATCTGATATTATTATAACTGTGATTGACCATTGGAGAATTTTTCTTCTATTTTCTTTACCCATTCATGAAAAAATTTTAAGACTAGAAAATAATATACAACACAATAGGAAAATAATCTTCATCTTTTTTTTTCAACTAACAGTTACCATTGCAGGGTCCAGTGATGTCCGAAGAGTGAATCCCACAATGTATAACCTAGAACTGACAGCTCCAATGTGCTCTAATGTGCATGTGCTCACTTGGCTGCTGGTTGTATATGTGTTTTGCCTTACTCTCTAGACATTCCCAGCAGTTTTTGGTAACACTATATATGTTTAGGGGTAGTAAATGCTTTTTTTCAGTATGTTGATGTATTAATAAATACAGAGCATAATTATAATAATCTTTTTTATCTGCCTGCAGTTTAAGCACAGCTGTAGTTTACAGACTGTCATTGGCTCATTAATTGGTTTCATGTGTTTCCTGAAATTTGTCCTCCAAATATGTATTACTTTCTCCAGGATACCAAACATTTACACATCATTCAGCATCTGGTACTTCTGTAGGGACCTTTGCAATAATCATAATCACATTTCCTATATGAAGGCAGAGATTGGATATCACAGCCTTCAAACCACAGGAGACATGCAAATCAGATGGAACATATACAGCACAATCACAAAAATAGAAACACATATTCAGTTCAATCCTCAAGGGTTGTTGCATGTTTTCAAGATGGGAAACATAGAAATATATCACTCTTCTTGGAGTAGAATGCAGGACCTGAGAAAGAAGGGTTTTTTTTTTCACTTGGTTTATTGCACAAAGAGCAGCACAAAGGAAAAAGGGCTCCCAAACTTATTAAAAAATACCAACAAAAATGTGAACTCTTGATAGTAATATTTCACAGACTTTTTCCATTTTCTCTAAATTATTTATTACAAAATGATCTTTTATGCCTGAATAATGGCCAGCTTGTTCTTCTGTTTTTTCTGTTTCAACGCAAATTCACTAATGATGACCACTACAGAACTTGCTTGTGACTTGTGGGATCTGGTGCATTATTACATTGCTTGTCTTGGTAAATTAGTTAGAGTTGTTGCCATTGGAGTCTAACAGCAGCCTGGCAAGATTAGATTTTAGGGGCAGTTGAGGAGCACCAACGTTGTCACTAGGTCAAGAGTATTTGAGTTGTTAATGGGGCATTTTGATCAGTTTTCATTCAAAAGATTTAGGAACTCAACAGGGTTAAATCTTAATGGTACTTATGGCACAAAAAAGACACTATTTTGGGGCTAAAGGTCCACTTTATGGGATGTATAAAAGGGATTTTTTTAAGGGTGTGTGTTTGGGGAGGCATTAAGGAGTGGGGCAACCTCAAGAGCTTTAAAGTAACCCTAAAATAACAGGGTTTTGTTTTTCTTTTTATCAGAATACCCTTTGGGAATCTAAACACTAAACTCCTCCCCGCACGTCATTCTCAACATTAATTTTTTACTTTTTAGGTATAAAAGTCTGAAATCCATTTTGCTGATTTCAGGGCAGGCAAAGGCTCAGTGAAGAATATGTGCACTAACACGTTTTTCTAATTTATCCTTATTTTCTCCAATTTGCGGCCAGTGGAGAGAAGTTGAATTCATCGTGGAGCAGATCATAGAGCAGACACAAACTCCCATCATTTCCTCCTAATGGCTCTCTGAGAGCCCAGCCGTGAAATGCTGATGGGCTTTCAAAGGGAGTAAATAAGGTGAAGAACTTTGAAATGACTTAATATGGCTTGCCGTGCTCACCGCCCTTTGCTGATTGCAAACAACTTTCTTATTCCTGGCAGGCGCCAAAGAATTGTCACGGTAGAAGATTGCAGAATGATTGCAGTGCATTTAAGGGTTACTCCAACAAAACCACCAGCCTCAGAGCTGAAATACAGTGTTTTGCCTAAACATTTCGTAAAGGGATGTATTCCAGACAGACCTGCTGGGCTATGTAGTTGAAAAGTTGTATCACACATCTCAGTACCACCTGCAAATCACTCAGCTTGAAGCAATAACCAGCTGTCAATTGATCCAATAGACATTTAGAGCTTACCTTCTTTTTTCTTTTTCTGACCACCAGCTTCATTTCAAAAACTCTTTGACCACCTAAAGACTGGCCATTCAGACCTCTATCGAGTATTCCCTTCCTCCACATATTGTGTTTTGTCCTTCCAGCAAGGACCCTCTAAATCACACTTTTTATTGCAAGATTTTTTATTGTTTTATTGCACATAAAATCCCATAAATGTACATAAAATAAAGGTGCTATTTCCAAAATACACTATAGACCAAAGGAAATTGAGGACACTAACGACAAAGTTGTTTATAGCCACCCGACCGCCACACCTAAATGAGCATTTCAAAACTTTTGGCATTAAAGTTAAACTAAAATCACACTTTGAACAAAGGGTGATTAGGCAAGATTTGTTGCAGGTGATGCTCCTTTTGCAATACCTGCTCTTACCTGCTTAAACCCCACCCAGCTGTTAAAAGTTTTGACCAGGGATACCTGACAATCCAGGCTTCCCTCATGCATGGCAGAAATGAATTAAGGCCATAGGAGTTACGTCATCCCGGCCCAAGCTATCAAGGTGGCTAAAGATCATTTTCACAAAAAGAAGAAGGCAAAAAGAGGAAGATGGTGGCAACTTGCAACGGAATAGGATAGGGGAGTATGCCAGGTTTAGTTCTGCTTTAATATTGAGTTTCCTCCCCATTCCCTCATGGCTATAATCACAGAGTTGGCCCATGTTTACCGTGTTGAGCTCATTGTATTTCTATTGTAATTCATGAATCATTTTTAATTTCTGCCGATGTTGGCTAGAAGGACGTACACAGAAGGTAATTTGATTTTCAGTAATGTAATACCAGCTGATGAAATATAATATTGACAAATTCTGGATATTATTTATTGTTTTCTGCCCGTAGCTACAGTGGAAATTAAACTCAGAAAAACTTGGTGTTCTGACGATCCAAGCGTTAAATTACGTTTTGAGTTTGTGAAAAAAATGGCGTTTGGAGTGGTTCTTTTTTTTCCAGACGCTTTGTAGCCATTCATTTTCTCTCCCATAATAGGAATTTACGTTAAGTATTTGGTTAACTGTTAAACAGATGAATTCACTCTTTTTAGCCTTGATTACTTCTCCTGAGCTGGTGACAGCTGATCATTTTGCACCTGTCATTTTAACGCTTTCCAAAGTGTCTAATTATTGTTTTAAAAACATCCAGATAATTTCACATTGACAGCTTGTATTTTTAGTTAATAGGAATCATTTTAGACTTTACATATTACATTAAAATGCTGAATGCTAAATTGTCTTGCTGGATTAAATACATCATGGCTTTTATAAGGAAGGCTCAGCTGTAGCCTTGATAGAATTTGTCTCGGTTTGGTTTAAAGTCCGTTTGGCAATAATTCTGATCTGGATTATTTCACATCTGGACTGAACTGAACTCTTTCACTGTTGCTTATTGACTAATATTTTCATTAATTGGAAGTTTGTAACAAAGGTAAATATCAGGTTGTGAGCCAGATGAGCATGTTGTTAATGTAGACCAGTGGCCATTGGTGGTCTGTGAGAAAATTTTGGTGGTCCGTGGCTCTGGCAGGAGAACGACTCCACTGGGGGGGCACACTGGCCAGAACCGAAGACCAGGGAAGTAGGCGGGTTGTGTCTCTGGACTGGAGAGTAGGCAGGTTCTGGCATCATGACATCACTAAAGGGGAAATTTCTTCCCCTTTGAGTGACTCCCGGTTCCCCGCGCATGCACGGTCGGGAGCCTGTAAATTTAATGGTTCGCTGGCCCAAAAAGGTTGGCGACCACTGATGTAGACAGTGAGTAATAGCTGCCCACTGTTTACATTAAATGAGAAAAACTTTGTCTGGTTCTACTAGACCCCATGTCAGATTTCTAGGCCTGTCTCTCTCTCCTGAGTTAGATTGGGGGACTGGAGTCTGACAAGTACTTGTGCTGGGCCCAGGGCCTTACATCTTCCCCTTTCCTTTAGATTCGTAAAAATACTGGTCCCGAACAATAATGTGTAGCCACTGCAACAAAAAAAAAAAAAAGAAGAAGAAAAGAATAGTTAGCAATATCTAATTTACCACTCATCCAGTGATTCCATTGCAATTTCCTGACACATCTGAAACATGACCTGACAATAGAGCCCCACCCTGAAGTTATGGTGTTTCTACATGAATACCTGCAGAATAGATGGGATTTGCTCTTTTATTGAGAACTTTGATTTGTGGAAGTTTTTATACCTTGGTCCCACTACAAAAAAGCACCATGCTGAACAGAACTTCTCCCTTGAAGTAGCCAAATACTCCATCTGTGAAACAAGTCGAGCCCTTGTGATCGAAAATCACAAGACTCCATATTCCATCGTTTTATGGATGTTCATTGACAAAGCACTGATGTTAATAAGTTATTTAAAACTATCTATTATAAATATTCTTATGTTAACTCTAATACACAAGCCACTCTAAATCCCTTCTTTTCTTTCCTTCCCTACTGTTAAAGAAAAAAACAAAAGAGAAAATTGTTCATAATGGACAAAACTTTAGTAAACCAAATATTACCAAGTTAGGGTCATTTTCCATTTTGTATTCTTTCCATTAGCATGCCAGAGCCATTATTAGGATTCTCTGTGTTATAATCTATTGGAGAAAACTTTTTATAACAAAGAACATACAGAAACAATAGCAGAAGAGCAAATACAACATCATCATAATCATCTTCTCCTGCAATAACCTCGTCCCCTTCCGCACTGTTGCTTTAATGAGACGTTGCTTTGTTCACTTGTTTAGATGTTACAAAAAGTGAAAACATTTAAGCAGGACTGTAAAATTTAATTACCAGTGAAAGTTAACAAGCGTTACGAACTGTAATAGAGATCTATGCCAAGTGGGGACATAACTACACTTTGGCAACTTTATCCTTTACAATTGCTGCGCAGGGACGGAATAAAAGCTCCTCTCTAACAGGCAGGCAGTTTAGAAGAAATCCAATTAAAGGGTCAGTTCATTTACAAGTGAAATTCAATTATAGCTGGAGTCTGGATGGCTGATGGCTTATTATCTTCTTCCATGTATCAGGAGCATTGGCGATTCACTTCTCTTACTAGACAATAGGTATTCTTGCTCCATAAATAGGAAACCCACATCTGTCAGTAGAGCTCCACATGGGGTTATATTTTTGGTATTCATTAGTGTTTATGCAAAGTTAAATGGGTCTATGTATGAATTTCTCCCAACTTTTGCCTTAAAATTGCAGATTTTTCACATTGGACTCAATTGGAAAATGTGCACACTATTTGGACTTGTGGTTCACACTTTTTTCTATATACAAGACCTATAGGTGTATTTGGACTGTGGTAAAGAAAAAACTGGTCTCTTGAATTGCCAGACAGTGCCATGCTATGTGACAGGATCCTTTTCAGGATCAGATAGACAGAAATAGAAGGATTCCTTTAAATAGCTACTGAGGGTTACAGAAGCTTCTAGCTAACATAGATCTGGTATTTTGCTCTTGAGAACAGGTTGGGGTGGCTTCCTACTTGCTTTCTGTGGAAGTCTGTATTAAAGTGAACCTGTTTTTTTATCCTCCATTGGCAAAACACAGGTTAATGGAAAGCCCTTGACTAAATTTGATGCAGCTTTTCTAAATTTGACTAAGCAGCTTTGATGGAGAAACTTCTTGTACAAATGTAGCCAACAGCTTGTGATGAGTGTGAAATAATAAATGGAGCTGAGCCACTACTGGGGCGACACCTGTGAATTTTTCTGGTTCACCATTTAAATGTCCCCTTGAGGGGGGTTCACACCATCTGTCTCTGAAGAGATCCAAAAAGTAATTAAAGATCATCATTATTTCACACCATTCCTCTGTTGCAGTGTCGTTATAATGGGTGATAATTGTTGTTTAACGTAGACACTGTCGGTGGTTACAAAAAAAAAGCTGGTGTAACACAATGACTAAGATGCGTAAATTCAATGCAAAAGCAAGAAAAAGATCCTGTGAAAAATGAAAATTCTGGCTTTTAAATGGAGCTAGCTTTGGTAATTATCCCGACTAATTAGCCCGTTAACAAAACAATTGAAACAGAGTATAAGTGTGGCCCATTCCTCCCATCTGCTAGCTGATTATATAAAGCCGTAACATAACTGACTGTGGGTATCCCATAGTACTGGGGTAGCCAGAATAGATAATGAGAACATTTAGCAAGAATCTTACGTTTGATTGCCTAATTTCCAAATTAGATGAATTCAGCCATACAGAAAGCAAACAATTACCAGGTTTTGTTATGTCATTATTAGAGCCTGGTAAACCTCGGCACAAATAAGAGAAGCTTTTCTGGAACATGGAGGCCAGGAACTTAAGGGCATTAAACACTGACAGTTTAAAAAATAGTAAAGATCTGCTTTCAGCATGAAAAATCAAAACTTTGAGCTCCTGGCCAAATCAAAGGGCATTTTTCCATCGTAAGAATTACAGAGAAATTGTCCACAAGCCATTGTACAATTCAGAAATAGAATTTCTTTTGGTATCACATGCATTTAGTTAGGCCCGAAGCTCAGTAAAGAAAGCAATACGTGCAGGAACTACATGACAGGGTGAAGTGGGGGGCAACAGGAATGAAATGGTTAAGCAAGGAAAGGGGGGAGGAAATGGGGCTTATCTGATGTAACCGAAAATGGTTGAAGCTGTGAGTGGAGCATATTGGTCAGTTGGAGCCCAGAAGTGGAAGTTAAAGATCATCCACCTTTTCTCCCTTGAGATGGTCATGGTTGAGAAGGAATGGGAAATGGGTACTGTGGTTTTGATGTTTTTAGGGCTGCTTTGTATGGCCGGTAAGGTCCATGAGGGGTTGAAGTAAAATAAGGTTCTTTCAGGTTGCCTCTACCTGGCAGGTGACATGGGTTTACTTGACGTGCAGAATCTAAGTGAAGGAGTGAATGGCCAGTGACCCTGGTGGCCACCAGATTACTTTAATGCTAGGAGGTCACCAGATGAGGCAATGTCGGGTAACAGACTGTGGTCAGGGCGGGTCGCAGACAATGCAAATTCGAGGTTCAGTCTTGAGAATTCAAACAGAAAACTAGCTAGCAGAGAGGCAGGAAATGCACCGAGGATCCAGCAACCTGGACCTGAAACAGGAGAGGTTTTAAAGGGCCCAGCTACCAATAGCTTTTGTTCAGGGGATGCCAAGAACAATGGAGAATTTAAGGCTACAGGGATGCAGGTGATGCTGCCGCTTGCGGAACAGATGATCTGCGGGCAGAGTGGTAACAAAGGCAGAAAAAAGGGGGTAAAAATCAGAGGGATGGAGGTTCTGAATTGGTTGGAGGTGGAGTTTTTACTTACATAGAAGTGTAGATAGGAAGGCCTGAAAGGAGCCAGAAATATTTTAGGGCTTTAGAACATTTATTCAAAGAAATGAGTACATCCCAAAATGTAGCTGGACGTCACTGCTAGCATTAACAGGTATTTGCAAGACTTTTCAGAGGTTCATAAAACATTTATAATGAAGTTCTGCAGCACTTCTTTTATTAAATTGGAGGCCATAGCGCTAATTAATCAAGATTTGTACCTTGCAAACTCTAATAATAAAGGTGTCACCCTATTGACAGACTAAGACATTGAGATGGTTCTATCACAAACACCTGGGGATATCGGGGGTTGCTGTATAATAAATAATTCATTTGTCTCTATGCACGGCTGTGCGGTAAATTATTCACAATTTAGGTTTGACAGCACTCATTATTGCTATGATTCTATTCAAGCCTAAATCGAGAAAAGAAGCATTTAAAGTGTGAGTGTACTTCAGTGATAAAAAATAAATAAATAATGAAATGTAATGTTCTGTTCCTGCCTGGTTTAATCAATGAGCAGAATAATAGCTTCTATACAGCGCATGCCTTCAGATGGGATGAAGAATGCATGTAATGCGGTACCAGCGGATCAGTACACAATGTCATAGGGTTTTTGGACTGATGCTAGATTTTCATGTAGATTGGGTGATGAAGGTCAGGTGCCTGTGTGAGGTCATGAAGTCACATGTCATTAGAACCATCTATGGACAAACTGGGGAAGGAGCCAAAAGGATTTTTGGGATATAGGAGAAAACTGAAGTCCAAAGATAATTGGGGGGAACATGTAAACTCTGTGCAGACCGGGGGCAAGATTTGAACCTGGAACCCTAATGCTGCAAGTGGTGGCACAACGGGATGTGTGGTAGCCGCTGACTATTGATTTGATGTCTTCTCTCTCCTTAAGATTTATATATTACATTTGGCAACCCCTAAGATGTAAGTAGAATAAGGAAAACTAATGCAGTCTGAACACTGCAGATCATGCTGTGAGCTTCTCCATGGTTTACATTCTATAGATTTAACTCTTACTTTCTTGGTTTTATCTACTTTGCTTTGAGCTGCTTCAACCTGCAACTCCTGTAGATTTAACCCGCATAATCCTGAAGAATTATCCCTTACCTACTCTACAATAACATTCTCTGAAATCAAAACATCTGCAGGGAGAAAAGAGATAGGTGTACCTTTTCCTCAGCACCTGAGAATGGAGGGGATAATATATTTCTCCTACTGATGAGATGCTAGGGTATGTTGAGCACTCCATATCTGATAGTGCCCCCTTTATGGGTATCTTCTCAATAGGATTTGGAGTACTCTTCATTTCCCAGATCTCAGTCAAAGAAGGATGATGCCATGTTCTTATTTTCCAAAACGTATGGGGTGTTATGGTTGGGTGTGTGGGGTGGTGTTAGGGTTGGGTGTGTGGGGTGGTGTTAGGTTTGGGTGCGTGAGGTGTGTCACCTCAAGCAGAACTAAACCATTAACCTTGACAATTGTGATCGGGAAGGTCTTTTATTCTGGAAGGGACAGGTTGTCATGGTGTCCCAGGGTGGGATGGTGGACCCTGTGTATCACCACCCCACTTGACAAAGTCGTGTACAGGGTCTAAGCAACAGCCTGGTTTTCTCCCGAGCTTCTAGAGAACCTAAGGGGCTACAGGCTGTTGCCAGATAGTGGCCCCCGTCAACTGGGGGTCTTGTAACTAATGACAAGGTAAGACCAAAGCGTAGTACAGGGACATGAGGCAGAAGTGTAGTCAGACAAGCCAGAGGTCAGGGAAGGCGGCATTTAGTCAGACAGAGGTCGGTATGCCAAAGAGTAAGAAACAGAAATAGGAACAGGTTTAGGAATTCAGACAGGGACCTGGAAGCTGAGCCCAGGGGAAGTCCTTGTTCAGGCAACTTCCTGCTGCCAGTCACTTCTTTATATAGAGTAAATCATGTGACCAGTAGGTAACGAAACCCATCACTGGAAGGAGTGCTGGAGCGAAGGCAGCTCAGGTGTTGTTTACTCCTCTGCCAGTAGATGGAGCATGTCTGTGGAATACTTTAGTCCTCTGGGGTAAAGGGCAGGCCTCAGGGAGTCACCTGATTCAGAGCAGGAAGTGACCAGTGCAAAGGATTCCTGGGCACAGCTGGTGCTGCTGGCTGCAGGTGAGTGCAAGATGGGTATTACAGACAAGAGCACAGGTCCCCTGGTCCTCTGGGGATCTTTGACACAGATGCAAAAAAAAAACACTCACCTGTACCTGTTCAGTCTTGGGTTCCACCCTCTGCTTCCTCCCTCCGCTTATTACCCCTCTTCCTGGTTATGATCTTTTTTTATATTTACTAGCCAGTCCAGGATGATGTAGCTTGGTCATTCGGTCTCATTCTGCCATCATACAGGTTTCATAAAAAAGACCGCAATCAGGCAGCTGAGTGCATGGTTTATCATTGCAGGTATGATTTCCTGATTCATGATTGCAGAAAGGACAGGTGATGTTCTTTCTGCAATAAATAACCTACTTGATCACCTATTCTTCAAAGTGGAACTTTGGAGCTGAGCATTGTGGGGCTGGAATGTCCCTTCTGCAATAATGAACTGGGCCAATCACAGATTCTTTTTGCAGAACTAGTTCCACATTATAAAGTTGACATGCAAGGTCCACTATAAATTCTGTTCTGACAAGTTCCCTTTAAACAGTTTTTGATACTTTTTGCATCCGTCCTCTGTGCTATTTTTTATTAGGTCTCCAACACATCTCCGGATATATCTGTTACAGGATTCTATAAATAAAATGTAACCAGAATAATGAATATTAAAGTTACAAGGCCGGTCCAGCGCCGAGCCCTGTGCGAGGCTCTCTCCTCCGTACGTTCATTGCAGTTTATGTGCTGCCTCTGTGGATAGAGAACATTGCGCTTTAACATTCACGACTCTTTCACCGGCACTATAAAGCAGACAACGCATAATAAAATGAAATAATGTCATGAGCCATTTGTTTGACATTGGCTATCCAGCGTTTATTGTCATTTTCATTGTGTTTCTTAGCCCCAATAAAACAGTTCGGAGACTTCAGTGTACAGGCTTGGCATGAAGAAAAGGAATGCTTTAAAGGAGAGAAGGAAGGTGTAATGGTTTTTGTGGTTTACAAGCATATAAAATGTGCTTATACAGTATATATTCTACACATACATGTATATATTTTCATTTTAGGCTGCCGCCATGACCGTAATTGTTTTTTTATTTTTTGCCCAGCACTACAAAAATGCATTTTAAAAGCGTGATTTATTAAAGTGCATCTATTTTAATTTTGGATAGAGTAAGAAAATGGTCAGAACCTCCATTTACTTGTTTGTGTCCTTTTGGGTCTGGTTGGAGAGGAAGACTGAAGAAGATTGACCAGTGTTTCTCAACCTTTTTAACATAAGGAAATAACTTTTAGCTCTTCAGGTAATCCCGTGCTATAATTAGTGTATCCACAGCTCACATTCTATCAGCATAGTGGGCCATGGGAAGAATGAATCTTACATAGCTGGCCATTGGGATGAATGTAACTTTTGTAGATAGCCAAAAAAATAATTGGTATCACCTAAACTGACCTAGGGTACTTATTATTATTTGGTAACCCCTAGCAATCCCGGACCAGATCCACCTGAACCAAGTTTGCTGAATCACCCAGGTGGTCTAACTTCTCCAGTCTTAGAGAGCTTTACAAAATCAAGCCCATTGGGCCCTGATTTAATAAAGCTCTCCAAGGCTGGAGAGAATACGCTTTCACCAGTGAAGCTGGGTGATCAAGCAAACCTGGAATGGATTTCTTCAATGTCATTTGCTATTTGCTAGCAAATGCTTTGAATCCTGGACCAGATCCATCCCAGGTTTGCTGGATCACCCAGCTTCACTGGTGAAAGTGTATCCTCCCCAGCCTTGGAGAGGTTTAATAAATCAGGGCCATTGTGTCTATATGCACAGGGTGTGACAATAGCATAACACACCTACATATTGTGTGTTGAAATTGACACTTGTGCTCTCCACTTGTGGCAACACCACAGCACAACTGGGAGAAAGGGACAGTACGTTGCCCCCCTATAAGAGAAAGTCTGAACAAGGACCTTCATTGCTGAATCACCTGGAGCTCCTTAACTGAAAATATAAAATATTAAAAATTAATTTTTGGAAATGTTAAAGCCTCAGAAAGATTTTAGTGATTGGAATTACATTTACCTATATCGTTAAAGAAACTGAAAAAGCTGAAGACCCCAGGCTCCATATTTTCACTTTTGCTATTTTATTCAGAACACATTGCGCCTTGTCTGCGTCTGAGCTCCGGGGTTCATTAAGGTCACCGCTCATGTCCCAGGAGTCACTCAGGCGGAAGATTTGGTCAGGGAATAGTTTGCAAATCTTTGGGAACCTTTTAAAAGACCTCACGGCTTGCTGGTTCCTCCTCGCATTGTGCGGGGAGGGGGGGATTGGATTATGTCAGCGTGGAGTGGAAGGCAAAAGTGTTTATGCCATCGAAGGTATCCGATAAGAAGAAAATTACCTAGCCAGCACTGCGTGTCACCATCACAGCACATTTACAATTCATAATACAGAGACTCCGTCCACTCAAAGTACATTTCCTACGTCTGGGTGCTGACCAATATCGCAGGAAGGTGTCATTTATATCCAGAGGTCTAATGCTCAAGATGAGTATTTCAATGGGGTCTGAAAACTTACAGGGCCAAGGGTGGTGAGGAGAATGGGGAGGAATTAAAGTTCATTGTAATAAACCCTTCAAACCAATCGGGGTTCATTATAGCCATTTTTGAACAGATTGTTACATGTAAAGATTACCTTTTTCTCAGTGTATTCCTTGAAACTGAACATCATCTGAAACTGTTTTCTTATCTCCCCACTGCAAGGGTGAATAGCTTGTTCTGTCTAGGACAGTGTTTTTTGGATCCTTAAGGTTCTTTGGATCCTTAAGTTTCCTCTAGATTCTGCTAGGGGCTCCTTAGGCAAAGAGCAATGTGTTCCTCTTCAGCCAGTTTAAGTGACACCAATGACCTTCTTGGCTATCTGTCAATGGCCATATAAGAGGCATTCTTCCTACTGAGCACCCCAATATTGTACTGTGAGATGTGGATATAGTAATTCTACTAGTAATAGGAGGGTTCCCTGAAGTCCTGAAAGTTATTTCAAAGTTTCCCCCATGTTAAAAAGGTCAAGAAAAGCTGGGCTAAGTCATTGATTGACTAGTCGAAGGTTCATACAGTTTATTATACAGACTTGATTTTATTTTAAGCTCTACTTAACTATAAGGCCTCTTAGGTGCAATAGTTTATTCAGAACATGGGCTTATGGGTGGGCTTATATGATCTATTATCCCCACATGTTCTATTTAGTGTTTAGTGCACCACATTGCACCTGAACCCATTGGTGGTACCAAATAAACACAGAAAAGACCCTTGTGTGGAAGAAGGTATAGATTCCAATACTACTTTTTTTCTCTTTGGGAGAAGGTCTGGATTCCAACAGTGCTAAACTACCCAGGGGAGAAGGTCTGGTTACCAATGAAGCTTTTTTGACCATGTTGTATTTCAATATCTTTATTAAATTTTTCATTTTCAAACAAACAAAAAAAAAAATATATGTGATTTCTTTATATATCTAAAAACAATTAATTCTACTCAACATTTGACAGAATATTGACTTCATACAACTAATCTCAAAATGTCTGATAAATATTATTATATTAATTTTCCGTTACACTATCCATTTTCAATGCATTATTAAATTCCATTATTAAACTAAAGAAGAAAAAAATGGCTTTTTTGGCCATGTTGAAGAAGATCTGGAAACAAACCATACCATGTGCCTTATGGAATGAGGTCTGAATACCAACAGTGCCATTACTGTGCTATAGAAGCTTGTGATTCCAAGAGTGCTATATCATTGCGTGGAAGATCTGGAACTCTCAGGGTATGTTTCAACTCCATCACTGTTATGGGATTATCCCTATCCCTAAAATTGGTTTCTTAAAGAAGTCCCAACTACAGTACGTCTGATGCAGGAGCCCCTCTATCATTCTGATCCTTTATGTGGTTATGGATTAGGTTGTTTCAGGGATCTCTCAGAATCTTGTTGTCTTTTGTAAAGATTTAAGATGTTATTATGGAAGAGGAGAATTCAAAGCAGAGGATCTCCTTGACTTGGATTAATGTGTTCGGGTTTAAAAGTGGCAAAGAAAAGATAATAAAGAGATATAAATGTAATTATTTTATCATAAAGCCCGATAGTCACGAAACAAGCCTTTTTTTCAGGGTAATAAACATGTTACCGTTGAAGGCCTTGAACATTCTGTATATGTCTATTTTTTTCTGGTTTATTTTGTGTAGCTCTGAAAATGGGTCCTCTGAGTCCCCAGAAATACATTATTGTTTCATGATGTTTTAACAAGTAAGAGTGTTACCCTCAGACCTTTTCATTTTCAAAAATCTTTTCCTTGGCACTCCGAAACCCTGGCACACAGCTTTATTGCTTATAGTGCTTTATTTTAGATTCAGGCTACATCTGGCACAAACACAGAGACAAGTAACCCTTCCTTCCCAATACAATGTAGGCAATATATTGGCATTTCAGTCCCAGTGGGCACCATATTTGAAATATTATTGTATGGTACAAGCACAAATCGACTTTCACTGTTAAAAGGCAACACCCAATACTAAAAGTATCAACACAGATCTTGTACAGATACAAAGCAAATGTATGGAAAAACAATACAAAGAAACAGTAATTCCAAAAATTATTCAAAATACCTTGAAAGCGTAACTAACGTACCCGGCACATCTCGGCTCCCCCTGCATCTGCAGGGACTGAATGAACTCAAAGATGGCCAAAGTTCGAAACCAGCAAGAGAAGAAGGAAGATGACAAAGCCTGCGATAAAACAAGGGCAGATGAGTGTATTTAAAAATCAATCAATCAGCAATGCAGGTAAGATAATTTCTTTGCAGAAGGGACAGGCGAATAAAGGATCTGCCTGATCACAATTTATTTTAAAAAGTTCTGCTTTGTAACATTGTGTTAAGAGATCCTCTTCTGTCCGGCAACTCTGTGCTGTGCACCATTACGGTATAAAACCCTGTCTGTTCTGTCCAGCGATGTCATTTGCAGCAGCCAGGAGAACTAAGATAGCAGCAGCCCCTGCTTCCCTTTAGCCGTGCACTCTGATGGATTTATGGCATCCCCGGCATCCTTTGCTAGGCTGTGCACAGCTGAAGGGGATTCTAGAGGCTGATAAGCTCCGGACTCAATCCTGCACTGCGATTGGCTGCTGGGACTTTAAAGCCTCTGTGCTCCCAGTCATCAGTGCCTGTTGTAACGTTTAGCTGGGCTAATCTGTGCTGCAGATTTATCTTCTGATTTTCTGTTGCTGACCTTGCTTGTTTCTGACTTTGCCAGTTTTTGCCGCCTGGACAGACCTTTGCCTGTGACCCCGACTCTGCTTGTGTTTTGTCCTTGTGTATTTAGTTTGGTGGATGGATATTCTGTGTATGACCTCCGCTCTGTGTTCCTGGACTTGTCACTGTTGGAATCATGGTACTGCTTTATCTGTGGTCTCCTGGCTTGCTGCCAGCCCGTTCCCAGACACCATCCCTTGTGCAATAAGTCCTGGGGGCAACCGAGTCCTGGGAGGCTTACTAAAGGTGAAGACCGCCGTGTTAGATTGGGGGACTGATGTCTGGTGGGGACTGGTGCTTACATATTGCTTTAGATTTTTCCTGATGTTCACCTTTAAGAGAATATTACTGCTTGGATAAAGAAATGATCACTATATTATAGATAATGTTTCCTCAAACATAAAAAATAATATTTCCCAGTTTATCATACAGCATTCATCCATCAAACAGCAAGATTATGACAGTGATGAATAGGACCCCAAACATTTACGGGAAGTTATTCTTATTTATGTCGTAGAGGATAATTACAAACCTTTCAGGAATTTGTGCTTGCCCTTCAACTTTCCCTCACTACGGATCAGCTTTATGGAGTAATTTTAATTACTAGAGACCCCTTTTTTTACCCTCAACCCTAACTTCTCATATTACCACTAGAATATGAAATATAGGGTTCAAGCTTTTATTTCAAAAGGTAATTTATGCCACCTGTACCTAGCTAATCAAGGCCTCCAAAAAACAAAAGTATTGGCCATAAACAGGCTCAGTCTTTCTAACTGGTAGGACCTTTATTGCAGTGCCCACCTCTCTTTCTAGTAACATGGGCACTGCCTACTGGTTGCTCAATTTCTCCGTCATCTAGGTGGGACATCATGAAGGATGAAAGATCAGCAAGAAATCACCACCAGTTCCAGGCTAACTTGATCAGACATTATCCTAGCTGCTGCTGTAAAACCATAGTGGCGAATGAACCCTGATGTAGTTAATATGTTGTGTGTCACTAAAGTAAATAGCAAGTAGTGTTTTAGTGTTCCTAGTGGCTGGTGGTTGTAGGAGGTGGCACTGTACTTAACATCAACCAGTCAATGGGGATCTTGCTCATTGTATACAAAAACAGCAGGCTAGAGGTTGGTGCCAGAAGCTCCCTTTGGCTTGTGGTTTTTAGGGGTTGTACCACCGCAGACAACCACCATCCACAAAACCTTTGTCATGGTAAACAACCACTTTGCAGCCTCTTGCTTCAAGATTTTGGCAAGCTGAGCTGCAAACACTTAAAGTTCACCACAAACCCATGTTAAGTCACACTCGGACATCATCCTTAAAGCAAACTTAAACTCAGAAATTTTACTTTAGACAACCCTTTTATGTTAAGTAAAAATTCTGTTTTTTTTAAGTGCAACGCTTTTTTTTTTTTTAAAAAAGAGTGCAGCACCGCCCCCTAATTGGCAGCACAGAGCCTCCTGGGATACCTATGTCAGGCATCCCGGGAGGCTCTTGGGTGCTTCTTATGTGTATTCCCGAGCATCTTGGGCATGCACAGAAAGAGCCTTTTTGTTGTAAAAAAAATGTACCAATCTCGCACATGCTCAGTGAGATCGGCAAGTTTCTTTTTCCAACCAACGTCACCACCGATCTCACGCCAGGCTCGGGTGACGTAGAATAAAGAAACCAGAAGAAGAGACAAAGATGGCAGCACATGGCGAGCCTGCTCACGGTCAGATTCTGGGACGACGCGGGACCCAATGGAAGAGACCCTCGGATGGATCGGACTGCCCTGTGGTATTGAAGGTTAGTGTATTTTTTTGTTTTAGCCCTAGTTCCTCTTCAATCACCAGTCCATACTGCTGATAGAGGTGCAATAGACAGCCACATGAACACTTTTTTTTTCACCCATCACATGCAACATGGTCCAGAGGTGAGCTTTTTTCTAAACGCCTTTGATAAGCAAAGTCCTATAATTGCTGATATTGTTCATGGATCTTCTATAATCTGCTGGAGCTTATTAATTTGGCATCATTGACGATTTTCACTCCTATTGACCTGAGTATATTTAGCCTAAACACACTAAATTTTAGCAAATGTTGGCAAAACCAAAAATTCAATTTTTACACCTTCCTAATGATGACCAATAAAATGTCAACTTTCAACCAAAGACCAATTGGTACTTTTTTATTGCCCCATAGGTGCCTTACTAAAAAAGGAGATTTTTTTTGTGACACCCTTACTTAGCATTTTGAGGAATTGGTAACATACCAAGTGAAGAGAATGATAGAAAGAGGAACACTTTATCCCTTCTGTTCATACAGACTTTCTATTGAGCGTCCATTTTTTTATTACAAATTGGTGTCAGTCAAAAACATCTTTAATTTTAAAACACTTTTATAAAATTCTTATTTGATATCCCCAATGACATCATTCACCTCAATGCACCTGAAATGTGGAAAGAACTGACCTCAACAAAGTACAAAAGTTTGCTATTCCATTTGAAGGTTTAATTAGCACATTTGCAGGAGATTGTCCTGTGATTTATAAGAAATTAATGCAAAGCCTCAACATGTGGGTGAAAGGCCTCTGTTTCTGGTTCAACTGAACCTTAAAAGCCAAACGGCTGTGGGTATGCAAGTGATGCATACAATGCACAATGGGAGGGGTAATGGGCTGAAGTGGGGATTAGAAAGGTTCTCTTAAATTATATTTAGTGGATTGTTATATTAGAGCTATACTATGAGTTTGTGCAAATGATTAGTACTTTATGTGTACAGGTATTTTTTGTTATTATTTTCTTGTGTCCAAACAAGGTAAGCCCTGTTTAAATCCAAAACTACGCACTTTGGATAACTATGAAATAGAAGCAGAGATAGAGCAGGCAGGGTGCTAGGGACCTGCTGGCCAGAAACACTCTTCACCTACCTCTCACTGCATGGGCTAGGAAACGATGAACCTTGACTAAGCTAATGATGAACATAGCATGGTCTGCAGGACAAGCCAACAAGCTAAAAAGTGTACACCATTCACTCAGTCCATTGCAGTCTGGATGAACTGTCGCAGGGGCAATTTGGACAAGAGATACATTTGGGTTGGTTGCATGATTTATCCATCCTTCCCACCACTTCTACTTTGCTGCCTCCCTTTGTAGTTCTCCTCACTGGCTTCCATTTCACCTTAGAAATTCAAGCTCCTGTGCTCTGCCTTCAAATCCCTCCACAGTTTTTGTCCCACTTACCTTTCTGCCCGGATAGTAAAATACTCCCCTAGCCACTCTCTTCGCTTCTCCAATGACCTACTAATGACTTCCTCAATCGTAACCTCATCACACGCACGGCTCCAAGACCAAGGCTGCCCCTACTCTCTAGAATGGTCTTGCTCGTCCTATTGGGCTTTTTCCTACTTTCTGCATATTTAAAAGAGCTCCTAAAACCCATCTTTTTAAACTTGCCTACCCATCTTCTTCTGTCTCCTAAACCCTCTTTTTAGGTTTTATTTAGTGCTACAAAGTAAAAATCCTTCCAATGCTTGGAAGGGTATGACATACAATTAGTGGAAGCTTCTAGGGTCCCGGGCTCAGCTAGTTCCCATTATACATTTTTACGTAGTCAGGTTGAAAAAAAGACACCCATCAAAGGTAAGCATATCCCAAGTAAAACCCTATAGACATAGTTGATCTAATGGAAGGTAGAAAAACCCTTATAAAGCCCTGGTTCAATTTGCTCCAACAGGTGAAAAAAAATATTTTCTAATCCTGTGAGGCAATCGGATGTTCCTTGGACCAGCAGTCTCTGTTATCTTTACATTAAATCCTTAATCCCAAGTTATATTCTGTGCTTCTAGAAATCATCCAGCTTTTTCTTAAAGTAATCTATAGAACTTGCTGAAACTACTTCCTGAGGGAGCCGACACATTTCCACATTTGCACAGACCTTACAGTGAAGATTCCCTTCCTTATCCGGAGCTTAAACTTCTTTTCCTCCAGATGCAAAGAGCGCCCCCTTGTGCTTTGTAATGACCTTACAGTGAAGAATCCCTTCCTTATCCAGAGCTTAAACTTCTTTTCCTCCAGATGCAAAGAGCGCCCCCTTGTGCTTTGTAATGACCTTACAGTGAATAATCAGGAAGAGAGTTCTCTATATGGACCATTCATATATTTATACAGGGTTATCATATCCCCCCCTTATACGTCTCTTCTCAAGGGAGAATAGATTCAGTTCAGCTAATCTCTCCTCATAGCTGAGCTCCTCCATTCCTTTTATTAGTTTAATTGCCCTTCTCTGCACTCTCTTTTGTTCTACAATGTCCTTTTTTTTGGAGCACAGAACTAGACTGCATATTCCAGGTGAGGTCCGACTAATACAATACGAGAAGTACATTTTTGCAAATTATTTTTACATTTTAGGTAGCTGATAGCACACATAACCATAGAGCTTAGTAAAACTAGAACAGTATTCTAGTAGTTGTATTTAGGGAACTGGGCACCAAATTAAAGATAAACCTCTAAAACAACTTTGTCCAGGGCACCAAAATGGGCAGGAATGGCATTGAGAGAGATGGAAAATATGAAAGATAGATAGATAGATATTTTATTATACAGGCAAAAACCGTTGACATTTCATAACTAAACAAGACAACAAAAAGAAGCTGGAGACAAATCCTACTTAGTAGAATACATTAAGGATTCATCATGTTATATGGTTACAAAAACTAAGAATAAAATAAAATATCTGCAAATGAGCTGCTGCCACATAATAAAATGTGTGCGCCCCGTCAGTATCGGGCTCATAAATAATATCACTAAATGTGACATGCAGACGTCGGGGAAATGCAGTTCAGCTGAAGAGACACGGCGGTGCAGAACATTAATAGATAAAGAGTTCCGTGATTGGGACAGGGCTGAATATTTTACCACCTCTAACTTTGTTATTACCTTGTGCGGAAAACAGAAAATTACTTTCTTGTCTCTGTTAATTGGTCACAGAGCTGACTGCAACATATTGTTATATTGACGGGTTTTACTTTACAAACATTAATTGTGTCAGTCCCCATTGGTAAAGACAGATGAAATTATTTATATTTGCTTGCAATATCCTTTACCCCGCCCAAAATTTCTTAGCTTTAAGCAATTTGCAGAAAGACTTAGAAAGTTGTGTTATTGAAATGTAGTGTACAGAATTTTGGAAACTGAATAGGGGTGTAAGGCTGGCATCATAGAAGGAACATATTAGGCAATGTCCCCCCAAAATGAAAGTCTACATACAGCCCAATCTATTTATTTTTGGTTACCAATAGAATAATAGGGAGTTAGTCTGACAGTTATTGCGTAATTAAATGTTAAAGAAATACCTTCAAGACAATTTATGGGTCTTTTAAGGCATCAAACTGTTCAATAATAAAATTTATGGCATCTGTTACAGCTTTAATGACCCAATTGAAGTTGGGTGGTTTTGCCTTGGTGTTATATGCTGTTCCCTCACAATAGAGCCATTTACGAGCCAAATCTCATCGGTATGATGGTTACCAATATTTGTATTTTGAATATTCAAGTATGTTGAGTGTTTATATTACACAAGCATCTGTAAAACACGTAAAGCTGAATTATATAGGACCGTGGATATTACATTACATTACAATTGATTGGTGGCTGTTATTTTGTTTGTGTTTTAAGGTAGTTGTCATTTTGTTACAATGTTTCATGGTTTTAAAGGTGTACTATAAAGTTTGCTGAAATTTTAATATTATTTGACATTTCGATGCCTTATAATGTTTTTTTGGGATCCAGGCCCGGAGTGTTCTGGAAGGAATGGGTGGGCCAAGCAATGTCTCTGGCTATTGATTAGAAGGCATCTGTCTTTGAGGAGAATTTGCAACCTGAGGTCAGGTGTGGCTCAGACAGAAAGGCTGTGTGAAGCCTGAGAGCTGGGAGAAGCTCTCTCAAATTTTGAGGGCTGTGTTTTATTGTCATACTGTGGGTGACTTGCATCCCCTGTGAGGGGAAACCCTGGATTTAGCTTTGAGTTGATGTATGGCCAGAGCACCCTGAAATTGGAACAACAGTCTGAAATACCTCCTTGCAGCTTGTCAGTAGAAGCTAATCTCCCACAGCACTTATCAACTAGACTGGAAAAAAAATTCAGGGCAACTTTTTTTTTTAACAATTTTAATGTAACGCGTGCTTGTCTTTTTCCGACAGTTTAGTAGTTCTAGCCCTTTAAAATAAAACTAAAGCCAATTGATACTCCCATTCTTTGTTCTATCATGGGCACATGTTCTTTCTTCTCTTCCACATTCTGATCCTTGCCTATCTGGAGTGGCGGGGCCAAGATGGTGTAACTCTCATAAAGGGGCAAGTGAGTTCATGCAGTCCTTGGCAAAACATTTTTGACAGCTGGCCGGTGATCAGGCAGGTCTTTACAGATGGAACATCACCTGTCCATTTCTGCAATATACACCTGACTGGTCGCCAATTCTCAAAGCAGGACTTTGAGCAGCCAAACAGTACTGTGACACTATACCGAGAGAAGTTACAGAGTGTCATAACTCTTTTTATGGTGACATCAGATACTTTGTTTCATGAGCAGTGAATCTACGTTCTTGTAAATTCCTGGAGCAGTTTTCTCCCAGTTCTTCCTAGACCTTCTTCAGCACAGAAGATTCCACATTCCATTCCAAGATCATCCATCTTGGTAGCCATCTTTTTACTCCTCTATGTAGCTTCCAGCCAAGGAAAGCATCAATCCTGGCCATCATTTGGCAATAGATCCATGAAAAGCCATGTGTCAAAGAACAATAAGGCTAAAAGCCAGAAAACTTTTCTAGAAGGTTTTTTCAAAATTGTGTTACTGTTTGGCAATTGGCCAATTAGCTTAATAAGACCTAAACAAATTAAAGCTCTTTACAGTTGTGTATTGTTGGTAACAATATTGGCTTTCGGCGTTTTTAAACTAAATAGAGGAAAGAATTGCCAATTGGTAGTCATCAAGGGTGATCCCATCCCCTACCAACCACCAGCCAATATTATTACTGACCACTCTTTGCCTTGGCCAAGGGCCAACAGCTGCTATGTCTGTCGGCCATATATATTTACCCAATAGACATTTACCTTGCCAACTAAAGGAAACACAGAGTTCAATTAGGGACTTTCCAGCTTAAGGCAGGGTCCGTTCATACAGCTCGATGTTTACAGAAAGCTATATATTCACTTTTCTTTTCTCCAACTGTGCCCATGTGTATGTTATGCTGTGTGTATAATTATAGCAATGTAAATTAAATTTCCAGCTATCAGCCAATAAATGAGAAGGTTCAGCAATTAAATAAACGCAGATAAAACCAAAATAATTTTGATTTCTTTTCCCATCCCCAGTCAGCCTAATTTGGATTACTGCTCCTCTGCTGTTTTTTTTTCCCAGATACAGAAGCATTAAGTGATAATAATGCAATTTTGTACTTTAAGTAAATTACAGACTTCAGGCATTACAGGACTCCAAGGAATCACATAAACACCATCTAGAAATTTCCCAGAGGTTCAAAGACTCACCTAAGTCTCTATTATCTTACTGAAGCTCAGACTGTTCCATCCAATAAGACGATTGTTTAAGCAAATTTAAAGCTGTGACTCACTTCAAATATTTTGCCTCTAAATAATTATTCTTTTTTCTCAATATTTTGGATTTTACACACAAGAAGCACCTCAAGATTTTCCCATGTAAATGTATTTCAGGATGTGTCAGCACAGCGGCAGGTAGAGGTCAGATGACTAAGGACGATTAAAATTTGCAACAAGCATATCTGGTGGAAAGGAATGACACGGCAGACATTGATTATATTTAGGAATATGTGAGTAATTGCTGGACGAAGACATGGGTCAGCTGTTCATGCCAACTTTGAAAATCTAGCTCGCATTAATCCATATTAATGTCAATTTACATTGATATGCATTGTTTTCAGGAATTCAATTATTCTTTTTGGCCAGGTGGATGTCTTTCATGTGTCAATGACAATTTTTTTTTGTGTTTCAGAATTTTTGAAATTCAGCATTATTAATGGAATTTTCAGTTTTATGTAAAAAACAATTACATCATTTAATGATATTTTAAAGGTGAACTTTTGCACTTTCCTTTACATCTGCAAATCCCTCGATAGCTTCAGAGCTGTCCTCATTTTAGCCCCACGCTGTCCTGGTTTCTTCTTTTGTCCCAGCACGGAGGAAGTGTCGGGCTCTGGTATCTTCTTCCTCTTTCTGCCAACATCACCGGATCTCACGCTGCGCATGTGTCAAAGCCTGTCTGATCTCGGACAGAAGCAGCCCGAACTCCTGGGATATGTGAAGTTGGTATCCCAAGGGGCTCTGCGCTCCCATTCAGTCTTTACCACCATGACAGAATAGAAGAGATGTAGGGGGGCTTCTATTTTTTTTTTAAAGGAAATTAAAGAACAAAAATCACATTTGTATTTGATATAAAAGGGTTATATACCTTTTTATATAAAGTGAAAATTGTGGTAGTAGGTTTAAGAAATAATTCAAGAAAGCTGAATGTACAGCAAATGGCCACTGTATAAGGTACATCTAGTCATTAAAGAGACCCTGTCCCCTGACTATTTGTTTTAAAAAACAATCTTTCCAAAAGATTCTGTGTTCATTAACCACCCGACCGTTAAACCCGACCCTGGTTCGGGTTTAAAAAAGTTACAATTATCGATAAACCTGAACTTTTCTCACTGTATGAAAATACAGTAAGAAAAGTTCCGGTTGATCGATCACTTACCTGGTCCTGCTGCGATCACCTAGCGTCGTGTTCCAGCGTCGTCCTCCAGCGTCGGGTGCCCTCTCCGGGAAGAAGAAGCTGGCCGGCTTCTTCTTCTCTGTCCGTAGCGTGTACGAGTCCCTCGGCGATGACGTCGGCCCGTGTGCGGGAAATTCAAATTGAAAGTCATTCAAACACATTTTGTATTGGATTGAATACAAACTCCTGTATCCAATCCAATACAAAGTAATTCAAAATAAATACAAAGTATGTAATTGGTAAATTCAATTTATATTCATGATATCTACTAGACCCTTGTTCGGACATATTTCTGTAAGTTACAGGTCTACAATTTAAAAAAAAAAATTTCATGAAAAACAGTGTACCGCTTTTGGAACAGAAATCTAGACCTCAGTGTAACGCCCAAGTGGTTAAGCACATTTTTCATATATTCATAATATTTACTTATGAAAGCATTCCTTGAGTAGATATATAGACCTTCATGGATGTGATGCCAGCAGCTGTATCAGCAGTTGAAATTTGTTTTAATTCACCAATAATATAAATATTTAGTAAACTACTACTTCCTGAACGAACTCAGCCGATGTGAAGACTGATTGGGTGGTAAGTATACACAGAAAACTTTCCATGTTGTCCTTTCTTGGAACATAAAGATTTTAATACGACTTGAACCTTAATTGGTAAGGAGTCTGTGTCTCTCTGTACATGATCTCACTGTCCAGCCATTGTGCAATGTTTCTGGCTATTATATTTTAGATAATACAGTATAAACTCTATATCAAGAAAAAAAATTCCACTTTTCTTCCACTTATATTGAAACTTAAGCAAGCTGCTTAAACTTTGTCCAACCACTGTACAATATTTGTAGCTATCGTCTCTCATATCATTAAATAAATATAGTGATATTAAAAAAATAATATTTCCAAAAGATTCTATGTGTATTTAACATATATATTATATATTCATTTTATTTACCTGTCAAAGCTTTCTTTGAATAGATACCTAAAGGCCTGGGCATAGCCATCTGGCATATAATGTAAGCAGCTCTATTAGCAGATGTGATTTAGTTCTCCGCTATTATGGATACTCAGTAAACTTTTCACCATCCATGGTCACCATCTACTTCCTGCAAAAATGTGCTAGCTCAGCAGTTCTTGCGATCTTAAGTGATATTCACAAATCTCTATCACAGAGATTTTGTTGCAAACTTACAATGTTGCAGTCTGAACATTAAGGACTGAACTGACGCAATTAAGGAAATGCTTCATGCTGCCTGCAGCAGACTAATGATATTCTATTTTCAATAGAAGAAAGTGAGATTTTTCTGAAAATTTATGCCAAATATTATGACATGGCAGGAATTTCTTAGTGAATATTACTTACAGGTCCACTTAAAAGAGATTGAACATTTTTTTCAGTACATTTAACTGGATGACGATTATGAAATGGTCCATGTGAATCAGCAGGAGGAATATCTGAGTGAATGTAATTCTAACATGTATCCAATAATTATGCTATATCATTCCCTGTAAATTAGGCACTTTCTGTACTTGGAAACCTGAGTGCATCGTATTACAGCTATGCTTTAATTACAAGAACCCTGAGAAACTTGCAAAAGATTAACAAGTAGAAAGAACAAATTATTTGAAGTGGTGAAAAAAAAATGAATCTACTCACAGAGATTAATCCAAAGGGAATGTGTTCTGAAAGGAAAGGTGAATATTTTTACCATATCATTCCCTGTAAATTAGGCACTTTCTGTACTTGGAAACCTGAGTGCATCGTATTACAGCTATGCTTTAATTACAAGAACCCTGAGAAACTTGCAAAAGATTAACAAGTAGAAAGAACAAATTATTTGAAGTGGTGAAAAAAAAATGAATCTACTCACAGAGATTAATCCAAAGGGAATGTGTTCTGAAAGGAAAGGTGAATATTTTTACCTTTGTTGGAATTATTAATGATGATTTGCACTGCTATAGATTGGGGTGCCAAGATTCCAATGCTATGATTCTACCCTGGCTGTAGCGGGGCCTGAACGTTCCGGACTTTTATGACTACAATCTTTTTATCATGTGTGCCAATACATTTCATTCATGGTATAATTTATAAAAGGAAACTTACTATAAAGTGGACATATCATGACATTTTACCATTATATATACGAGGGGGTGCTGAGAAGTTCCTGGCTTTGCCCCCTTCCAGATGAAATCGAAAATTGAGTGTGTGGGCATATGACAGCCTAATATCTTAGAATGTAACTGTGCAAATATCAGGTCTTTGCAATTCTTAAAACTGTTTTTCCTTTTAGTGAGAAGCTGTGATGGCCGAGGCACAAGCAAGTTCCAGGTCGTTGGGGTTACGGGCCGTCATGAAGTTTTTGTTTCTCCAGGGAAAGTCGGCAAAGGACATTCACACTGAGATGTCACAAACACTGGGGGAGAAGTGTCCTTCCTACAACACTGTCATAACCTGGATATCGAGCGGAGTCCCCCAGCAGTGCAGAGTATTTCAGGAGAGGAGAGTTATAGAGGAAGGAGCAGAGTCCCCCAGCAGTGCAGAGTATTTCAGGAGAGGAGAGTTATAGAGGAAGGAGCAGAGTCCTCCAGCAGTGCAGAGTATTTCAGGAGAGGAGAGTTATAGAGGAAGGAGCAGAGTCCTCCAGCAGTGCAGAGTATTTCAGGAGAGGAGAGGTATAGAGGACAGTTAGACAGAAATATCCGTGCTTTGTAAATTATGGAGGCAAAGTATTATCAGCAACCTGTTATGAAGGCATCAGCAGAAACATTAAATAGAACTCGGCATGAACATACCGCAGATGTGTTTTACTGTCAGAGGAAGTTGTGTTATGTTTTACTCTGCAGTTAATGCATGCCAAGATTTATGACATCATAAACATAATGCATTTCTGATGTCATGATAAGTTTATAGGTTTGTGAGCATTAATGTAACATAATGTGTTTAGCATCGATAGAGCTAACATGATTTCCTGTCCCAGATAAAGATCAGGAAAACAAATTGGGATTTTACTGTTTCCCATAATGTTTCTAAAACCACATCATATTCATCTGCTTGTATAATATTACTATGTAATTGCTTAATAGAATGAATTATTAACCCAGGGCTGCACTGATCCCCCACCACACCTTTCACATCTCCTCTAGATGCATACATAGAGATTAATAACCTCAGCAATATACTGTGGGATAAGTGAATAATGACCAGCAATAAGCCAGCAAATCCTCCAATGGTTAATACCTAATACTCCTTAATTTACTTTTGAAGTTTTGTTCCCTAAAACCTGAGTATAAGTTTTACACCTTTGCATGTTTTTTCCATATTTTCTGTTCTCTGGGTTTTATTTCTTTGTAGGGTTATCTTCCAGCCACAATTTGCTGATGTACCTGCTCTGCAATTTATTTTATTCATCACTAGACTGGAACCCAGATTCAGAATGATTATGAATTGGCATGTTTTAATACAAATATGAATTTCATGGTTACTGTGCAAATGTTGGAAAGGCTTTTGGGAAAAGGGACCAAAGTCTTCTCCAAAGGCTGTCCCTGGCTTATATTCTCTTCTGCTGTTGCCTAAACACCTCTAACCTGACTTTCTACCACCAGATTCATCTTCTATCTTAGTAGTAGAGTTTTAAAGAAAGCGACTAAGACTGTTGTCTATCCTCGTCATCTTGTCAGGTTGATAGATGCTTCCCATACCATTTTGTACATTCTGCTCTGTAATACGCACGTTTTTGGAACATGGCTTCGATTTTGCCATTGGAATTCATTATAGTTCAGACATTGTGTTTCTCTGATACCAAGGCATGTCCAGTTTAAAGCAAATCTGTCACCACATGTTCATTTCTACACAATGTAAAAGGGAAGGCAACTTGTTTATTGAAACACCACCTTACGTTTTCCCAGCCATTGAAAGGTCAATATGCTGCCTCTTCTTTTATGGGGTTCCCTTCATGCACCCAATGGTGACAGGGACACTTTATTCAAAATAATGTTGCGTATATAACGTATAAAGTCTACAAATGCCAAGTCACTTGTCATTCTCTATAGCTTGATACAAAAAATGCTCTTTTTACCTTGTCTGATAACTTATGCCACAGTGATCTGCCACCATAAATAACGTGCTGGGTTTTTCTTGATGGAGGGTTTACAAGAATAGATCCCTAAGGGCACACAACCTGTCATAAATCACATCATGAATCTGTGAACACTTTGCCTTTGTGAAGTTGAGGTTATTAATGTAACATGTTCTCAAGATGGCAATTTCTCAATCAGAGGTGTATGATGTACCCCAGGGGGTTATTCTGACAAGTGTGTGTGTGTGTGTGTATATATATTTATATATATATAGTGTATATCAGCAGTACGGCCAGAAAAGCCATGGCCATTCTATTTGCCATTTTGCTTGGCCTATTTTCAGTTATTGTTTTCTTTCTATAGTAGTCCATGTAATATGACAGTTCTATGACTCTCTGGTTCTGTTTTCTCCTGCTCTGTTACTTGTTATAATGCAACAATGCAGCTTTGTATCAAATGACATTAGAGAACCCAAAACCGGACCCATAAGAGCCATATTCCTCTTCGCAGTTATGGTCTCCACGGCTTATGCAGGCATAGGAGCATGATGTTAAGTGAAAGGGGGAGGAATAGAAAGCCTATGACTTCCAAGCTGAGCAGTCTGAGGAACTAAAACCAAGAGATTATCCTCTCCGCAATCATAGGTCAATGCTTGCAAACCTTGGGGGAAAGCCACACTATGAAAACAGCACCCATAGAGATCCTTGACCTTATAGAGGTTCTAACCTCCCTGGTACTAGGATTTAATGTCAGGATTCCTTAACTTTATACATGTTTAAAGACAATGGCCCTGATTATTAAAGCTCTCTCAGGCTGGAGAGGATACACTTTCATAAGTGAACCTTGGTGATCCAGCAAACCTGGAATAGATTTCTTAACATCATTTGCTATTTGTTAGCAAATATTTTTAATCCTAGACCAGATCCATTTCAGATTTTGTGGATCACCCAGCTTCACTGATGAAAGTCTATCCTCTCCAGTCTTGGAAAGCTTTAATAAATCAGACCCAATCTCCTAAAAAGCAATAAATCCAAAGAAAAGCCAAAGAATAACATCCATGCAGCTACCATTTTCATGGTAGCAAGGAGAGGTCCACCCCACAGTGATTTAGATTGGCTTTCAGAGACCTAAAATGGGTTATGCCACCAAAATAAAAGATCCTAAACCTTCCCGGATCTATCCGTGTTTCCCACATCTCATACTATATAATATATGTATAGCACTATATTTGTGTTGTCTCCATTATCCACAAAGCTTCTGGGAACATCATGATCTGCAGAGCAAGAAGACATTATAGTCCATTGCAAAAACTTCTTCTCTGGAGATTTCGGCATACCTTTGTCATTTAAATGAAGAACAATATATGGTAAATATGATTTGATTTAATATTCCCTTGGGGTACATAGAGTAGCTGATTTGAAGAACAGGAGGAGGTCCAGAGAATGTAAGTAGACTTTTAGAGAAATGTTTGCTTTAAAAAATGAAGGAT
>NC_092861.1:151265371-151291992 GCF_032062135.1 Pyxicephalus adspersus | reverse complement strand
GTTTGACATTGATTTATTATTTGATTGATTGATGCTTCATCATATAGATCATTATGGCCAACGATGGTTCTTTAGGAACCAATCATTGGCTCTGCAGGGGCAAACCACTGCTGCCCACTGCATCAATTTGCTATTTAGTATCATGTAGCACAAAGGGAGATATTTGTCAATGAAAAGAAGAGCAAGTGATTTTTATTGGCTAGTTGTTATCTATTGATTGGACTGCCCTAAACAACTCCACCCAATGGGAACTCTCCTACTTTAAGCCCATTGTACATTTTATCCTGCTGCCAGTTCAGAGGGATATCTGCTGCATTAATTCAGGTTCACGGTTCTCCTTGTATAACGTTGGCGGTTATATATCTTGCTTTACTCTGAAGGAGCCAGAACGGGGACACACCAAGAACTGAGATTCTTCTTGTAGAGTATAGAAGAATAGATTTCTTAAAAGAGCCAGGTTTGCTGAATCACCCAACTTCACTGATGAAAGTTTATTCTCTCCAGCCTTGGAAAGCTTTATTAAATTAGGCTGAGAAGAAAAATTATTTTGTCATAGATTCCATCATATTTGTAACCTTCATTTTGTAGCGGACATCAGGTTGAGTTCCTTCTATAGGCCTGAGTTATTAAAGCTCTCCAAAGCAGGAAATGATACACTTTCATCAGTGAAGCTGGGTGGTCCAGCAAACCTGGAATAGATCTAGTCCAGGATATAAAACATTTGCTAACAAATAGCAAAAGACTTTAAAAAATCATTCCAGGTTTGCTGAATCACCCAGCTTCACTGATAAAAATGTATAATTTCCTGCCTGAGCTTTTAATAAATCAGGTCCATTGTGTCTATTCACTTAGGTCTCAATAATTTGACACTCTAAATATTTTAGCCCTGATGAAGATGGCTGCAACCCCTGAAACACGTTGGCATTGGAAGATTATTTTTTATGTTGGAAGTCATTAGACCATGTAGGAGAGTTAGGTTGGCTTTCTCACTTCCAAACAACCTACTAAAATTAATTCATTGTTCTTCCTACTTTGGATACTACAAAGTCACATATGATTAACCTGTGCACCTGATGAACCCAGGGATTAAAGGAAAAGGCAGAAAGTAGGGGATCATGAGTATATACATATTTATACACTGTACATTCTTTTTGCCCCTTTCCTTCTTTAGCAAGACAAATTCCAGGGGACCATTTATTAATAGGATAGGGGCACATGCGCTCTCACTGCATTATTTCCAATCTTGGAATGTCCCAAGCCTATTAGGGGGTCTGGTCTGGTTTCTATAAAGGAGACCAAAAGTATGTGTGTTCCTCAATAGAATATGTGCACGGATCAGTGTTGTGCTGGATTGTGTTAATGGTGGAAACTCATCTTTAATAAAGACCAATCTAAAAAATATTCTGAGAATGATTCCAGAGGGTTTAAATGGAATCACATTCTGGTATAACATACAATGAAAATTATTGCTCATATAGTATATGCGTCCCAAAGTAAAATTATAAAACACATGTAAAAGAATCAGGTTTTTATATAAATAAAAGTTAACATGTAGTCAAGAAAAAAGCATTATTAAAGCTTTCTGAGTTAACAGCAAATCCTTTGAAGATGGCATTGTCACCATAATTGCTGGAGATGGGGGGCACCATCGGGCATTGTCAAAAAAAAACATCCATTGATAGTAAAAACAGGGTCATTCCGTATATTGCTCAGCTGACATAATTTTTTTGGGCACACAATGTTACTAAACCCAAACCTGACCAAATGAAGCAACTCCAGATTACAACCCCCCACAGGCAACGCACATCATAATACTGACCCACAGGCATTCCAAATTATAAACCTTCCCCTCACAGGCATCTCAGATCATAATACTACCCCCAGAAGCTCCCCAGATCATAACTTTGGCCCCACAGGCACCCCAGATTATAACACTGCCCCCACAGGAACCCCAGATCATAACACTGTCTCCATATATTATCACACTGCCCCACAGGCATTTCAGATCATAGCACTGCCCTAAAGTCCCTCCAGATTATAACACAGCCCCCACAGGAATCCCAGATAATAACACTGCCCCCACAGGCACCCCAGACCATATAATTGCCCCCACAGGAATCCCAGATAATAACACTGCCCCNCCAGATAATAACACTGCCCCCACAGGCACCCCAGACCATATAATTGCCCCCACAGGAATCCCAGATAATAACACTGCCCCCACAGGCACCCCAGATCATATAAATGCCCCCACAAGAATCCCAGATAATAACACTGCCCCCACAAGCACCCCAGATCATATAATTGCCCCCACAGGAATCCCACATAATAACACTGCCCCCACAGGCACCCCAGGTCATATATTTGCCCCCACAGGAATCCCAGATAATAACACTGCCCCCACCGGCACCCCAGATCATGACACTGCCCCCCAAAGGCATTCCAGATCATAACCCTGCCCTATAGTCACCCCAGATCATATCATTGCCCCCACAGGAACTCCAGATCATTACACTGCCACCCACAAGCACCCCAGATCATACCCCTGTCCACAAACACTCTCCAAATCATAACACTCCCCCAGCTGGGGACTTTTTTTTCAGGTAGTGTATTATTGTCACCCAAATGGCAGATCCATGTTCCAAAACAAAGCTGAAAAATAACTTGATTTTTTACATTTTGTTCTTCCCTTTAGAATACAGTCCTTTCATCCCTTCCTACCTCTTGTTTTAAAAAAAATTTGTTCCTGGATTTATTAATGCTATGGTATCTGCAGGAGACATTTTACCTTCATTTCTGTCCTAATGATATGAGCAACATTTTTATATTCAGAAATGCCCATGTGTGTAGGTATAAGAAAGTTGTTTACAAAAGCCAACAGCTAAGCTCCATTCCCTTTGCCTGATACATTGAAACATACGATCAAGAGTTTGGGAAAAGAATTTAAAAAAAATGTTTTATTGAAAGAAGTGTCCTTCCCTCCCGTTCATTCTGTGTTTATGCCAAAATCAGAAAAAAAATATGATAAACATTTACTGTTATTTTATTTATTTTCTGTCTGGTCTGCTATATGCTTTCTGTATATTCCTTATAATAAACTGAAATATATTGTCAGATGAAGTCACATTTTGAACTTGTGTATTCAGCCTGTCACAAATGTTTTATTAAAAGTGTACAAGGTCATTCTTCGGAGTGACATTGTCAGTTCGCATTCAGCTCTGTTAGGCAGAGAACAAGCATAGAGGAGCTGACACCGCTAATAGGGCTCATTAGGCCCAGTCGGGAGGACGGCTGAAGTCTAGATGAGGACTTTGTACCGGTGCCGCACATAACAGGCAGAATAACAGATCCTTCCGACTGGTGCCTGGCACAGAAGTCGTGTTTCCTTTCAATGAACCCTGGTGGAGGGATAAGCTTCACTGCCCTGTGCCAAGCTAAAGTCATTGTAAACCAACTTGTATTATGCCTTGGCATTACAGTTGGTGAAAGAAGGGAAAAACCTATACCATTCCCAATCAAATCTAAAACTAAAACATAAAATATAATAAAATAAAATGTATGATATACTAAATGTTTTTGAAAAAAAAAAATCAAAATCAAAATGTATTAAATTTTAACCCTAGGAAAGCAGCTGAAATACATAAACGGAAGAGTCTTGCTTGCCAAAGAATCTGTAGAGTGGCCCATCCTTTTTGGAGACTTTCATGTCACATCAGTGCATTCACACATTTTCTCCAATGTGAACAAATGCATACATTTTGGGTAAACGTTGGCTGAATCTTGGGTAGAGATTGATATAAGTAGACCCACTAGAGTTCAACTTACTACTAATTTTTATTTTTGTTCATGATTCTTATCTTGGTAAACTTGGTATATAATACTGAATATGTATGCATAATATCAAATATTTTATATTTAGTTGTTAATGGACCAGGGACCAATATGTAATTTTTTTTTGGTGTCAATTTTGCAAAAACTTTAATATACCAATTTTATGGAATTTTAAGGCAGTAATTACAAAATATAAACACACGTAAATATTTATTATATTTTCAAAACTCAAGAGATATGTTTACTGTAACAAAAACATTAGATATACATCCAATCCTATGGAGTATGTGACACGTTTCCCAATATAAGCTTCCTAAGGACTAAGAAGATTAGTATCATGTTTAGGATTATATCCACAAGTTATTAAAACCAAAACCCCACCACACTACCACAATATTTAAGATGGCAAATCCATGGGGGACCAGACCAATATCCGGTGCCGATATCCTCCATCATCATCATCATCATCATGGAAGGGTCAAATCATAAGGTCTTTTAATCCTGCTTATCATACGAAGCTTTTATCTGGCACCTGCCCTTCTTTGAATTCATTGAATATTTTTTGATCTTTGGTGCTGTTTATGGAAAGCCAATGTTTTTAATATGATACATGTGTGTTTATATCTTGTAATTAGTGCCCTAAAAATCCCTAAAAATTGGTTTGTTGTAGTTTACTTTATATCTCATAACAATTTTTTAGAAAATAATCCTTAGTATTGGCAGTATGCACGTTTAGTATGGTAAATAGCATTCTCTGGCTAAACGTATATAAAGCTCACTTGCTCAAAGCCAGCTCCATTAGGAAGTAATTGACCTCAACCCTACTGAACATCTTTGGGATGAATTGTAATTATGAGCCAGGTCTTCTAACCCAACATCAGTAACTGACCTCACCAATGGAGGCAAATTCCCACAGACACCCCCTAAATCTTGTGGGAAGCCTTAATAGAAGAGTGGAGGATGTTATATATCATATCAAGGGGTGGCCGAACAACTCCATTATTTGGCTCTTTGAAGTTGTAAAAACTTATTAGAAGTTCAGAGGATATTTATTAAAGTAGGGTGAACAGTTGTAAAAAGAAATGTTTTCAATTAGAAGAAAAACTAGAAGGAAAATCTAAAAACCATTCAATCCAAAGAGAAAATAGAACTTTATGCAAATAAGAAAATTTTTTGAATGTGATATCCAACAAGCACACATTAGTTGTAATTGTTAGGTGTCCACAAACGTACACCCATACTGTGCATTGTTATCAGCTAGAATCTGTCAATGCAAAAATAAATTCTACTTACCTAAAACTTTTTCAAAGCCAAAGTGAATAAAATATTGCCATTATCAGGTATTCAGGAATATAGGGAATATGTGACTTTATTCCACTTCACCTTCTGCATAATATCATGGTGGGTCCTCTGGTAGACACAGGTGTTCATTTCAATCAATATTGATTTGTCATTTATATCTAGGAACCTCACTTACCTGTTATAGAATGTATCAGAAATTCATACTTGACTTGCAATATCTTCTGAAGTGATCTTTAAAGGTAAGTAGGTTAGACCAAGGACATGATGAAGAACCGAGTGTGTTGTGCGCAGTGTCAATGGTAGTACAGGCTACATATCCCTGAAATGGTAAACCCTGAGTCAGCACAATGCAAATATTGTTTGACTGATGTGTTTGAAGAAGATCCTGAGGCAGAGAACTGTATAGGTCAGTTTTTGGGCACCAGTTCAGGAAACAATGTTGTAAAAGTGTAGAAAAGGCAATTAAAATAATCAGGCCCAAAAGGAAACTGATTTATAAGCAAAGGTTAATGTAAATGGATTTACCCTTGGAAGGAAGAGCATAAGATGTCATTTAAATGTATCTTTTTATATATTTACCATTTTTGTAAAGTACACAAGATACGGGATGTGGGAAAAATAAAATGTGTGGTAGCACTTGTCCTTTTCACATACCAACCTCCCTGTCCCGTGCTGAGTTGGGAAACACAATTCCTTTTTGAGTCGGGGACTTTACCTCCTTTCCTCTCCTCAAGGGATGACCCAAACTCCCTTTCACTTTCTGAGTGGGGAGCCCAATCTTTCTTTTCTCTACTGAGTTGGGGATGAACAATCCCTTTTCCTTTTTTTGAGTGGGGGGTTTTACCGTCCTTTCCTTTACTCAACGGGAGACCCAACCTTCCTTTACCCTGCTGAGTGGGGAACCAAATCTTTAATTTCTCTACTGAGTGGGGGGATCCTCCCATCCTTTAACCTACTGAGCAAGGGACCCAACCTCCCTTCTATCTAAAGAGTGAGATACCCACCTTCCTTTTCCCACACCGAGTGGGGGAGGCACCGTCCCTTTCCATTTGTGAGAATATGACCCATGTTTTCTTTTCTCTACCCATCGTCCTGATTGGATTCTCACCTTGATATCTCATCCATTACTTTTGCTGATCTTTTTTGCACAGGCAACCCTGCACGATAGTTTCCCATTGAAAACACCATGGACAGGCCCCCATAGAACTCTGCTGGAATTTACTGGGAAGGTCTGGCCAGAACATTGTACATCAATTAGCTGGAATGTAAAAAAAAACAGAGGAGGCCATGGGCACAATTCCCACATTTGTTTTTGAGAGGATGGGCTAAGTTAGATCAGTAGAGGCGGAGTGAACTTATCTTTTACATATAGCTAAAATAGCAACATAATTGAATGACAAATACATATTTGAATATTTTTTTTTCTTTTATGTGTGGATGTTGTAGAAAACGTTAGTACATGGTAATATACTATGACAGGTGATATTAGCAAATGTAGGACTTCAGCATGTTTTGCATACATGGCAAGTCAGTTTATTCCCCACTGAAAAGAATACAAATACATAGCTATATGTCACCTTACAATCAATGTTAATTTTCATGGTTTCTGCAAATTTCAATGTCACAAGAAATACAGAATTTAAACTTGGGATTGTTGTCATGAATCATGGGTGCATCAATGTTAGTAACCAGTGAAGTGCACATCATTTTTATATATTGTACCTCATTGAAGCTGTTTTTAGATTTGATTTTACTTTTTTTGCTTTACATTATTTCCTTAAATCCACATGTAATGAGTAATATGTATTGATCTTCTGCAATATTGTCCAGTTTGATAACCCTTGATTCTCTGAAATATGCTCTTTAATGCCTCTACTCCATCCTAATGTATATTCATTTTGAGTATTTTTCCAAAATGCTGCATTTGCAAAAAACATAAAACTTTTTTTAAAGTTTTTAAGTAATTCAATGTAATTGAATTTTTTATATGTTTTAATTTTTTTCTACCTATAGTTATCTACAAATAGGTCCAATTGTAGTTATGGATACCTGTCCATTTATTTTATGTTCTTGTTACTCTCTATCATTTCTTGGTTAAATTTAGGCAAAACTTTTTTTTTGTGTATGGAAGGGTTGCTGAAGGTTTTACTGCTATTTAGGAATACATTAGATCAGTGTTCCTCAACCAGGGTTCCTTCAGAGGTTGCTAGGGGTTCAATAAGCAATGAAAAATTTGTGCTTCTCAGTTTAACTTACTCCAATGTTTTTTTGGCTGTAAGGGTTACATTCTTCCTAATGGCCAGCAATGACCAACACATTATTGTACTGTGAGCTGTGGATATAATAATTAAAGAAGGGGCTCCCAGAAGACCTGAAAGTTATTTCAAGGGTTCCCCCATGCAAAAAGGTTGAGAAAGTCTGCATTGGAGACATACCCTCATTTACTTTTCCTCTGATTTCAAGGAGCCCCTGGATAATTGTAATTCCTAATTGTAATACCTATGCCTATTGTATTTAAAGTTAGGGTAACAACCCTTTTATGACATTAATATACTTTCGAATGGAAAACATAATGGATGTGACTCATTAGGAAAAATTATGAAACACATATTCAGGTGATCCCATTATCATTTTCTTCCATTCTATGGATCTTTTTGATGGAAATATATTCTAAAGGAGAATATACTCTTGCCTAAATTTGTACTTGAATTATAAAGCTATTTGTCCAACCATGTGTTAATTAGATTTCTTAGATAATCTTCAATTGGCTTATCCATTGGTTTTGTTAAAACAACTTTCCATACCACTTGAATAGCCACATGCTTTCCTGGCTCAAACAGACCCGTATTTCCCTTCCAGTATAGTTTTACCAAAAATATAATACTTTAATGAAAGTAAAAAATGTCCAGCTTTCATTGCAGAATTTTTTTACTGTACAATTTGTAGCAAAAAATGGTCCTTTTTCACATGAACATCATATTCTAAAACTCCGAGTAGGAAACATGATCATACAAGAGAAGTACATAGCCGGGTCACAATTGAGCTCTTGTCTTTGTTTTTTCTTTTGTAATAAAAAAAGAAAAATTATACATTATATCCACCTTGTTAATTTTTTTTTTTTGTTTTCTGTACAAAATGTTTAAGAATGCCAATGATCATTGCAGTTGTAGAAAGAAAATGAAAACAGAGCTAATGAAGTCCAATACGGCTGAAAGTACTTTTGCCCCCTCTCAGTCACAATAAAGTCAATAATGAGAATGGTGGTGGACGATACAAACATCCTTAAAGTCCTTCCAACAACGTTGACAGTCTCCAGGATATTTTTTTTTTAACTAGGAAGTGCAAGCCGTCAGGGAAATCCTGCTACTCCCAGTCGATACACTTGATTGCGTTGCTGACATCTGGAATGACAATTTTATCTTGTCATATCTCATTAAATTCTGAGCACTATTCAATTTGTTCATTAGTATCCTCAGGCCAAAGACAAGAATTTGGTCAACTTGCATGGATGCTCACTCTTCAGATCTCCAACTGTTGCCATGCTACATAGTCTAGAATGTTAGCACTTTTTTTAATATCCAACACAGTTGTGATTTCCAACCTCATCAATAAATATTGAAGAACTTGCCTTTGGAGATAAAGATCATCAATGCCTCATTGAACTTATGGTTTCAGCAGCTAAGAACATTAAGGTAAGCCATAAAAAAAAGATGTGCAAAGTCTTACCAGCCTGTCCCCATCCAACATATTGCAGATTGGGAACTTTGCTTTCTGTGTTGAACCAACGGTCTCTTTGCAGAGGTCTGACAAGCCCCTACCAATTTAGACAAATCACCAAACCTCATAATCCCCACCTAGTAGGCATCTAGAGGCCCCAATAGGTGCTTGTCAGAAATCTGCAGGAAAACTACTGGCTGGGCATGTTTCTCTACTTAGACTATGGTTGCTTTCTAAAAACAAATGAAAAGACTGCACAAATTTTGATTTGATTGACCTGAAATATATTTAGCTGAAAGTACAATCGGGTTTCAGGATGTAGGTTAGCAACATTTAGAGTTGTGAAAACTGAACACCTGCCATCAAAAGCTAATGTGTCCCTCTAGCCAGTAGGATAGGTATACTTATAGAAGAGCTCAACTCATCTTCCTCATCAACTGTATACCCCCCAACAAAGATTTTTGATCAATGAGTGACCACTGGGACCATGTCCAAATGCTGCAACCCATGGCGCTCCAATGGGTGCTGCAATCATCTATAAAGGTGGAAGATTCTCATGTTGTAGGCAGTTCACAGTCACCCTCTAGTGGTAAGGTTTGGGTTGGGCAGTATACATTTGATAGAGATGAACTGGGTGTATATCTTCTGTAAGTATATTTACCCTTTAATTATCCATTTCATACCTAAACAGTACTTTGCCAATTTAACAATTTTGCAGGGAACAAAAAAATGTTCACACATGTACAGAAGTTAATTGACTTTAATTATTATTGACTTTTTTTACGACCTTTAAAACTTTAACTTTCTCATCCTAAAGTAAGGATCCCCTCAGCTAAAAAGCTGTAATATAACACTATCAGTTCTGTAAGTCTGATGGGCTTCCAAAAACAGTAAACTTAAATGTCTCCTCCTCCAAAAAAAAATTTCCTGCTAACATCTGATACACAGAAACAGTAATGAAAAAATATATCAACGATCTATAGAGCTTTCTTATTTTATTTTTTCTGAAAAATATATATATTTCCATATCATACTTCCCTTTAGATTTATTATGGATTATGACTATCGTAAATGATACAACAATAAATAAAATTTGAATGAGAAAAAAAGAGAAAACAGAAAATGAAAGAAAACTTTGAAGGTGACCACGAATGGTGTTGACTTGACTGGTGGCTTCATCACTTTGCCGACGTCTCGACGGGTCTTCGTCAAACATCACACTTATAGATTGGAATGATTTTTCCCTCTCCAGACTTCATTGGGTTTACGGGATAAAGAGCACTTAGAATATAACATGTGCTTCTTGGCCGGAGCAGTCCACCACTTCTTGTGCTTAGCACAATCTGCTCAATTTGTGTCATGGTTACTCCTGTTGTGGGTGCTACCCACTTCTGTATCCATTGACCTAGAAATTCATAAGGAATTTAATTCTTGTACGCTACCCTTGCCATCAGAAACAGCAAGATAATCAATAACTGAAATGATCTGGTATTTACACTGTGCTTTCCATTACCCATTCTGAGCTGTCGTAGGTACATCTAGTTGTGTTCCCTACTAGTTCGCTATCATCATACTGTAAAAGCATCCCATTAACTGAGAGGCTTCTCCTAGTCCAAATATTTGTGATCTTTCTTGGGTAACTACAGCATTGTGTTGCGGAAAAGTCCCCCATGTCAAATGAATGGCTACGTTTTGCTTTTCCCTCCAGGGGTAACATAAGGAGGCTACGGACTTTGGACTCTTGATTACCCAACAAGGGCTCTTTGTCTGATCGGTGGACTGTCGTCGAAGTCCTGGAGTCCACAGCGTCCTCCTTTTTTTGACACCTCAACTCCAGGGAGGCGAAAGCTCCCATAAGTCTATCAATATTGTGTTTAGACCTGGAGACAGGTCTCCACTTATTGGACAGAGTGCTTTGATTACTCTGTAGGCTATAGTCATCGCCTTCGGGGCTATTTACAGAACTAGAAGAGGAGGAGACACTACTGTGCACTGAGCCACAGTTGAATTCCATGAGTTCATTCCTCACCACCACTTTGGGATTGACTTGTGGTGGAACCCCATTCTGCACTGAATTTCCTCCATTAGTCTGGGAATAAACATTGGTGACATCGGCCATCTTCCCCTGGGAATTGTTGCAAATTTTATATCTTACCATTAATATAACAATGAAGACCAGCAATGTAGCAACTATGATTCCACCAATAACTAGAATCATTGTTCCCCCCAAGAACTGGCTGTGCATGGACTGGCACTGCTGATAGTCCTCTTGGGTGAAGAACTGGGCGCATCCCACTATGTTGGTGGCTGTTAGGGTGGTCGCTGTGTCATCCCAAATGGCCAAGACACACAAATCGTATGCTGTCCCAGATACCAGATTATTCACAACAAATGCTTTGTTTGAAGCAGGGATCATCCTAAAATAGATCAAACACAATCAATCAATTAACACAAAAACAGCAACAAACCTTATTAAAAAAGATGTAGAATCATAACATGCAACCAGGGAATATCTATTGCATGTACACAAACAATATAACATTAAATACAAACATATATATATATTGAGACATTATTAGTTTAGTTTTGCAAACATTTTACAGATAAACAAATTCAATAACTGTGTGGTTCTTGACAAATTAAAAGATACACACAACATTATATAAGGACAAAAAGTGCAATACTTCTGCTGCTTTCATATTATCAAGTTTTTGTGCTATAAGGAGAAATATTATATTTTACAAAAAAAACCTTCACAATTCTAAATATTGAAGACTGAATATTCATATTTTCTACACTAGTCCTTCACTTTATAATCAAAGTTTGGGGACACCTGACCATCACATCAGTATTTGTTGGACATTCCATCCAAGGTCATTTATATGGTGTTATACTCTCTCTGACTCTATAAAACCCCCAACTTATCTGGAAAGGATTTTTACAAGATATTGGAGTGTGGTTTTGGGAATTTGTGCCCATTCAGCCAACAGAGCATTTGTAAGGTCAGGTGGAACAGGAATACCAAGCCCTCTATCAGATTTCCAATTTATCCCGAAGGTGATCAGTAAGAATGGTGGAAGGTAAGGACCCATGTTCTTTCCAAAGGTCAAGGTTGCTTCTTCTACTCAACATGAAAAAGTCTGATCTCATTTTGTGTCTATTTCAAGTTACCTCTTTTTGTACGATAATGTTATGTTTGTTAGACTTCTTCTTTTTTTTGTCCCAAAAATCACCGTACTTAGACAAGAAAGGGGCAATCTCGGTTTTGCTTTTAAGCTTTTTCAATCAAGCGATTTTTAATCAAGCGCCAAATTACCAGGCTGGACATTATGTTATGAATATCTGACACGGTTTTTAAATATATGTCTGCACTATTAGGCGATCCGTCTTCCCCTAAACATACAAACTATTAAACTACCTCTTAACTCCCTTCTTTTCCTACTGACTCATTCCATGTGTGAGCACCTTTATCTCATTGTGCTTGGTTAAGGAGATGACCACAAACCATTCATGTCCTAGAGATCGGGAACTCCCACTATTTGTGACATCTAAATATAAGCAATCAATTCAAATAATATCTTTTATTTGTAACTTTTATAAATTAAGTTTTATACATCTTCAAAGTTTCTGACGTTGGAGGGGGTGGGGTGGGAAGTAAACTCCAGGTATGTGAAATAATGTATTTCCAATGACTTCCTTGCCTTAAGATAACAAGTCCCTAAAATCCAAGATGAATAAATAGACAGATTGATTCCAGCTAACAATGTTCCCTGACATTGAGGGATGGATGGAGTGACATCTTTGCAGGCTGGAAGCTGTTCTGACTTAGTAACTGGAGGCTGCCCATGTCCAGTCTGATCCATTCTAGAGATAAAGAGAGCAAAATAAAGAAAGAGAATATGAGAGAGAAGACAAAGAGTGACAGCGAGAATAGAGAGAGAAGAGAACCCGGAGTACAGAAGAAAAGAAGAGAGAACAAGAGACTGTCTGTGGCCATATAACTGCGGTAAAAGTTCAAAGATATGTTTTTCAACCTTACCATAGATGAAAAGAAACAAAAAATAAATCAAATTTTGACCCTTGCAGACAGAAAGCCCCATTGCAAGAATAGTTTAAAGAAAGGCAGAATGAGGAAGAGAGACAATAAGAACAGGAAGGTAGAGGAAGTAGGGAAGGGCAAGACAAGAGAGAGAGAGAGTGTGAGAAAACAATAGAAAGAAAGAAAGAATGAAAGAAAGAAAGAAAGAAAAAGATTATGAGAGAAGAGAGAGGGGGGGGGGGGGGAGAATAGAGAATAAAAGAGAAAAAGAGGAAACAAGAGAAGGGGAGCAAAATGGGGAAAGAGACTATGATAAGAGAACCAGGGACAATGATGAAAAGATGATAGTGTATGTGGCCAAATTACCGGGGTAAAAGGTAAAATAAGTGTTTTTCAACCATACCATAGATGTATGTAAACATTTAACTCTTTCAGGGAGAGTTGCATGGCACGATCCGTTTAGATAGAGACAGAAATAAGAAGAGAGAAAAATAGAGAAAGAGAAAAGTGAGAGAGCAAGAAAGGTACGGAGAAGTAAAGGAAATGGGGAGAGGGGGAAAAAGAGAGGGTTTGAAAAAGGAGACTATGGGGAGGGAAGAAGAGAGAAAGAGAAAGTGGAGAGAGGTGAAGGGAGAGGGAAACCAAGGTGGGGAAAAAAAAGATATAGAGTGGGGGAGAGAGAAAAAGGAAATTGGAAAGGGAAGAGAAAAAGAAAAAAGAGAGAAGGTAAAAAGAGAAAGAGAGAGAGAGAGAGAGAAGGAGAGAGGATAGAAAGACGGAGGGTGAGAGAAAACAAGATGGGGATAAAGATAGAGAGGGTGGGGGAGAGAGAAAAAAGGGAAGTGGAGAAAGAATGAGAGAAAGTGAAAGAAAGAAAGGAATAGATAAAGGGAGAGGGAAATCAAGATGGGGAAAAGACAGGGGGGAGAGTTAGGTGTGAGTAGAGAGGGGAGATAAAGAGTAAAAGATTGCTGGGGTAAGACATAAAGAGGGAAGGAGAAAGGGAATCTTGATGCTTAGAACATCTTCCCCATGGAGTTTTCTCTTCCCAACTCTCCATAGAATATGCGGCGCACAAATGAGGACAAACTAGACAGGTTCCTTGCTTTATCCCCCTGGGTGGAATAGCAGCTGAACACATCAAACAAATAGAGCGCAATTGAAAACAAGTTTGTATTAACTTCCTTCCTTTGACTTTCATCTCCAGCTTCCAAGAATAGAGCGGCGTAACAATTATAGCTCCTATCAGCAGCCATTCAAGTGCACTTTATTGATTTGTGTAGGTGAGATTTAATGCATATCCTGCAGAAATGGCTCGGCTTTCCCTAGGATACCCGGCCTGGGTCCCATGAAAGCTCAGGCCAATTAGTTTAGGAAGAAAAGGTTAAATTATCTCTGCATTATTTTGTTACTCTCTTTTTTTTTTCTCCACGGAGCTGTAACAGTACCCGGGGCTATCTAGGCAAAAGGTGTAGACAGCGCTGACAAGGATATCGTTACAATGCACAAAGAGGAGCGAGAAAAAAGGCGCAAGTCAAATTGCTGTTTTGATTTGAGTTCACTTCATTCAAGAAAGAAGGCCGCACATCCAACTGAATGGTACGGCGTGCTCTTGTAAATAAGTTCACTGCACTGAACTGACCACAGGAGGGAGCTTCGCCTTCACCCGAGCACTCCGACTGACGTTACTTTAGGCAGACCAGCTGAAATGTTTGCAATAACGCCAACTGTGATATACACAGGCAGCCTTTAAATATTTGTAAAAAATTAAAAAAACTATCTTCTTCCTTGCACATCACTGGATGGTTAAAGACAGCAGAGATTCATCTCATTTACTAAGCCTTTGCAAGTGGAATCATTCACTTTACTATGTAAGCAGCGTGTATTCCATTGTGTACATGGGCCTTGCTATCAAACTCATACTTTTCCATTCGAGCCGAGCTCACACACATGTGCTTGCTTGCTACAGGCTGCATCTGACCTGCTTTGCTTGCAGTGGGGGTAGTAAGAGGCTCCGTCACCTGACCCTAAGGGCTAAAACAGATCCTGGTGCACGATAACTGGAGTAAGAAAATCCGCGCCAATAAAAGAGCTCACAACACACCAAAACATCTAAGAAAAAGCAACATTTTTTATGCAGCACTCAAAAACACACACCGTAGTGCAATATTGTGTCTATGATTGTAGCACTGGAGCTGCCTTTTTGCATTGGGGTGCTGGATAAAATAAAATGGCACCACAACATGCTACTGAATTTTACTGCACATTAAGCTTACAAAATAAAGGTAGGCCTGTAGCGTGCATAGGGGAAGCCCGACATGACTGGGCAGACAGGGAGCAGACAGCATAGGGTTATGTTTTTTGATAGGAAGAAAGTTAAAGGGGTGGGGGGAGTTAAGGAGGAGGAGTTATAGAAGGGGCAGAAGGAGTTAAAAGGTCAGGAAGAGGAAGTGGGGGTCTTTTCAGCGAGACAGGGTGCAGGCAAAGTTTTTCCCACCCTCCCTCCCTTTTTGTTGTTGTTAGTAGGGTCATTAGGTGGCATTGTGGGGGGTTTTGGTTGGTCATAGTGTGGTCGGTTGAGGTCCTCGGGGGCAGTGTGCTGGTTGTTTATTAATTATGGTTTTAGGGACCCATCTACGGTATGGAGTCCCTGGTTTTGGTTATTGGTTTGGTGTAAATTGTTTTGGGGGGTCTGCACAGGAAAGAAAAGTATATATTCATTCCCAAGCTGGGGGCAATTGTGGTTTAAGGTGCAGACCCCAAAAGGTATAATGTGGTGGCCTGCGAGGACCAGCAACCAGTAAGCTAAAATTGGGAAATCAGCATTGGTATGGTATTATTACTGTTTAATTGGTATTTAATTTTATAGATATTACATTTATACTATTGGTTGATATTTGATTGTATTTATGTTATGCTTATATTGTTATTTATATCTTGTTATATTGTTATCTACATTGTTATTTATAATAATAAAGTTAATTAGGTAATATTTTGTTAATAAAAGGCAAAGGGCCATCTAATCAACATATGGTGTGGTCTTTTTTTTGGGAGGGGGGGAGTTTAGTGTTAAAGTTGTTAGTGGGGTAATAAAAGGGGCGGTTGGGGCTTTGTAATCTGGGGGGATGCGAGTCTGCGCCACAGTCATCTAATGGACCTAAACACAGATTCTATACTATTAATAAACATATTTATGAATACAGCTTGTATAGATAGCTAGATTGGTCTTTCTATCCTGTAGACAGCCAGTACTGTGCGATAAGGTTATATTGCATTGTGCAGTAATGTCAATACAACACTGAGATCTTGCTGAAAACTCCAGCTCAGGGGCAGGTCTGTGATCATGATGAAAAGTAGGCTCACCGTCCAATAAAGGCTATGTGCCAGGGCTGTCTGGATCGCCATACTGGCTAGACACATATATCTTTTACCAGACGATACAGTTCCCATATATGTATTGGATTTTAGGTTTTAGTTGTTGCCTGAAGTTCTGCCATAGTGCGCTATTGTCCCTTTTGTGGGGTTTGCCAGTTACCTTATTGTCATATATACCCCTTTGTTTCTTCTCACCCCTGCACCAATCACATTTCCTGCATTAAATGAGTATAATTTTGCTTTAGATCTATTGTGAAATAAATATCTGCAAAAAATGGTCCTATAAGCCCATTCTCATGCCAATTCCATGTCAGCACTGATCACATGGCCTTTTGGAAAGGGTCGGGTCACTGTTCACACAGAGTTGCTGACTTGCTGGATATGTCTGAAGATCATTTTAGCCAATCCTCTGCACAAATCATGTGTTTCATTTTATGGGATCCTAAAGGGACCATGTGCAAATTGGTATACTAGAGTAGAATTATCATTTGAATTATCTCTAAAATGTCTCTCTATAAAATTTGTTTGTTATCGTTTTATTTCCAAGATAATTTCCTTTTGGAATGCATTTTACCAAGGAGCTGCTATTAGCCCATACAATAACAGTGCCAGCCTTTGCTTTGATATTTAGCCTAATCTAGAGATCCCTCTCAGTACTTTATTTTTACCACTAGATGTCCTCAGTCTATTGGTCAGCATCAGTTTACCAACTTCCTCTGGGCCCAGGGTGCTCTAGATCTGCCCTATAGCCTGTGATGAGCTTATCTCTCAGACACTTTATTCCCTCCACTTATAATCATGCTTCTGGTTAACACATGAACTGGCTGGCTGTTTGTGCTGCTTTTTCCTCTGCCACTCAATGTACTACAAAAAGATGATATGAAATCAAATTTATATACTGCCAGCATTTAGGTAAATGTCTAAAATGTCTTAAATGAGAGTTTTGACACAATAGGCCTGATTTATTACACCTCTTCCGAATGGGAGAAATTAAACTATCATGGGAGAACCTGGAAAGGATATGGTCAAGGATTGAGAACAACTAATAGGTAATAAGTTAATAAAATCCATTCCATGTTTGCTGCATCACCCAGGTTCCCCCATGACAGTTTATCTTCTACAGTCTTGGAGAACGTTAATAAATCAGGATCATTGTTTGCACAACAGGTCTAACTATGTATTTGCACAGAAGAACTGCTACAATATTAAGCGTTCCTTTTTATCCGTAATCAGCACTCTTGCACAATAGACATTTCCGCCGATTCTCTTAGCTCAACGAGGGTTAAACGACTTTGCTTCAAAGATTTTGCAGAGATTAATCCTTGAATCCAGCTGACTGGAGTCTAAAGAGAGTGAACATCTCCAGAGGACACGAGCAGAACCTCGGGGCATCACACCATGCGGAGAGTCAAAGAAATTCTCTCTGCATTCACGTTGCCGAGGCTTAGAACCATTTTTATGCAAAATGATATCTATATTTGTGCAACCAAAAACCTTTCTGATCAGAACGTACAAAGCCAAACAAGTCATTCATGATAGGAAAGGATGATAGTTCTGTTATATTGGTATTCAGGGAGAAAAAGGAATTCTCAATATTTCTCCAACAGGTAGATAAAAATTCAAGATATCTAATGAAAAATACATAAATTCTAACCATGAGTGTTTAATTCTGTTCAGCTGTTCTTTTTATATAGACACCCCTGCCTGGAAGTGGAAACTGCCCAGAGAGCATATAATAAATAAATATATATATATATATATATTTATATATATAACATATATATATATATAGTAACATATAGATAATTAATAAAACATATAGTTATATTCAAAATACAAATTTTTCTGTAAATATGTCCAGATCGGGATCTGAATCCAACGCTGCTCCTATGTCTGGCGGTAGCTCTACCCAATAGACCACTTGCAGTGCTGGATAGCTCCCTGCTTGTTCCCACAGTCAACCTTCCCTGGTATTGGAATGAACTTTGAACTCCTTGTTCCTCCCCCAAACTTCCTATTTAAGCCCTGCCATGAATTTCCTGTTTGCCAGATTATTGTCCTTCTGCCAGTGTCTTGCCTTACTACACTACTACTGCTAGATTGCCTTTTCTGCTACTTGCCAGTGCATTGACCTTTGGCTACGGAATTACTGACTATTGCTCACTCCTGTTAACCTGGTTTACCCGGATATCAACTTTGGCTTTCTTCCTGTCATGCTCCTGACCAATACAGCTGCCTGTGTACTGAACTCTGAGTATTTACTATTGTGAATGTGCTAGTTGCTACAGCTATTGGTTTCCGAGCTTGTTTTTCCAGATCGTGACTAGGGATGAGCATGCCTCAGACATTCTCGCCAAACTTTCCTCGAACATCTGATGGCTCTGCGAAATTTTGGCAACCCGATTTCACGGACCCATTGGATCATCGAGGAAATCATTACAGGATGATTCCCACAGCTGCACTCATGAATCCTCCTGTGTGCGAATCTCCAGTGGGAATCCTCCTGTGTTTGATCCCCGGGCAGTAAAGGGTAAATGAGAGCAAGCCCTCATTTAACCTCTAGTGCCTGGGAATCGCACACTGACAGGAGGAGTACCGCGGCTGCATTCATAAATGCACCGCGGTACTCCTCCTGTCAGTGTAAGTACTGGGGCTGTGCTCATCAATGAATGCAGCTGTGGGAATCATCACAGGATGATTCCCACAGCTGCATTCATTCATGACGAGCACAGCCGCGGAAATCCTGTGTTCTTGGATAGAGAATCTCTATCCAAGCACACATACTACAGAGTTGCAAGAGCTATCAGGGGAGCCGAGCTGTCAGCTCTGCTTCCTCGATGGCTCTAGCAGGTCCCAAAAAATTTGTTCTCGACGGCCGAATTTACAGAGGCCATTGGAGCTTACATGTTCGGTAAGCGAGAACGTCCCGATTCGCCACGAGATTGAATTTTAAAATCATCCCTAATCTTGACACCCTATTTGGTTTATTTAGAGTGATGGGTGGGATAACTGACAAATAGGCAGGCTCAGGTGGTGAAAAAGGACGGAGCAACCTTGACTTTTACATGAAAATGCGTGCAACAAATGTTTCTGGATCTGTTGAATATTAATTGTTTTAGGTTTCCCCCATGCTTTTTTATCATATGTTTAGTATTTAGTTTTGCTGAAATGAACATTTGTGATAAATACACAGGAAATGCTGCTTTTAATTGTCCATTTTTATAAATGAATGCAGGGACTAGTTAGTGCTCTTTTGTTTGCCCCAGGTATAGGTTCCTGGTCACCACCCTTTGACAATGAACATGTGACTTGTGTGCCATGGCAGTTGTTGGATTACAGCTCTGATCCGCTTATAGATAACAATTAAATATGTTTTATTAACAGTTTGAACTATAACACATGGGGGGGGGGGGTCATATTAACTGAAAAAAAATACTGTTAGATAATTTGTCCTTTCTAAGGTCTGGTATGAGCCTAAAATAACCCTGGTACCTTAAGTTTATAATTTGTGTATCTCTAAAATTTTTGTACACAGTTAGGACAGGATATACTACAACTACCCAAGGCATATCAATTGCAATATAAGTAACAATGAGTTTGGAATATTTTCTGTTAATTTTGTTTTCCGGGATTACTCATCAAAGAATTTGAATATTGTCTAGATGAAACTAATACTCTAAAGCTGGTGGATGATAGAAAAACTTTAATGTTCCGTGCAAAAATGAAGAAATCCCGATCATGTGATCATGTGGCCAAAGTCACATGACTGTCTCTCCTCCATTTACAGAGCTTTCTCTGCTCAGCTAAGCAAATGGTATTTTGTGGATTGGCAACTTGACCCAACTTTAATCAATGGGATAAGCCATTGATGGAGTATTACAGAGAGCAAATGGTAATATCTAACCAGTGTTATCAATGAGCCTCTTAGTTTTGAACCATTAAAGTGTAATGACAGCCAAAATGTATTCTTGTTTAGAGAAACGTTTGCTCATTTCCTGTTTTGATGCCAATGAGTTTATCAGACAAGAAGCAAAGGAAAATGTGCACACAGACACATAAGAATGCTTTGTGTAGGGTAAGCTAATACCTTTAATAGTAGACACATTTAGGTGTAAGTTCAAGTTGTGTAAGTGTATATTTAGGAACATTTCCCACAAACTTGGAGTGTTGTAAACATTTTTAGTGTGATGTTTAATACAGTGTGAATGTAGTATAATTGGAACATTTCTGAGCAAGGTGGAGGGGAATGCCAATGTGTTACCTGCATAAGGAAAATGTGAATATAAATAAGAAACTTGTACACATTTATGCTACACATATATGAGACGCTACTCTAGCTGGCCATCCAGAGTTTTAAGAAACTTCATGGTGGGACTTGATGGGATGCTCCAAACCAGGGTTCCTCCAGAGGTTTTCAAGGGTTCCTGGAGCAGTTTGTACCTCTCAGGTCAGTGTAAGTGGCACCAATGATCTTTTTGGCTATCTGTAAGGGTGACATTCTTCCCAATGGCCAGCAATTTAAGAGGAATTCTTCCCACTGACTCCCGGACTAATATACTGTGAGCTGGGGATATAGATAAAAAGAACAGGGGTTCCCCCATGTTATAAAGGTTTATAAAGGTTCTTCCAAACAGTCAATGCCAAAGCAAGTAATACATGGATAGAGCAAGTGGAAATAGAATTATTAAGGATAGGTAAAGGGTAAAGACATTGGAAGAGGATCTTAAGGTTTTGCTATTGGATTCCCTGCTGAAGTCAAGGGCTCAGCTGGGTCAAATGGCAAACAAGGATGAGCTAAAGTCTTTGGGGAGGTGGAGTTGAAGTCATGGTGGTCATGTCTTCTTGGTTCATCATGAAACAAAATGTTTTATGATTAGATACCTCACCACTGGTAATTTAAATTGCACTTGGCCAACCTTCATACCTTCAGTACATCTAAGGGTGACTTTTGGACACCCTTAGAAGGCCTTTAACTCCAGATATCAGCAAGGTGACAGGTGATTGATTTTGGTATATAAAGGTCACGCTTTGGTAAACTTCCTTATAGTAGCCAAGTTTTTCACTGTATCTTGTTATCAATGTTTTTTTTTTTATTACATTACCGATCTGTGGCTTTAGCAATGTTCAACAAGAGTTAAGAAGAATTTAGTAAGACTGTCCCTATGAAGAAGCACAGCCTGCCTCTCCTTTGCCATACTAAGTTTATCGCCAAGGCTAAAGTCAACATTGCATGTGGATACTCAGAGACTACTGCATGGAAATAAACCGAAATACGTGGAAATAAAATGTGGTTTTCAACAAAAAGCCACTCAATGGTATTCTACATCCTAAAGCCTGAAGAATTATATTGAGTTTTCTCTTGTCTCTGCAAAACACCCCTGTATTTGATTTCATCCTGCCAATACCTATGTCTGCTTAATATTAATATAACTCTATATCCAATGCCCACTGTTGTGGTGGCATCCCATAGACTGAAGCTAGCTCACTTAGAGAAAATATAGAGCTGCTGACTAATAAAACGTTCATTGTTTTTGATTGATACAGGTCTGTGAACTGTCAAAAACCAAGAAACAACCACAATAGAACTCCCATTGAAAAATGTTGGAGGTCAGGAGAAGCAATGTGTCCACGTTAGACCCAATCCTGATGATAACAATACGAATAGAAAAGTCTTATATGCTATTATTTTACTATTTTACAATTTTGTTACCAATATATGAATGGAGGTGCTAAGATATGTTTGTTGTTTATGAAAATTATTATTGTAACTCAAACGTGAATTCCCCTTTAAATTCTACAGCGTTCAGTTTGCTGATTACGATATGTATGTATGCAGCCCAAAATAAACTTTAGGATTTCTGTTGGTTTAAAATGCTCATTTATGCCATTTGCCAACCTCCTTCCGAATTCCTTAAATGATTTTGACACCTCTGAGAAACGCAGAATGTCAATGAACATCAAAAAAGGCTTCTGCAAGATAAACTTTCACATTCAGTCAAGTGAAGGTCAGATGGTGTTCAGGAATGATTATCATGTTGTTTTTTGTAAAGTTTAATCTACTTCTGTTTTGCCCCCCCCCCCTTTCATCTCATTAACACGTTAATGAACTTTCCTAATAAAAACTTTCAGTTTCAGTACATACCTTACGTTGGTCCCAGAGATGCCATCACTAGGTCTATGTGCAATACAGGAAGATCAGACTTGTGGGAGGAGAGGATAAAAATCTGTACCTAGCTTCCTGAAGAAATCACAGCACCCTGTCTGCGAAGTCCTCTGAAGAATCCCCCAGCCTTGGTGCCAGCAGTGGGCTAGTTGTTGGAAGGAGTTATGGAAATAGCAAATTGTCTTGATCTGGAGAATTGGACATTTAGATATTGTCTGGCTATACACGTAAAGGATAAAATGGGGTCCTATGTCCTAGAAAAGGTAGCAGCTTGGGGCTCCTTCCATCCCTTGATTGGCATGGATACGTATTGCAATAGACAAAGACAAGCTGCCCTATCTGTGTTACTGGTATGGGTATTGCCCCATGGGATATCAACTTTTGGCCCCAATCATTCCTTGAGAAATGGCAGGCTGGTGTTGAGCTTTGTACTTTCCCCCTAGATTTGAATGCAGGAGCATGACGGTTGTAGATGGACTCTCTTACTTAGTACAGATTTATGGTCATAAAAATAAAGCTTGTCGCTAATGTTCCCCATGATAATTGGCTTGGATTTATTTTGTTCTCTTTTTTGACTCTGTATCCACCCTATTTGAGTGTGTGTGGGAGGTATTTAGGTTTGAGGTCAGCGTTCTAGGCAGGGATGATTTGTCATGTGTTTTGGTTTCAATAAGTTTTTCTTAACGTGTTTTCAATAAAAATTTACAATTCAACATTTTAGATTATTAGTTATCAAGGCAGTGCTTAAAAAAGGAAAGGAAAAAAAGACATGTAAGATTTGTCACGTGTTTTGACGGTATACAAAAAACTTTGAAAGTGATTACAACCAGAGCCGGACATAGGGAAATGAAAACTGTGCCACTGCAGAAGGGACCTGGACTCTCTTCAGCCAACAGGGGCCTCCATGGAGGCCCAAAGTGAGTGCTGTAGGGGCCTCAGGTCAATACTGTAAGGGGCCCTAAGTCAATTTTGCACAGGGACCCACTATTGGGTACTTCTGCCACTAAATCCAGCTATGACTTCACCCTTGACCCTAAAGAGTCCTTAGTAGTCACAAAGATAGTGATCTAATTAACTCCATAGGACTGGGGAAATCCTGAAAACATCACCTGTCATTAGCATTTCGGTAGCCAGCTGACCTGTCACCATCAGATATTGTGTTTTCTGATGTGATTGACAATGAAGATTATTGTTTTGTGTTTTCGGGTTTTTGTGTTTTTGGGTTAAGGGTAATAAAATAACTAATGAAATTCCCATAGGTAGGTATTCGACTAGAAACCCTTCCACCAACAAACCCCTACATTAATTTTGGCGAACAGAATATAGGGAGGAGGTCCTGTCAGGAGGTCCTGTCCTTCAACATTGAGACCCCTAAATGTTCAGGGGAGGCAGGAGGCTTGGTATGGGGAAAGAAAGGGAGCAAACTCACTGCCCCCCTCTTTCACAGCCACCCCAAAAAAGGTTGATTCAATGGTATCCCCACACTATATTTTTTATGAAAATAAAATCACAGTGTGCAGTGAAATCAGAGAAAGAAAATGTCAGTACAGCAGTAAAGTTCGTACAATTGTGCAAAGCTGAAGGAAACACCGGAGGGCTTATTCAAATATAATTAAAAAGGTAATAGAAATGTTTGTATTTGTCTTCACTTACAGATAAATTCTGATAATAAAAGAAGAGTTACCCCTCACCCTGTGAGAAATACCCCCATGGTTTAGAAGTATTGCTGGCAAATGAAGACGGAGCCCCCTTCCAACATCTGTGCCACCATTTCATTTTCATTTTTCATATTTTTCGTTTATTTTGCTGGAATAAAATTTATGGCTTCCCCATGAAACATTAATATGTAATAACCTGACATGAGTTTGCTATTTTTATGCTAACCCTGGATTTGACTAAAGTTCTATGTAAAGTGAGCCTGGCATAAATAAATCACATTATGAAATATTTAACAGGTCTATATCGATCTTATGTGCTCACCTATAAATGCAATGACTTGAGCAAATAACGAGGCATTCTAATATTTCATAGCAGGTCCGGGCATGACCCAGATTGGTGTTTAGCTGGACAAATTTTCGAAAGAGATTTAACTACAATATGTGAATTTTCGAATTGCTAATATTTGAATCCAATTTCACAGACTTTCATATAGTTCTAAACCTTCACAGGTACTTTCCATACAGTGTTTAGTATTTTTTTTTGTAAAGTCTTCTAAAGACATCCATATTTTAAAATAGCTTGGGGTCACGGAAATGTTGAATACCCAGCAGGGTTTTAAAACTAGGGAAATCCAATTTTGCTCCTTGCCTTATTTTTAACTTTTCCAAGTTGGAAAAAAATAAAAAACAGAATAAGCCTTTAAATTATAGATGCCGCTATAGTATTTGAAAATCTCTTTCATTTCAGCCCTACTTTCTGTGATGCCGTGTGATTTGTACAAATAATGCATATCGCCAATGAAAGATTCACGCCGTACAAAGCAGCGGCTTATGAATAAGCCAACGTTGTAATTTAAATTGGCTGCTTAAAATTCTCCGATGCTTTGCGGTGTCAGAAATTAGCCGGATTCGCCGGAGTTTGGACAGACAAACAGGGGGGCTTACTTGCCAAATGCAACGCTATTTAAAATACGTCAAAGTTACTATTAAACATGCAAAAAAGCCAGCAACAATTAAAATGCCATTTTCTTTCTTCTCTGTTCTTTCAGGTTTTATTCTTTTTTGGAAACCAGAAGACAGAGATTTGGAACGTTTGACATCTGTGCACAGCAATCTGCGAGCGCTGGAAATGAAATAAATTGTCAGCTCAGCTTCGGATGAGGTTTATTTATTTATTTATCTATTTATTAGGCAGAATGCAGAGGTGTATCTTGTGCTTGGAATTATTCCGCTTTGCATATGTAATAGTTTTACGGGTTTAAAATTTATAAAAAAAGGGAATTTGTTATCGGTTTAGATTTGTTTCATGAATTTTATATAGGTAATGTCACTCCGCCAGTAGCACTGCATGGCTCACAGTTTTCTGTAAGGAACATTCTAAGTCATACACAGAACAATATTTTTACAAAGCCAAGACTTTTCCTAGAGCGGAATAAAAATGGGTCAGCTTTCCTGTCTTATGACTGTTAGGACTACAAATGATCAATGGTATGTGGTTCCAAATTACAACATACAGAGACATTGTTGACCATTGTGCACCTCCAGGCTGCAGGTTGGTGAAGACCATTTTCCGTTCCCCCATGACTGTTCCCTGTGTACAAAGCCAGCTCCATAAACACATGGGGTCACCAGATTGGTGTGGAGGAACTCGAGTGTCCTGAACAGAGCCCTGACCACAACCCTTCTGAACACCTTTGGGATTAATCAGAACATCAGCACCTGATCTTACATCAGGCTTATTTGGATAAACGGGCATGGGATGCCGCAGACATGCTCCGCAATGTAGTGCCATTTGTGAAGGCCATTATAGCCACAAAGATAGTGACCAACTATAAAAAAAGGCCATTTGTTTTAGAATTGGCTGTCCAAAAAGCTTTTGTTAATGTGATGGTCAGGTGTTTACAAACAGGTAAAATAGAGATAGAGAGATGTCTGTGTGGTCCCTATAAACATTTTACATCCATGACACTGATATCAGATAACCCTGTTGGTTTTTTAGACCACCAAAGCAAGAAAAACATTATATTTAACTTTGTATGTAGCTGTATGAAGAAAGGATAAAAGAGGAGGGGAGTCTGTCTGCCAAGTTTCAGTTATTGACCTCTAATCAGTAACCTGAGAGGAGCCTGCAATATATGTGAAAAAAGCAGAGAGCTAACTACCAGCTGGATATAAAAATATACAAATATACTGTAACTGGAACTTTTTTGAAAAATAAAAATCACTTACCTTTCCCAATGGCAAGCCTTATATCTATCCACAAACCCAGCTTAGTAAGTCCCGCACTGGCTTGGCTTTCACTCTGGCACTCATAGAGTTCAATGACTACATCTTCTTTCCTCTTTTCTTGACACATCACCCAGTCTTGCACTGTACGGGTGCACGATTGGGTGACGTGTCTTTCTGAAAAAGTCACATGTGTGAGATCAAAAACTTTTTTATAATATGGAAAACCTCCTATGACACATGCCTAATCTCAGAAGGAGCGTGCACAGCATGTGACGTACAGCTAGGTACATAAATATTTGGACAGAGA
>NC_092861.1:151253530-151263856 GCF_032062135.1 Pyxicephalus adspersus | reverse complement strand
AAGCTGAAAGTCTGCAGTTCAACTGCATCTGAGTTGTTTCATTTAAAGTTAATTGTGGTAATGTACAGAGCCAAAATTAGAAAAAAGTTGTCTCGGATCTAAATATTTATGGACCCAACTGTATGTATCCCAGGAGGCTATGGGCTTCCCTTTCAGTCTTTACTGCAGTAAAAAATAACACAATACCTTTCCTTTCAGTTGTGGTTTTCAGCTTTCTATTTGACATGATAAGCTATGATAATGTTCCTAGCCCCACTACAAGTGGTTAGCTCCAGGCTGCCACCCTCTTCCTGTGCGTTAATGGCTCTCAGTGACACTCTCTAGTGAAACACCATTCTAACACTCCGATAATAGAGTCCATGATTGATTTGAATATGAAAGGTACAGCGCACTGTGGTATGGTTCATTTAATTACTTGTTTCCTTGAATACAGCCTCGCTAATAAAATGTTTTGTATTAAAATTAATTTCCCCAAGAAAATGGCACTAGCCATCAACTCCTCGGCGCTCGCCTTTAAATATTCTCCTGTCCGCTGAGAGAAGGTCATTAGTGAAGTTATTAATATGAATTATCATGCTATTTTAACTTCCTATTTGTTGTCGTTGCCCTTTAGAAGTTAAATTATATGTCTGCAGAAATGTTCATGCAGACAAACTAAACTGTTTTCTCGAGTCGTCGCTGGGGAAGTCTGCCGGTACGGGGCCATTTATTCATGTCGAAGGAGCCCAAAAGCTTGCTGAAGGCAACTTTCTCTTCAAGTGTATATTCATCCTCTATGAAGAAGACTTTTATAGAGATATGAAGATGGGATTTTGTTTTCTAGCTCTTGCAGCTCCCCACAGGGACTTCAAAAAAGAATTCTGTTGTGTATGTTGTGCAAAATTGAAGTATATAGCGGTATACAGATACAAAAAAATATAGCCTGGTAGGATAAGGTAAAATAACTTTTGTATGGAAGAGGTAAAAGTGAAAATGTCTTTACAAAGCCAACACATCCCCTGTTTTAGCATTTGCTTCCTCTGTTTTGTTTAAAAAAATATATTTTTTTGTGTGTTTGACTGAATGAATGCTACAAGGCTTACAGGCAATTGCCCTAGGGTGGACAAAGACATGCAAGAATGGTTGATCATGCAGCCAACATCTGCCAGTCTGTAACCTGGTAAAGTTCTAAACATTTTTGCAAGTTTTAAATACAGAACCTACATAAATAAAGAGGGCTGGGGTGGTAGGAGCAGCCAGACTCCCTACTTTTTGTAGGGATGTCTTTCGGTTCACTGCAAACCTATAGGCACTTTTTTATTTTTTGTATGGTACCATTTCTAACAACCACAAGCCTATCAAGATATTTTCCACCCTGGTAAAGGAGCTCACATTGGAGCCTGGGGGTCACCGCAAACACAGGGAAACACAGGGGACACTGGGAGCGACGGGAGGCACAGGTGACACGATGGTCACTGCAGACACAGAGGAATACTGGAACAGCACAAGGGAACAGGCAGGGAAACAACAGACTGGGCGACAAGGGGTAAACACAGGAGTTAGACTTGGAAAGCACTCAATATCAGACAGGTGTGAAGGAAATGTTCAGCAGAGCTAGGGGGCCCTAGTGCAGACATATTGAACGAACGCTGAGCGATATGTCTAATCCAGCTAAAAAGCCAAGGGCTATCAACAGGCGATCTCCTAATTGGCCTGCAGGAGGTGCAATACTGATTAATTCTGTAAGAGCAGGGGCACCGAAGGTCAGCTGTGCAGCTGTGCTAGCATGTGCAGGAGAGAGGTGCCAGCCCTTTAGCGAGGAGGAGGTAAATGTGACACATGTAAGGAATGCTGTGGTTACATCTACTCCAAGTACACGGACAGTCAGAACAGCCGAGACCAACACATATAGATCCTCCCCAACGTCTAACTGTGTTTGGTTAGACACCAGTCTAAGTCATTGTCAGTCTATGTTCTGACTGTCCATGTACTCTGCACAGTTTCAGTCTGTACCAACAAGTTTTGTGTGTCCTTCCATGGGTCCTCAGGGGCCTACCCGCCTTTTCCAAGGGTTGATTTTTGAAGTTGTGTCTGCCTGGATCAGTTCTCGTTTACCAACACCATTGTGTATTCAATTAGGCTCAGTGTGCCTACATAGCACCTGATCACTATCAGATCACTGGCATTGGCAACTGTAAAGGTTTCAATTGAGTAAAAGTTGTGTCTAAATCTGAAGAAGAATAAGATATAAGTCCATGAAACGCGTAACTGCTTAAGTACTGACAAAGAATTTAAAAACGTATTAATGTCAACATCAGAATCCATATTTATGATAAACTCCAGGTTATTGTTGTACTTGACTAACCAGATGTGGAAAATGAAGTATGTAATCAACACTTGGAATAGGTTCCTAATAATGTGAGCTATACAAGGAGAAAAGGGTAGGGGAATGATTGAGATCTCTTGGCAGCCTTTTTATCTTGAAAATCTAGGGGCCAATCAAGCTGGAGATTTTTTAAAGTTCATTTTAAAGCTTTGGACCACTTTTAAAAGTATATAGAGGACATTCACCTTTGTATCGTCCATTACCCTGCCCCAGAATTCATCTCAAGATCCCTCAGCCCTGATGCAAGCAGTGCACAGCATTCTGGATGTCTTGAAGGAAGGATGCCATTTGGAAGTAGGAAGGTTTTCCTTGGCAGGGTATATTTTAATACAGGCATGTTTTAGTAATACCATGGATCCTCTATGATGAATGCCCTTCCTCTAGGAAATGTGGCTCTGTTTCACTTTCTCCAAATTCTAATGCACACTGGAATGCCGATTTAACTTTACTGCAAGGAGGCAAAACATTATTGATAGAATGGGAACTTACCACTCATATAACATACAGAATAAAGCTTACATTCCAAACATAAGCTAGCTCCCGCAACTTTCCAACTGTCTACAAAGAACCTAATTGCTGGTTGCTAATTGCAGGGGCCAAAACCAAACCTGGCTAAACACTTTGACTGGATCCAGCTTCTCCCTTCACTCTCGGCAACAGGCCTTGAGATATCGCCAATTATTCTTGTAACTAACCGGAGAAAAAGGTCCTGTGCTTCCAATTTATAATCTACAATTGCAAGCCATCTGTGTCTGGAAATGTATTTGCCAGTTCAAAAAAAAGTTTAATCTGATTTTTTTCTTTGTTTGCAGCATATGCTAGGAGCCTCCTTGTTGCTCAGAAGCCGATTATTTGAGCAGTTCAGTTTTGCATGATGTACAATGTAATACTTGCTTCATTATTTTATTTATTTTTCTGCAATTGGGAAAAAACGGAGAAGGTCACCGCTGTTACCGAGAGACTTCTGGATGTGATTGTATAATGAGTAACATGGCTTTTGAGACTAGACAATGAAACCTGCCATAGAAATAGTATTTCATTACCCAGCAAATACAAGAGAGAAGCACTTTCTCTCTCCAAACATTTAATAGGAGCCAGTTCCTTCCTGTAAAGCCTTTTCTATAGCACGCTTTAGTTTCTGTTTCCATCAGAGTTCATGAAGAACGAGAATCTATTTTCTGAAACTGCAGTTATTCAATATTGTATCTCACACTAATAATAAGTAAATCCATCTTTGATCTAGCAACCTAAACAACCATTTACTTCTGGAATATAGAGGCAGACACCCAAGACATTAGTAACTGTAAGGCCCTGGTCCTGCACCAATGTTCACCAGTCTCCAATCCCCCTATTAAATGCTGCACTCTTCACCTATAGCAAGCCCCGGGAGGATAGTCCCAGCACATGGCTGCCCATGGAGGACTGACAGAGGACCAGGAGCCCACAAAAGCAGAACAGGGGATACAATTGGAAGTCAGACAGTCCAGGGTCAGTAAACAGGTCATGCACAAATTTGCAGGTACAGAGAACCCAGCACAAGTAAATTCAGAAGCAATGCAAAGGGTCATAAACAAGTATTCAGTCCACCAAATATAGAAGGACCTAATAGATTTGTAGGACAGGTGTGTATTGAATAGGGTTATTTCCTGTAGTTGGTGAATATGTTATACCTCCATGAACTGCTTATATCTCTTGGTCATGGATCAAAGCCTTGCTTTCACACCAATGAATTCTATATCAGCTGTGTAGGCTGGGTCCACTTATAAATAATTCATTAATATTGGAAGCTGAGATGAGCTTTCTGGATCTTCGAATTGCTGTATATTCAAAGATCTTTATTCGGGTAGCACCATATTACGAGACAGAGGCAGAGGCCAGAAATATTATTCATGAAAAGATTATGCACATTTCAGATCTGCAGTAACTTTATCTCTCAGGCCAAAAGCTGCTGCAGATTTACGTGTTTGGCCCTGTCCTGACAACTATTACCCAGGACCTGAATATAAAGGTCTGTGGGTGTGTTAAATTGTCAAATGATTAGAATACATTTAGGCTGGTTTGTGACAACCTGACATAGAAATGTCACAATTGATCAGCATCAAACTAACCCGGATGAGGCAGCCTACAAAACTTTTCTGGTGCTGTTTGCTGAGTAAGCGGAAACAAAGTGGGGCCACAAGCTTACCTTAAAGCTGAGCTCCAGGCAAACAGATAAATACATACATATAATGCTAATATGGGAGGTATTTTACCTGCCAGAGGATTGGTATTTCTGTTCATTCAGTTTTAGGATTTATACACCTCTGCTACACCAAACAGCCCTATCCGGCAGAGCAGGGGACCTGATTTTACATTGTTGTAGTTTAGTAATACTTAAAGGTCTTATCACTCCCTCAATCCTTGGTTGAAGCAGAACATCAATGAGCTCATCACCAACTTGTCACTTTGTTTATTTCTCATATCACTTGTATTCTTGTTACCACAAGAACTGCAACAAAACTGGAATGAAAATATTAGCTGGTAATCCCACCATGGGGGTTCTGATCCAGGAGACATTTTGATCATAACTCTAAACTGTCACCATTACATACCACCAATACATGTCATGGTGTTTTAACATACAATACACAGGAATGGTTCACATCTGCCATTAGAAACACTGAAAACAATCAGTAAGAGATCAGCAATACTGAGACGCCACAAACTTTGCATTGTCCCATACATGGAAGTGGGGTGCCAAGACCTAAACTTCCAAAGCCTGCTTTAAATGTATACTTTCCTGATAGGATGATGGCAACCCACGGGAGTCTTTAGCTCCTTTGGCCAAAAACTTCCTTTGACTGTACAGTGGAACTTCTCTATACTTCAATGAGGCTTTCTATTCAATTAGGGGAAGCAGAGGATGAATAAAACATATGAAGCCAAGCTAGGGTCCATATAAAGGCTGGATTTTCATCTTGGGTGAAAATCTGCACAGGTGACCTACAATGACGTTTAATGTTCTACCATACCGGATCACTAGGTGGCTGACTAATATAGACAACTATTTTTTTATAAATTAGCCAAGCATCCTGTCTGTTCATCATTTGTAAATCTGTCAACCAAAATTATCACTTTTCATAGATTCCAGCAACAGTTTTTAGGGGTCTGTACAAGGATTTAGATTTAGACAAACATCTGGCAATATAAGGAGTTCATTTAGGGGTGGGGGGGTTGCAGAAGGATACCCAAACATCTTATGAAAGTACAACACCTCTTCACCCGTCTAATCCTTGCTCATGCACCCAGCTTGGCTTCGGATTGAGTGTGAAGTTATATTGCTTTGGGCCACCAAATACTACCCACACAGAATTTATCCATTACATAATCATCACCAATGGTTTCACCAAACAGGAGAGAACATTTCCAACGTCAACACAAGTAGTAATATTAAGGAAGAGTAGACAAGTGGAGAAGACTAGAACCCCTTCCAGATTTGTATTGCTACCTGTAAACCTATTGCAGAGATTTACCTCCAGTTCCTGCCTGCTGAAATCTTTGTTACTGTGCTGGGAGAAAATCTTTCTAACACAGACCATAATAGCTGTAAATATCTGCAAGAAGATATTGTGTGCCACTCATTAGTCCCATAACATGGCACTTTCCTAGAAGCTAAAATAGGTAAGCAAGCTGGAAAATGACTCATCCACCCCTTTAGCAAATACACAGGCAGATGAGGAAGATCCATTGCCATTTACATGATATCCATTGAATATAATAACTCGTTGTAGACAACAAAAAAAAGCCTTACCAGGGACCTCCTGCTGCATTTCACCCAAAGGCTGTGGGCTTATTTCAATGGGGTGGGAGGATTTTGGTGCTATTACCGATTCCTCACACCTATGTCCACAGTTGTTATATTAATAAAACTGACCCTTCCATATTTACTCAATGGGGTAGGTAGTAAGTGGTTTATTTTACATATTTTGTAATGCTGGTCCATTAAGAACTAGTGCAGCAGATGGAGCAGCCAAGAGGTTGGCAAGGTACCAACTGGCAGGAGCCACCAGGGCCCACCTGTCTGGTAGACCCTAAGTTATATTAAACCCCTGCCAGATTTTTTTGATGCCTGTGACCCCAACTTCCTGTCTGGTGAAATAGCCACCATTTCAGGAAATGAGGCGAAATCCATTCCAGGAAATGTTGACCATTTCAAATCCTTTTCTTTCTTCCCCTTAAAAAATAATCAGCCTGGACGTCTACCTCAAGACTTAATAAAAAAAGATTATAAATCTTATCGCAATCACATCAGTTGACCAAGTTTTTAAATTCAGGTGTTATCGTGAAAGTAATTTCACTGGAAAAATAAAATCTGTTTCCTACTAGCAGATCAATCGTTTTGCCTTTTAAAGTTTCTGTGTCTGCAAAACCCAGTGAAACAAACTATCCATTTAAAAACAAATTATATCCTGACAGGCAGCAGGCTTCTTGGCTTGGCTAAACATGGAGGTACCCAGAAAACACATCAGAATGTTACTAATCCACACCGCGCTGACATTTTTCCATTTTGTCAGCCATGGCAGGGATGAAAAGGAGGAGGAATTGATGATCTGCAGACATCTGCTGTTAGTCATATCGCACCATTACCGACGTGCTGGCAGAAAATATTTTTCTATGAGCATAATGAATCTGTGATTCTACTCAAATTTTGATCTGTACAAATCAGACGGCACCGCCATTGAATTAGACTTGCTTGCTTTTTAACAATATTCAATTCATAAAGCTTTACACAAGGATAGGGATCTTTATTTTCAGCCATGTGACTTGTAATTTTTACGCCTTATGGGAAATAATTGTCACGACTTTGAAACTAGGGATCCTTATCTGGAGCCTTATGCATTGAATATTAAGTGGGGCAATTGAGCATTGTGTATTTATCCATTGGTCTGACATACATCCCTGCACAGTGGCCTAATCAATAGCACTAATCAGGGAACATGACTGATGAATGTGGATTAGTACAGGGAGCAAAGGGGGATCAATCTGCTGAAGACAGGGGTGACTATCCACATTGTTACCAACCGGGAGTATTTGAACACTTCCTGCAACACCTACCAACTTAAAAGAACTATAGATGAGTGAATCTCATCCAGTTTTGGTTTGCACACTCTTTTGGGAGATTTACTCAAATTTTGAAGTTTGCATTCTTTGTGGTGACCACCAAACAAGGTCTGGGGAGATGGGATGGGGTTCTAGCTATTCAATTTGTTTTTATTTTAATATGATATGCAAGATATTGTCTGGTACAATATTTCCCAACCAAGTTCCTACAGGGATGTCTAGGGGTTCCTTGAGCAATGAGCAGTTTGTACCTCTCAGGTCAGTATAAGTGACTCCAATGATCTTTTTAGCTATCTGTAAGGGTGAGATTCTTCCCAATGGCCAGCAATGTAAGAGGAATTCCCACTGACCACCACGATATACAGTGAGCTATGGATATATTAATTCTATAATGGGTTGCCTGAAGACCTGAATGTTTTTTTGAGCATTAAAAGGGTCAAAAAAGGATAGTCTAGTGGTTCTGTTTAAATTTGTTTTGTAATCTTCTTAATGGTATTGACTAACTCAGAGACCACATGTCTTTATTGATAAATGTTCGGGTTACTATATTAATTTTAGAGTTAGGGTTACCATTATGATTAGGGTAGTCTGGCCACAAAACAGGTCCAAAATAGATAAAAAGAAACATCTTTAATGCAACGTAAATGGGCTCTAAAGAAACATCACAAAGCCCAAACAACGTGTAAAGCTAAATTTACCCAGGAAAAAAATTGTTACTAGAACCCGCCATAAGTTACCATTTTTATTGAATCAAATGCAATTCACAAACTTTTCTGAGAACTCCAGCAAATCCTTGAGTTTAATACTACTGACCACACAGGCATCACATTGTAGGTTATCCTTAATCACAAGACTCATGTTTGAAGGGTCAGAGCTTGCAGATAGGACTGGCCTATGTCAAGTAATTGTGAACATAGCTAAGAAATTCACAGGCAGCAGAATTTACCTTACAACTAGATACTGATCTTTCCTTATGTTCTTCAGATACTTGATTTACCACCGGGCTGCTCAGGAGTTTAAACTTACCATTATTTAAACTCACTCAGTTCTTCAAACCATGTGACATTCCAAAACTTGAAAAATCCCCTTATATTCAGCTCTTGGTATGGAGCAGAAGGAATGTCACCAGATCCCTCATACTGGGTGTTTTTAGGTGGCTTGTTGGTGAACTGGGGTAAATTCCTTTTATACTTTGTGCTATAAATTGAACTAAAAAAAGTCAAAAAATGGTGACCAAGCAGTTCATTTTTGCAGAAGGGACAGATGATGACCCTTCTGCAATAAAATAACCTTACCTGCCTGATTGCAATTTTATAAAATACACTCACTTGTTCCTATTTACTGGTAGACACCAACATCTTCTTTCTTCTTCTCTTCGTTGTTTAGATCTTGGAATATCCTGACTGGTCTGGCAGAGATGGGGTAACTCCTGGGTTGGTACATCTGAGTTCATTCCGTTCTGGCAGGGAAGGATCCTTACCCCTAGAGCAGGAACTTTAGTTCAGCTTTAAGCATTTTCCCTTTAAAATCCTTATAAAAATTTAGGAGTACACATTTTATTTATTGGAGCAGGTTCGGATTTAGAAGGAGGGTAAACAGAACAATTGCCTAGTGCACCCATTTTCTACAGTGTCCCAATCGACAGAATGGCATGACTGCAGGAGCTGTAATGATGGGTACTCGGGGGCCAACTCTTTATATTTGCCTAATTTTGTCTAAAACTATCCAAGTTGGGGTGGTACTGTAGCCTCAAGTTAATTTTAATTTTCTTTGCAGTAAGTGTGCAGGTTACCTGAAGTGTTTGTTGATTTTTGTTGGTTTGGCAATGGATGTGAACATCAATGATTGGGACAATTCTAGATCCTTGATGGAGATCAGAAATGTATGCCTTTTTTATAAATCTGTTCTGATATTTGGTGAGAGTTCTCTTTTAACTGTGCCCGTATGAATTCCTGCTAAAGAAGCTCATAGACACTTGTGGAGTGCATCCTTGTGCTGTTCATGCCTGGCTGCTTCCAAACAAGGCTGCTTTCTTATTTATGGGGAGCCAGGAGATTCATGACCTCTGTTCTTGGCATCTCTTGGGACTGAGGGCTAAAGGGAGACTGTCACATATTGACAGAGGCATGCCACGCAGCCAGTGCAGCCAATCCATCCGCTTTCCATGATTAATGGCTTTGTTTCACAAGCTTAAAGACCAGAACTTATCTCACGCTTCAGTATTCAAGAATAATAGCGCTACATCTTCCTATGCAAAGCCGGGGATCTGGTGACAAGTGGCACAATGCTACTAAGATCTGTCTACTGTTGTGTTTACATTGCATGGCAAGAATCACTTCTAAGAGCCTTTTATTTTTTAGCCAAAGATGACATGGAGGCCTAAGAGGAGAGGAGGGTAAAGGAGAGAAGGAAAGAAGAGAGGAGAGAAGGGAAAAGGATAAAGAGAAGGAAAGAACAAGGGGAAGAGACAGAATTGAGAAAGGTAGGAATGGAGGGTATCAAGAGAGGCAAAGGAAAAGGCAGGGAATGGCTTGGCCTGGGGGAAAGAAAGGGAAGGGAAGTAGAGACATAAGAAAAGTGAAGAATAGAGAAAGGGAGAGGAAAAAAGTGAAGAAGTGGAAAAAGGAAGATGAGTGGGGATAAGAGAAGAGTTAAGAAAGAAGGGGGAAAAGGGCTGCTGACAGGTGAGGAGAGGAAAAGATGGGAGAGAAGATTATAGGAAGGGAGGAGAGAAGAGAAAAGAAGGGAAAAAAAAAACACGACAAGAGAAGAAAAGCAAAGCATTAGAGCAAAGGAGAAAAAAGAGGAGGGCAGCAAGTGAGGGGGCAATAATCAATAATTAGATGAGGGAGGAGGAAGAG
>NC_092861.1:151248498-151253183 GCF_032062135.1 Pyxicephalus adspersus | reverse complement strand
AAAATAGAGAAGGTCAGAGAATATAATAGGAGAGGAGCAAATGTTTTTGTATTACACATGTGAACTGGGCAGGGCTGATAGCTTTGAATGAAATCAATCAATGAATCTGATGATTTGTTATCACGTGAATCTGAACCTATGAGATTGAAACACTGAAATTCAAGGAATAAAAAAGTGGGCCAGGGACAGTCAGGATGGAGTGAAGAGGGTTTGATGATGCTGAATTTCCTCAAGCTGGGAAATGGGGGGAACTCTGGCCAAATGGTGTGGGGTGGAGTTATTAAAAAAACTGAACCCGTCATCCGAAGTATTTTGTAAGATGACAGAATAGGGAGCTTCCGTCCCCAGAGCTTTATGTTCTACATGGGAAATATTTTCTTATAAACAGAAAAATTTCTTTCCCACTGACTTGTCTTTACAATAACATCTTGTAGGAAATGGCTGGTATAGCTATTTAAATATTTTTTTCTCTTTTGTATGAATATGTACATTAACATTTACAACACTCCATGGACCACTACCGTTAAAGCGTATACATTTACATTTTGAATATGAAGAGTTAGCGCAAAAAATTGCCTTTGCCAAAGATAGAAGTATTTCTGCAATATCTGTGTATAATACAACTTCCCCCAGAGCTGTATTGTCATTGTGCTCTGTTATGGGGAGGGGGTAACTAACTATTTATTAGAAAAATGCCTCCTATGTATTGAAAAACATGCCATACTAGTCAATCAGCAATGTAAATAACTGCTTTTACATTATGTGATGAATAATCTTACTATAACAAGCTTTGAGTTTGCTCTTAGACAAGGCCATTCCACTTCATTTCTGCAGGTTCTTATTTTTTGTATTCCAAACTAAACTTAATCTTTTTAAATGTTTGTTTGCACCCTGCACCCTAGAAGTAGTAGAACTAATGCCCCGCTCTTCTCTCCTGTCCCGTTGTCTTCTTCCTTCTTATCTTCCTAGATGCAATCTTCAACCTTATTTATTGGCTGGGCCGGGATGACGTAACTCCAGTGCAGTCACAGGAGTTCATTCATTCCTGGCAAGTGCAGGGGAGGCCGGATTTGCTAGGTATCCTGGCATCCAATTGATCCTGTAGCCATTAGACAGGTAGGAATGCTTTTTGCATAAGGGATTCCATTGACTCCCCAAATGTCCCTTTTGGTTTGGAGTCAGTTCTGTTCTAAGATCTGCCAGTTTATCCTTCGAAACCTTGCTTAGTTTCTTGGTCCGCCATCGGCTGTATAAAGCCAGAGTCAGCTGTAGACCAATTCTGGCTATATGTCCTCCTTACTGGTGCTTGACTTTGGGTACTCAAAAGTTGTCCCCTGCAGGATTAACTTGAGGGCCAAAACCTTGTTGCTAACTTCTAGGTAATACTAACCCATTACATTTGGGAATTTGGGAAGATGTAATTGGTTAGACCTCTGCGTTCCAGGTCTGCACCCTGACCATTATGAAGGAATCCCACCATCCCTGCTGTTTCATTTATTTTATATTATGGATGATGTAATAGAAGGAGCCGCAACACGCAGAGACCGGCAAGGTGATGACCTAACCCAAAATGTGCAGGTATTGAAAAACAAAATTAGTTAAAAGTGGAGTGGAGGATTTATATTGAAATATCCAAAACCTAGAAGAAGCTTGGGTACCCTTAGGTAGACTGGTCATATTTATCAGTAAACAGTCAGAAGTATAATCCAACAATCTCAAACAGCTCTCAAACTAAGCAATATCTTGGTCATATACAAGTTTTATAATGACAATAAAGAAAGGATGATAGAGGTGGGGACAAAACATCCAAGCTAAGGCTTATTTAAATAAAAACAGCAATGCCTAAACATGGTTTTATTCCCACTGTATTTCTCCCAAGAATAGTTATTTTAGAAAAACAGAGTTCCAGAGGTTGCTTAGGGGTTCCTTAAACAATAAACAATTTTTGCCTCTCAGGTCAGTTTAAATGACACCAACAATCTTTTTGGCTATCTGTAAGAGCGACATTCATCCCATTGGCCAGCAATGTAAGACTTATTATTCCTTTAGTAGTGCAAGCTTTTGATATTTTTATACTTGTTAGGGGTTCCCAAAGACCTGAACTTTATTTTAAGGGTTTCCCTATGTTATAAAAGGTCCAGAACGACTGCTCCAAGGTGTAGTACTGGAGTAGATCTGCTGCCTAGTGTGTGCTTAACTTGCCACTTTCCAATTGGTAATCCATTGGTTGGAAGTCTTAAAAGATAGCACTCATCTGTACAATAGTTTTCGTATTTATAAACTGATTGGCATCTTATCATTCATTTATACACATAACTCTACTAGGGTTCTGTCAATCTCTATTTATGAATATGTCTGATCAAGCCATGTCCATTTAGGACCAAAAAATTGGTTGCACACTCCAAATTCAATAGTTTAATCAGACTGTATATCAGATTGGAAATGAATATTTGCCTTTGTGTGCTGGGGCTAAGGGGCTGCTAGATAAACTTCAGATTGTCACCTACAGCATGGGCGGCCGGTGGCTCAGTGGATAGCACTCTGCCTTTGCAGTGCTGGGTCCAAGGTTGGAATCTGGACCAGGACACAACCTGCAAGAAGTTTGTATGCTCCTCCTTGTTTGCTTTGGTTTCCTACAGGCAATCTGATTTCTTCCCATCCCAAAAACGTGCAGTTAATTAGCTTCCCTGCAAAATTAGCCTTAGACTGTGGTCATGACATATGACTATGGTAGAGACATTAGATTGTGAGCTCCTTTGAGGAACAGCTAGTGTAACTATGGACTTTGTACATAAGTCCTGCGCAATATGTCAGCGCTATATAATGATAAGTAAATACTGGACCACAAACTGTGGGATTGAGCCAGCATGCTCCACCATTCTTTCAGATCTATTGGTGGTCTGCAAGGTTTAAATACCATAGCTAATATTCAACATCACAATCTACAAGAAAAAAAAAAAATACACTGATTTTATTGTCCCGTTAGGCTGAACCTTCAAGCAAGGAAAATTCTTTCTCCGTCACATAATAAGATAAACAAATAGCAATAAACTGCCTCCAACTTTTCATTGCACAAAAGTAATATCTGGGTTCTACAGAGTTTCAAATCGAATGTGAACCAGTGCCAGGACTGGAGACCCAGACTGACAAATTACCATCCCAGAATCCTTTGCAGGACCTGGAAGCCAGAGAACGGCTGCTGAAATATAGCACATAAAAATGATCTCCTTTGATAGATATTGAACTATGGCTGCATCTTATGATTGCATTGGCAAGAGACAACATACACTATATTACAGGATAATGTATACTAGCTGTTTTTAAAAGGTGCAATCATTCATTTCTGCAGACATTATATTATTTCATAAAGTATATTACTGGTGGTAAGTTAAGGACATTGACTGTGTTCTGGTGATGAAGTGTCTGGACTCTCTACACTCTGCTGGTAAGCAAAGTGCTTTCGCCGGTACTTCTGATGAATCCACAGATACTTTAACAAGTAATTCATAGGAAGCAATGCAGAAAAAGTGTTTATAGACAAATCTATCAGCAGCCGTTACCCAATGGGATCTCCTTGGAGCATCCTGTGTAAAAAAGAAGCCTTATATTTGAATAATTTTAATGAGAATTTATATAAATGTATTTAATTCATTTATTTTATTTTTTCTAACACTTAAAAGTTTGAAGTGTAATAAAAACCAAGAACAAAAATGATATCTATTTCAGCTTACTAGTCCTTAGATGTGGTAGATGCATTCATTTTCTTTTTTAGGACAAATTTATTTTCTTCAAGTACATAAATTATCTGTTGATATTGCTAAGTCCAGCGTTGTAATTTTCTGTGCATTAATATAAGTTCTCAACAGATCTATTCTGTAAACTATAGAACAACCCCTGCTATAGAGATGAGGGCAGGTGGAAGTCTTTTAAGTTCAAATCAGGGCAGCAGCCTAGGGTGACAAAGTAGTATTGGTAAGTGAGCATTGACACCCTAGGACAGGAAGTTAGTTACTATCAGGATCATCAGGTGAGAATAATGGACAGCACAAGTTCCTCGATTCAGAACCCCCCCATTCCAAAAAAAAGCTTTGTGTCCTACCCTTATCACCAACTTTTTATTAATGTGGGGGGGTCTGTTTTGTTAAACCCCTACTTTACATAGATAACCCTTTTATGTAATGTTAAAATTTGCTTGTGCTCCCCCCAAATGTTTTTTTTTCTAAAAGAAAAGTGAATGCCACAGTAAAGTGAATGCCACAGTAAAGACTGCATGGGAATGCAGAGCCTCTTGGGATATCTACATCATGTAACCCAGCCTTGGGCTGCGCAAGAGATTTTCCAGACATTGAAAAAAAACCCACTGATCCCACTTATGTGTAGTGTGGAGATTGGCACTCTTTTTTTGTTTTTACAGTTACAGCAGACTTTGTCACTCGGTCTTTTACCTGCGCAATAAGAGATTGGGTGGCTTAGCCAGAAGAAGGAACAATATGGCGGCACCTAACGCTTCCTCTGCTTCGTGGCAAAGAGTGTTCCAGGACAGCACCGAAATAAATCAAAGCTAGCTATGGAGAGATTGTAGGCTCTGAGGAAGTAAAAGTAAGTGGTATTTTTTATTTTTATGACAGTTCTGTTTTAAGGACACCCTAAACCTTGTTATACATACACTGGACAATTTTTGGGAA
>NC_092861.1:151184336-151247362 GCF_032062135.1 Pyxicephalus adspersus | reverse complement strand
GGGATAGTTTGCTCATGGGTGTGACTCAAAGTCACGTGGCCAGCCTATCTTCCAATCACAGAGTTTTCTCTGATGTGTTAAGCAGAGAAGACATCCATGGGACACCACAGGCTCCATAGTGGTATGGACAAACAGTGCATTCTGTTGCTGAGACTAGATAGTTATATCCACTCCCTCCTGTAAATGTCCATTAAAGTACTTGACCCTTATTCTTTTGGCTCTGATTCCTCCCCCCAGCAACAAACTTTAGCAGCACTAACCTATATGTTTCCGTTTCATTCATTAGCATATAGGCCACCTGGCTGTATGGGCCTTCTTGTTTGTATAATTAGATTCCTCACCTTGTCTGCTCCTTATTTTCAAGCTAACAGTTGATGTGGAATGGTGTCCTGGTCAAGGCCAGTTAATCTTGTGCTGAAGACCTGGAGCCACTCGAAAACCAATGGGTTGTCAAAAGCTGGGTGGTATAAATGAATAACGCCCCAACAGTACTCATCCACTTTAACACAGACACAACCAAGTATTATTATACAATTCTTTCTTACATTTTTTCAAACCTCAGACATTACAAGCTCTGTGAATTCCACAGGCTCGGCAAATACATTTGCATGCATTTCCATCTATTTAAATTGCACTTCAGAAACAAGATTTCTGACAAAGGAGATTTACATTTCTTTGTCATAGTAAAGTATTACTAGAATCTCTGTTGATCTAAAATTCAGATTATCTAAATGGTAGGCTTGGAGCCAACCTATTAGCTTAATAAAACATTATAGAACAGTGAGTGATCCACCAGTGGGTTAAAGAACAGTAAGTCATTTTTCAAAAGTTCAAACTTTGTCATTTGTTTTGAGCACCACCATTCCAAAAGGTCCAAGGCTTAATGAAGTGCAGTTTAAAGCACAGGACTGTTGAAATGATTGATCCAGACACATGGTGTGGGTATGGTTTAGCAAACAAACTATTCTGTTTTTTGAGGTTTCTTAGTTGCCCTAATGCCTTAATAATCAATGTTGGATTTCCCACAAGGCCACTTAGGACGTGGCCCTCCTCTCTATCCCGTTTCCCTCTTTCTCTCTTCTTCTTCCTCCCCCTCTCCCTTTCCCATATTTTCCCCTGTCCCCCTCTCTTCTCTCTTTTTCTGTTTCCCCTTTCTCTCTTCTACCTACTTTCCTTTTCCCTCCTTTACTTTCTCCCTCTCGCTATAGACTCTCTCTTTCCCTTTCTCTACCCTATCCTCTCTCCTTTCTATGCTCTTACTCTCCCATCTTCCTCTCTACCCTCTACATCTCTCTGGGCCTGATTTATTAAAGCTCTCCAACGCTGGAGAGGATACACTTTTAACAGTGAAGCTGGGTGATCCAGCAAACCTGGAATGGGTTTTTTAAAAGTAATTTGCTATTTGCTAGCAAATGTTTCAATCCTGGACCATATCCATTCCAGTTTCGCTGGATCAGCCTTGGAGAGCTTTACTAAATCAGGCCCTCTGTCTTTTTTCACTTTCCCTTCTATCTCTCCACTCTTCCTTTTTTACTCTCTTTCTATTTTGCTACTCTCTCTCTCCCTTCTCCCTCTCTCTTTTACTCTCTTTCTATTTTGCTACTCTCTCTCTCCCTTCTCCCTCTCTCTCTCTCCTCTCTTTACCCTCTCCTTTCGTCTGTCACGAAAAAAGTTTCCTGTGATGTTTGGCTGTGATATGGCGATCAGCTGGCCATTGGTTTAGAAAACCCTTGGTTTGTCCTGGACTTAGAGCTAAATTATGCAAAATCGGAGAAAGAGATCGCAGTATAGAATCTATCTTGTGGTGATCAAAAATATCAAGTCTTGCCTCTAAGAACGGATGGTCTTTCAAATCAGGGTATAATTTATTGAACTCCATCCAAGGGAGAGACTGTAGTGTAGTTTGTGAGCATGCTACCTCAATGTTAACCCAATCCTTTGTGTGTACATTCCAGTCAACTAATCTTGAAACATGGCAAGCCCAGTAATATTAACGAATGTTAGTGAGTCCAGTACCTCCATGTTGTCTTGGTGCTGCCAATAGACAGAAAGCAATTCTCTGAGTTTTCCTTCCCCATAAATTCTCTCACTATTATCTAAATAGTGAGAACATAGTTTTCAAAACTGATTCTGGTAAACAAATTGGATTTGTTTGTCATTGATATAATATTCTGGGAGTTATGTTCATTTTTAAAATCACTGCTCTGCCAAACTAGGAGAAAGCGATCCTATCCCACATACGCAGGTCAGAGGCACTACAGTGAATCAGTGGGGCAAAATTAAGCTGATATAGATCAGAAATATTAGGGGTAAGCTAAGTTCCAAGGTATTTATTGGATTTCTTTTTCCATCAAAAGGGGGTACAATCTCTCACATTCCTTAAAGGTCTTTGTGGGTATTGATACATTAAGGGCTGAGGATTTTTCATAGTTTATTTGGAAAAAGGATATGGTAAATTATCTAGGATCGACGAAATCGCTGGAATGGTTGATTGCGGGTAAGATAAAAGAAAATGAATGTTGTCTGCAAAGTTTGTCGATTTATATTCTTTGTTTCCTATTTTAAGACCTGAAACCAATCGTTCAGAGCAAGTTCTCTATAGGAAAGGCTCCAGGGAAAGCACAAAAGTCAATGGTAATAATGGACACCCTTGTCTTGTCCCATTTTGGATGAGGAAGGGATCCGACAGGTGGCTGTTAACTCTCACTCTAGAAATCTGATGGGAATAAAGTGCTAGTATTTTGGCTCACATCTAGGGTGGAATCCCATGAGAGTGTTTCTGTCATATAGTCTCATAGCCAGTTGAATGCCTTCTCAGCATCCATAGACAGAAAAAAACATTATTTTCTGTATTTTTGTGCCCAATGGGCTGGATTGAGCATTTTGATTGTATTATCCCTGGACCTATTTGTATTGTTTAACAATGTTGCTAAACTATAGCTATATTAGCTATAGCATATGTTCTGAGAGAACCATAATTGTGATAAGAGTGCCACCCCATGACAGTGACACCCCAAGGTATATGGTTTCATAGTATAAGGCAAAGGGAAATAAAAATAAGCAAGTGATCAAAAATACTGTCCATAGAAGAACCTATGGTCTTAATGATATCCATGACTATTATCAACTGTTAACAAAGATCACACTGTAATGGGGTGATTGGGTGACATTTATTATAAAAAAAACTATATGAAAAGTTTATGTTGCTTTTATTTTACTTCTAATTGTTATTACAAAGCACCCCAAAGGAGAACTTCCAGTCAGCAGCTTTTGCAGACAATGAGTAGAATTTGGCAAGTCTATGTATTTGTTCTGTGTAAGCTGTGTATGTTTTGTGTGTTATATTTGTTCTGTGTATGTTGGGTACGTATGTAGTATAAGTGTGTATTTGTTGTGCATGTTATGTTTTGCATGAATGTGTAAATGTTGTGTGTATGTTGTGTATGCTATGTATTTGTTTCATTGTTGGTCTGATGATCCATGGTTGTCACTTCAAGCACCCTTCCTCGTTTACAAGGTGTTTTTGCTGAAGGAGTGCTTTGCTATCACAGACATTTCATTAAACCTATTACCTTACTTCCTATTTAAAAACTGTAGTTCCTGTCTGAGCATGAAAAGGTTTTTTATGTATTTTTGACTATTTCCTTTGAGATCCTTTTCATTGATTGGAAGAAATTGTCCTCCAATCAGGAGAAAAAGGTGATAACCTGAATAGGAAGGAGCTCCGCAGGGGCTGGCAAGATATCAGTAGGAGCTGCAAGAATTCAAATAGGAAAGGAACCAGTAGTTTCCAGGAATGAATTTTTGGCAAAACTAAACTTGCCGCAAAGCTAGAATCTTATTTTCATCAAAATTTCAATGAAAACTAAACATCTGAGTGACTCCAATACAAGCAAATTCATACCAAAATACATTAGAGGCTATTTTATCCAAAAGGCAAATTTGATTGCTTTTGGAACAACCTCACTTTTGTAGAAATCAATTTGTTTATCTCTAGTGGTTTCTCCTATTCTTGAGAGGCCAACAGAGGCCACCATGTTCCCCAAAGGACTCTTGTATTGAGAGAGCTTCTTACAACAAATAATTGCATCCCAAGGGTTGCTCTGACATGTTGCCCTGCTAGGGACCTTGGTAATGTTTGGAAAGCAACGTCTGAAGTTCAGCAAAAGTTACAAAGTGAGAAGAGTAATGTTTGATACTTCTGTCTGTATGGTAGTTTACTGCTTTGTTTTTGGATCAAGGCTTTAGTTTCTGGGTGTGAATACTACAAAGTGGACAAAGTTTTCCTCTGATGTTGCCCACGGCTCTAATTCCAAAATCCAAATCTGGAGCATCTCCCAAAACTGTTTTAGGATTGTCAGTGTCCTGGGTTCCACTCGGTGGTTCTACCCAGTAACCCCAACATCCCTACAACACAGGACAGAGGTGACATAGAAATTGGCTATAAGACTCAGCAAACCATTGAATGCCCACTCCTAATGACACCTTGTTACCTGAGTCCATCTAGTCAGCTATCCCACCGTACCACCGCAGTATCACCCTATGATCATTCTGTCCGGTGATGTCTCTTGCAGCAGCAAGAAAACAAGGAAATAGCGGCATCCCCTGCTTCCCTTTAGCCGTGCAGCCTGAGAAGTACCTTCTTGGCATCCCCAGCACACAATCTAAAGCTGTGCACAGCAGACTAATCCCTGGCTCCATCCTGCACTGCCAATGCCTGATAGGACTTTATAGCCTTTCTTCCCACAGTCCTAGTGCCTGCTTTATGGTTAAGCTAGGCTGACCTCATGCTGGTGTGTTATTTGTTGGATTTGCTGTTGATATCTTAGCTTGTTCAGGACCTTGCAATCGTATGATGCCTGAAATTGACCTTTTGCCTGTGTCCCCCGACTTTTGTCTTTGCCCTTGGATACCTCGTCTGGTGGACAGATTCTTGTTTACGACCTCTGACTCTAAGCTGTATTCTAAGCTTGTCCCTGCTGGATTCTCCTGTACTGGGTTGTCTGTGAGCTCCTGGTCCTCTGTCAGTCCTTCCCCAGACACAGTCCCTTGTGCACAAAAGCCCAGGGGGACAACCGTGTGCTGCCATGGCGCCAGTAACCACCCGAGGCTGAGCAGGGGGTTGCTATAGTTGAAGAATGTGGCGTTAGATTGGAGGCGTGTGGTGAGCACTGGTGCTGGACCTGGATCTTATACTTGTATAGAGAAATAAATAAATATTATGTTTCTAATGGAAGAAAGATTAGGAAATGTTTTTGGCTTGCAGTATTGTGATACTCCATTTTTAAGGAAGGTTTTGAAACCAATAATTATTCAGCATAATGTCTGCTTCCTTCCACAAGTTGATCTCTAATTCCCTTCTTAATAATTTATCATGAAAAGTTATGGCGATCCCATTGAAATAATGCACCTCATGAATAAGAAATGCATGTAATTCCTCCGTGCTTGGCTTTCATAATTTTAAGTATACATTAAAAAAAAAATCACAACAAAGCCTAAGAATTTTTCAGTTTGGCACAAAGTTTATTTACAGCCGTCAAGAAGGCACAGAACATTATGTTTATTCTCTGTCTGATCTTTTAAAACATTATTTGGTTAGCCTGAAAATAAATTAAACATCTGTAAAGGCATGGAAGGAGGAAATATAATTTTAATGGAAAATTCAATAGAATTATTTTGAGTCGCAGTAAAAAAAAAATCTTATAAAAACAAAAAAGCAAAAACAAAAATGTAAAATTGGGAAGGAAGAAAGAGATAATGAAGAAATAATTGTTTTTTGGTAATTAGATTCTAAGGGGTTTCTAAGGGATTCTAAGACATTTTTTTCATTCAGTTTGTTCATTTATGCGGTCAGATTCACTTCCCATTCCCTCTTTTTCCATTTTTCTTTTTTGCCCTCCAAAATTTGCCTGTTGAAACTGCCTAAAGTAGATTTGCTTTGATTGGTTCTAGAAGTATTATTACACTTTCAGACAATAGACTGTATAGACATGAAAAGAAACTGCTTGGAAATGCTTAAAAATACTTGCGTATGTATTTGCACATCGCTGGACCCTACATTTGCATTGTAAATTATCTCACAACGAATCATTCTAGCACCAACAGCTTCACATCATGTGCCGCTGCTTTTCTAAAAGGTGCTCTGTCTGTCTGGATGAAGATCTTGCCATTAGTCCCCATTTACCTCTTTCGTGATTGGCTCAACAAATCTAAATTATGGAGATTCACATTTACATATTTTACATGTTAATGAAATTTCAAGATTTAATTAAATCTGTAGCTGTCATCAAAAAATTACTTGGCGATCTTCCTATGAAAGTCCTTATTCAGACATTTACTGTAATAGATCGACAGCTAATTTTTTTTAAATGTTCAACATTTTCTTTTATAAAAGTTATTCTTTGTGTTTAATTCATACATTACTGAATAAAAATAAAATAAAAAAGACAATATTTTAGCACCTATAAACCCTAATTAGTTTTTATTAAGAGCTCTTTTATACTTGTGATAGAAAATATGCATGGCCACTCTCGTGTGCATGGCTGCTACTGTGCACCCAGCCCAAACTTGCAGTCTTTGCTCCTCCAGTGGATAAGCAACTGCATTAGCATACATTAGCAACAACTTTCTCAAACCGAACCACGATCAATTGCAGCCTTGACCAGCTGAATGCAAAAATGGTTCCCAACCACTTCTATTAGGTTGAAGCCAGAATGCTGGAGTCAACTATGGGTCTGACATTGTCCTAACTCCCTGCCCTAACTCCTTTTTTTTTTTTTGCATGCCTTATAAACTTTTTCAAATTGCATTTATTAAACAATGCTTTGTATATTGTCACATATATATTGTCTTTATATATGACACAAATCACAGAATACAATTTGTACTTAACTCTGACTCATTATTATAATCCAAAATTTTCATTAACTCCATTATAATTTCTATTATTCATATTAGTAAGGTATATAGATGCATCGTCTTCTGTGGCACTGATCAATGGGCAATACATAGTACAGGCATAAACTACAATGTGGGAGATAGAGCTATAGTCAAGATAAACTTCTAACCTGTAAATTGTACATATAGGTGGAAGAAGATATATACACAACAATTGTGCACACCATGAAGCAGATACTGGATGAGCCGGAAATATTAGCTCTCCAAGACTAACAAAGATAGACTATCTCAGGAGAACCTGGGTGATCTACCAAACTTGGAAAGAATTTCTTAAAAACATTTTGAAAAATGTTTTTCATTCTGTGTCAGATCCATTCCAGGTTTGCTGGATCACCCAGCTTCTCCAGTGAAGAGCTTTAAAAAAATCAGACCCAAAGTGCACAAATCGCCGTATTTATCATACATAGAGGTTGGGTAGGGATGTATGCATACACAGTATTTATGCAAAGAAAAAGAGAAAGTGCCCTGCCCTTTCACTCTCATAATCTATGGAATAATTCCCTTTCCCTAAATGTTCCCTTTTATATTTATGTTTGTGAATATTAATTAAAGAGTTTTAAGGGCTTTGGGTGGAGGTAAGACTTTTGCACCCTCACCTTGGGGACCACAGGACCACACCTAGGCATTGCTCATAAACCTCTATCAAGCAGATTGTGTATTCCTTTTCTATACAAAATAAAGTTTTTATCTAGAGTTGGGCTTTATATTCATATATAAAATGAATTTGTTTCAATAAAGGATTTTGCAGTTGCTGCACAGCCAGCTGGAATAATCTGTTCATGCATTTCAATGCTATACTGAAAATGAGTTATTGCATGCAGTTCACCTGTCAGCTGCATTTGTCATAGTCGCAGGCGAGAATCACATGTCAGATTTAGAGCTTCAGATTTACCATGCCCAGGGAGCACTGTGATGCTTTCTAATTTACCTGGAAATGTACAGCGTGCTTTTTCCATGCAAACACGGATTAGAAGCCGCAGGCAATGTTACCTACATATTAACTTGAGAAGATAGCACCTTTTTCATCATTTTCAGTTGGGATATTGAACGTTTGTAAACAAATGTAGAATTATTCATGGAAAAAATTTACTGAAATGTTTAAATGTGTTTAAATTTAGTGCTCAGACAGATAAGGGAAATACCAGGCAGCATTCAGGTATAGAAATGGAAAAAGAAGCAATTTGTTTAATTCCCTGAACCGGGTCAAAGGCGTCCTTTATAAAGCAGTGGATCTAGCATTCCGTCAATATGACAGAGAATCTTCTAGCTCCATGTAGTTTCAATGGTAGTGATTAATTCTCCATCAGAGAATTGCCAAGAAACAGTTATTGATTTAATAACACCGCAAAAGACCCAAAACCCGGGGCCCTCTAATATGATGTTTGCTATTTTCCATGTTCGAGGGCTGTGATGAGCAACTCCCACCTAATTTATCTTATTATTGGTGAGTGAGGTCACCCATGGCATGGCAGAGAAACCGCATCTAGTATTACACCCCTCTATAATTAGGACACATATAACAATAGTGGTTAATGGCGTGTAGGCCTTTTATTAAAAATTCAAATAACTTCTTTAAAAAACCAATAACAAATAACAATAAATAGCCATATTAACCAAAACATTAATTAACGATAATATATACCATACCACTATCTTAACATTTCTAACCTCCCACTATCCCACTATCCCACGGGGATCTGCACCACCATGATTTATATGTTCCCAGTCACATCCAAAATACAGCTCAGGAATGATATCACAATAATTCATAGCCCATACGCCCATTAACATCCCAACCTTGGCTTTTCCATCACATTCAGGATAATCCACACCAGCGATGGATCTCCCCCCCCACTGATACCACCACCAATGACCACCTTCCCTTGAGGACCTCATGACAATCTCTACCCCTTACTCTACAACTGGGCGCACCGGTGGGAAAAACTTTTCCTTCTTTCCCTGTCCTACCAGAAAGCTATACCCAACCTCCAATGGTCCCACAATTTTATCCCTTTAACCCCTCCAATCCAATGCATCACCCCCTACTTAACCTAACCTCTATTGTTAAGCTTTTACTGTCTGCTCTCTTTCCAACCACAGTCATGCACACCTTACTCTATCATTCCCTGTGTTCCTTGGCTCCAGGCACAAGATCTAAGCTCTCATCCTTGAAAATGGGTTAAAAATTTGCACCATGGATTGTGAAGGTTTCTCACCCAGGGTTTAATGGAACCCTAGGGTTCCTCCAGAGGTTGAGCAATGGGCAATTTGTTTCTATCAGGCTTTTTTGTTATCTGTAAGGGTGACATTCTTCCTAATGACCAGCAATGTAAAATTAATTCTTTCCAGTGACCACCATGCCAATGTACAGTGAGCTGTGGATACAGGAACCAGAAAAGACCTCTGGGACATGAAAGTTATTCCAATGTTTACCCCATGTTAAAAGGCGAAGAAACGTTGCCCTAGAACATCACTCAACCAACTCAAAATAAATTATGTGGACTTCAAGCTTGGGATTTTCACTTTTTAGATTGTTGGTTTTGCAATTTTTTAATATGGTAGCAAAGTCTAAATTATGCTGTCTTCAGTGAACTACTATACTGATATTGTAGTTTATAACAAGCCAAAACTTGTGTTAGTATTGGATAGAGTGGAGATGAATTAGAACTAGGGACAAGGTTCAAATTTAATCCCATGGGTATTTTTGAAAATTTAGAAATTATCTTTAAAGGATTCATTCTTCTCAAATATTCACAGGCTACTTACTCTTTTAGCATTTATTAGTTTTTTGGTGTTACAATTTCTTTATGTTCTTAGGCTTTTTGTCTGGAGATGTGCTGTTGTTATGATGTTACATTCATTCTATGTTCTTAAGCTGTTTTCTCTTCTAAATGAATGTTATTAGAATATGTTGCATCCACTGCTGTTTGTATTCAATAGAAAAATCTATACAATAACAATGTTTTTATGGATTTGTCTGTCAAATATAAGCAGTGGTAGATACAAGATATTCAAAAAATATACCCTTCGAATATTTGAAAAATAGCTCAGAAGGGAAAATAGACCATTTGGCTTCAAAATAAAATTGCTTATCAACACTAACTCAGAAGCGAAAAAAGCCGAAGAACATCCACCCCTTTAAAGTAGAACAAAAGTTCCACTATAAGGAATCCACACTCTACTCATTATTATAGGTACAGGTGATGTCAGGTCCACCTACCTGCCTGACCTGTTAGAAATACATTTTTCTCACTTCTGAAACCTATTGATGACAATTTTACCAAGCAGGAATAGATGGAAAATTGTCAGCAGCGTAGGGGAAGGCTAGACTCCCCAAAATTCCTAATTCTTTCAATGTCCCAGATGTAGGTTTTCTGGGAATTCTTGTCTAGTTAACTGATGTCACTGATGCCTTAGAAATCCACTAAAACTAAGAAATTTCACCATTGTGCATTGGTGTCAGTACAAAAGGGTGAAATGAAGGAGTTTTTGGTTATATTTGAGTATGCAATAGACATTTAATGACTTAGGAGCTACAGAAGCGGCCACCTTGGACCTGTTCTTTTGCTCAAAACAGCTCCTCATTAGCCGTATTCTTTGCTCTTTACAGAAAGAAACAAAAAAAAAAAAAACAGTATAGAACAGTCAGTAAAAACTGAATGAGCAGTGTGCAAATAACAACCAAATACATGAAAATAGAAAAACAACTAAAGCACACATAGCTTCATAAAGGTCAATGTGAGGGCAGTTAGGAGGACTTCATTCCACTCATCACAAATGATGAGAGGTTTGCTTTATTCTATTTATTAGTGGTACATAAACTGCTTTTTATATATTTGTCCAAATTTCAATTAAAAAAAAAAACAACAAGAATATTCTATAACAGTGTTTCTAACTAGCACAGAGCTGTCACATTCTACTTGCACCCTCTGCTTTTAGACCTTGACCCCCTGTTATTTCATTTCTCATTCTCTTTTCAGCTTTAGTACAAATGAAAAAAAACAAAAAACAATGAGACTGAAATGTCCTTGAATTTCTACCTACTGATCAATGTACAACCTAATCTCGGCATACAATAACATATATTGTAATGATTCAGCTATAATATTTTTATTTCATCTTTTAGATGCATTTTTACAGGGTAGTGCTCTTAAAGGAACAACCAACACCAATATTTCAGATTTTAAATGGAATTGGTCTGTTGGGTCAACTTTTGGTACTTTATATTACTTGGAGACTCAAAGGGACTTTTATACAAAGTTTTAACTGTACTGAAGTGTAACAGAAGGTCTTTTTTATGTTAAGGGTGGAGTAGTGAGGGTGGGGGGAGGGCTAACTGGAAATTAGAACCTCCCCACCACTACCCTTTTCTCAGCGAAAGTTTGGATAAGTCCTTCGGTCTGTACAAGGTCACAGGCAACAAGTCTGTCCCACTCCTGCTTACTCCCATCGAGGGTGAACTTAACATCCCTGGTCATGTTTTATTGCCTAAGGGAAGGCATATATGGCACCAGGATCCCTAAAATTATCTTATCACTCACTAGGGATGACAGGAAATGTGAATGAGGTCTGCAAAATGGGCTGAAAGTCTCAGCCCTGACATCTACCAGGCATTCGTTAGAGAAAGATCACTTGCTACCATTGAAAACAAATGGACCTGAAGGTTTCTCCACCATGAAAAATGTGTTGAATTTGCTGCTGTGTAAAAGACCCGCTTGAGTGGTTCCTAAGTTTGAACTCTGGAATAAACTTGTATCTGGGTTGTAATATTATCACAGAACGTCACTTTATCGATTACATCACCGAGTTCTGATGCAAAAGCAAACTCTATGAATTACTGCTACTCACAGAATGAAGACTTTTTATCACTTCAGGATGGGATTTATAACAGTAAGAGCGATTTTGATACAGGATGCTTTACCAAATGATAGTCAAAGCAAAAATGGAATCAAAAAATGGAATGGATAATATCCAAAGTTATAATCCAACACTTAAGGTTTAAGTTGGCTATAAATGTAGCTAGTTTGATAGAGCGATCAAGATTTTAAATCCATTTTTTGTTGTTTTTGGAAAGCAATTAAAAAGGATAAAAATGGTTTTGATCAATTACAAAGGGATGTGTACAAAATTATCCGGATCAAATGGACAAATAAGATCACTTTCAAAACATTTGACCTAATTCTTTCCCCTATCAATTTCATTTCAGCTCAATCACTTAATGAACTATATATAGATAAACAGACAATAAATTGTATTCAGATAGGCAATCAAACTTGTGTATGGCAGGTAGCTTAGTTTTTCGGTAATTACTTTTGATCATATCTGTCAGTCCTGGTGAAAGGAAAATGTTGGAAATGCAAATTGAAAATGACAGGCGATTACCAAGCGTATGGCCAACCCAATGCATTTACAACTCAATGTACAGCCTTGGCATTATTCCATGTCAGGTAAAGGTAACTCCTGTACACTTGTGCAGGTAATACGTCATCCTGACGGAGCCAATGAAGATGACCGGATACATTTTAGTGATTGAGGCATCCCTTTGTCAGGTTAGTCTGCCATAATGCATAACGGACAAATGTTTTCAGTAAATTTCCAATCTGTAGACACATCTGTATGTTGTATGTTTACGTCCACTTACACTGTCATTTTTCTTATTTTATGCCTGAATAAACTTTCTGTATACAAAGGATACAAAAAAAAAGCAAGCTAGCTCTGGTATTGTCAAGTGACTTAAGGCAATGAAGGGTCTTCGCATCCTTCACTCGTTTGATTTATAAGGATTTCATCCTCCTGACAATGTCTCCATACAGCAGTTTTCTGAATAAATAACGTGGCACATCAAACAGGCCAAATTACCCATTGCCGGCTCTGAACACACTGCAAAGCTCGAGAAATAGCGGGGACAGATGTGCATTTAAAGGTTAAGCATTGAACCATTTGAATTTAATTTTGTGGAGCAGATGTGCTTCTTTTGTGTTCTTGTTCACTGTTACTTCCAAATATTTGAGGTTGTTGTTGAAGTTCAGCATTTGCCAATGGTCTTAAAAGAAAGCATTGTGTAAAATTCCAAACTGTAACTGCTATATCCTAAATTTGTCTTAGGGTAAAGGTTGGGAGGTGCCCCTCCCACTCTAAATGCCCCCTCTGTCCTAGTTGGCCCTCTGTGTCATGCCTGATCACCTTCAGCTAGCTCCCCTTTTCATAACTGGCCCTCTTCACCCAGAATACCCTGTATCCCTTCTGTCCTAGATGTCCCGCTCTGCATTGGCTGACCCCTTCCCAATCCTTGCTGACCCGAGGCTAAGAAGCCAGCTCTGTAACATTGGAGCACACCCAGTCTTGAGGGAAGGCATGGAGCCCGGGGTCCTACAGAAAGAGGGAGTTGCATGCCTGCTGCCTCCAGGTTGCTTTCCTGGACAAGAGTCTGGTTAAAAAGAATTAAAATTAGGATTTATTCCTTTTTTCTGCATTCAATGAAAAATTAAATAAACTATGCAAATCTTTAGGACATTCCCTTTGCATGTTATTTAAAATATGTGTGTATTTTTCTATGGCTTTACCGATTTTTTTTTTTTTTGCAGTGGAACAATATTTTCTATAACCAAAGGAGTTTCTAAATTATTGTACAGGTATAGTGAACCTAAATAAGGTTTTTTAGAACCCTTGACTAATAAAAACCAAGCAGTTTAGATAATTTCTACCTATAAGTATGTGGGAACCCTTACCTTTCTCTTACAACAAACAGTTCAGCGCCTTATGACCAATCCATAGACCTGATTGCCTAATAACATCTGTTTACATTCATAGACTCTTCCCAGCCTAGAACTGAAATATTGTTGGATCCATCACCTCTCATATGCATTATCTGCATCTATGGGATTAGGGTCCGGGTACCCAAAATCGTAAAGTTCGGTATGGACCCGAACTTTACAGTTCGGGTTCGCTCAACACTAAAAACTTTCTTTCTTCATATGGCAACCTGCATAGAGATACAAACAAAAACTTAAGGCATTTCCTGCAATAGGAACATTTTTGGTGAGATCCTCCGTCAGGGCAAGTCCATACCTGGATCGAGCGATTCCGAGTGGCTCCCACTGGCTAAAACCTTACCATCTGCTTGGTCATTTGCATCGCAGTGCTCGTTCTTCAAAAACCAGCAGCTGTACAATTGACAGCTGGCAACAGTAAGGGGTACTGATACAAACAGCTATTAATTGAGAAGAGAAAAATGTAGGACTCTGCAACAAAGTTTGTTAAAATCCTTCCAATGCACATTGCTCACCCAGAGGGGATTTTGTTTCTCGACAAGTAGAGTTTCCCATTAAGTCTAAAAGCTATTCAGGCATCTTTTTTTTCCCAATCACTACACAGATAGAATATATTTTTTTCAGTGTGACGCTCTTCTGTTTTCCATCGATGACAGTGATGAATGAGCCGGGTCTTGAGATTACTCGAATAATGTTTGCTACCTGCTCTGATTACTGGGAAATGGATGCCAGCACAATCTCACTTCCATGCAGACATAGCATAATGCTGCATTGTATACTGCAGCTGAATTGTGTGCCTTTAATGTGATGTTTACTTCAAATGCTTTATTTGGACATCATTGTCGAGGGCTTGCAAAACAAAATTGGTTGGATCAGTTTTCAGAGGCCCCCCATACAGAATTTCCAAAGGAAAATAAAACTGACCATACACATTATAGCTTTCCTTTAAGATTTAGCTTGAATTAGAATGATTCATACAAGGTGATAATTTGTGCTTTTAGCAGACCAAGCACTTCAGAAATAGTTAGATTATTTACAACAGATATCTGAATATAAGCATAAAATCTTTTCAGCGGAAAGAGGTTTAGAACCAGCCGGCGGTCTCTACGCCATGTCGCAAGCTGGGACAATCTATCCCATCACTGGCGGATAAGCCAGCAGGTAACAAATTGCCCTATATGTACACATAGCCGCTATCTGCAAACAGATTCCTATGCATTAAATATTAGATGCTGACTTTTAATATTTTTGCAACTTACAGAACTAATGTTTGTTTGCCCAAAAAATTTAAATTAATCAAAAGAAAATAAAAGTTTTTAATGTGCATTAAAACATAATTGTTTAGTTACAGTTATTCCAAAACTCATATTATGCTTGCTCTGGTGAAAGGGTAGGGAGTTGGTTTGGATGGACCGTCCCTCTTCATAACTCCCAACTGCCCCTGATTTGGAGGGACTCTCCCTCTTCATACTTCCCAACTATCTCTGATTTGGAGAGACTGTCCTACTTCAACCCCCACAATGTGGTGTGGTTGTCCTTCTTTGTACCTTCCAGCTACCCCTGATTTGGAGAGGCTGCTCCTTTTTACACCACCATGGTGTCTCTGATTTGGAGGGACTGCCCCACTTTATATCTCCCAACTGCCCCTCTTTCACATCCCCCCAGGTCATTTAATTTGTTGGGGGCCACGGGAAACAGTTCCCTCCTTACAGCGGAGACTAGAATAACACCTTTATAGACACCTTAAACATCATCAGATTCATGTAGCTTTCTCTACCAAGTGATTTAGATCCCAGAACTATGGAGGCATACAAATGGAGGACAAGGAATCCTTAGCAAACTCTGGAAGAACTCCAGAAATTCCAAAACTTCACACATCAGGCTTATATAAACTTAGATCAGATTCATTTGTTTTACAAATCAACGTCAGAGCCTTGACCTGTCCAGAGCATTGCCCTGGCCCAGAAACCCAACAATGGGGTATCATCTGTAAATATCATCACCACTGGTCACACCCAGGCCCCATGACTGAATCTAGGATCTCCCCTTTAGCCTTTTATTGGATACTAGCCCTTCTTGGCAGCACTGGTTTCTGCTTGATACATTCACATATTTCCTTATGACAACTCCACAGCAGTGGATGCTAATAGATTTTTTGAAACTCTAAATACAAAATGATATAGCTGAACTTCACTGCATACCAACTAGGAAACATCAAACTCCAGGCAAGCTACAGAAGTGGCAGGAATGAATACAGCAGGTGTCTAAATATGAGTGAGAGGTTATATAAAAATGGCAAACCCCTGCAAAACACTTGCACACCTATGCAAGATTCTGTAAGTTATGTTTTTAATGAAAAAATAAAAATTTTATGTGGGTTGAAAAAATGAACAGCTTAATTTTCTCATACTGTCTGATTTATACCCCTCTATCATTTTTTTCCATCATCGCTTTAAGTTCAGTGGAAATTTCATGAGAGCAGTTTTCATGTACGGATTTTTACAAGACAAAATCAATAACTAATCTCACAGATACAAGAATAAAATAAACCTGGAAACATGGGGCTTGGTTTACCAATGCAGTCATTTTTTTTAAAGACAATAATTATGATTTACTTGAATTTGGTAAACATTTATGCTGCAAAGGATACTCAATTTTGTGCAAACATGTGATTAGTTATTTGAAGTTAGCAGAGATTCATCTCCCTTATTGAGTAATAATTCACTCTGTTATATATTGGAATGCAAAGTGGAATCCTGGCCACTCTTTCTTAAGTCTTGGATAGCTCGGGAAGGATTAGCATCTCTGTGAGGTTTCAATTGCTACTTTTGTTCTTGTTGGGCAAATTTGACCTCACTTCCTGGAGCGGACCAGAAACAGAGAGAAGTATGGCCGAAAAGTGCCAAGAGCATCTTGTAAGGCAAGGGTTAAGGAAACTGCTAGAAAAAAATGTAGAAAGCAAAGAGAATTTAGGTGTTTGGAGATTAGGTTATGGTTAAGTTATTGATACGTATGTTATGTGAAATAAAAGTAAAAAACTGTTTTAAGTAAGATTTGAAAAAAGCAGATTAATAATAGAGAATGGGTGTTGCAGTCAATTTTGTTCCATGTGCATCTGCGATTATTGGGGGCAAAGGGGGGGAGGTAAACATCCAAGGGGTGGTGTGGTGGGGAGGCTTCGGGGCTATCCTGGTTATGTTCCAAGGCCATTCCCAAAGTAGCGACAGAACAGCCAGCTATACTTCCAATTAATGTCACCTAAAACGGTCGTTTGAGATATAATCAGATCAATGTTTGGGAATGATGTCCGTGATAGGAATTCATTCCTTAGAGCAAACAGACCTAAAAAGGGAAAGAGGAAGAACACTTGAAGCAACAACCACTGATGGTGCCATGTAGTCACCAGAACTTCAAAGTTCAGGATTCTTGCTTTATTGTAAAGGCATTGTTACAACATGTTTTAAAACCAAGGTTTCGGGCTATGTTGCTTTGTGGAAGGGCCCCCGAATGGCCCTGAAACATTGGCATTTCAAACATGGTGTGACAGTGGTTTTACAATGAAGCTGTAACCCTGTGTTTTGTTGGTGACTTCATCTTCTGTTTTTATGTTTTGGAATGATGGCTGTACAGATAAGATGATCTGGCAAGCAGTCACTTTTGTTCAATGGAGAGGGAAAAGGGGAGGACAAGAGTGAGGTGCACCTAGGAATTGCTAAACTATAATATGTCAATAGTGAAAGCCAGAGAACCGTCATTAGTATTTAATGACACTAAGGAATATCCATACACACTAAATCACTCAAATCAATGTTCCTTGACTTTCTTGAAATGGGGAACCCTTGAAATAGCGTTCAGGTCTTTAGGGAACCTGAGCTATAATTTCTATTTTCACATCTCACAGTACATGAGTGTGGTGGTCAGTGGGAAGAAGTTACATTACTGATCAATGGGAACTCTGCCAACCCTACAGATATTCAAAAATATCATTGGTGTCAGTTTACCAATCCTAACAAGCTCAAAAATCCGGTTCAAGGAACCCCTACAGCATCTGGAGGAACTCTGGTTGAGAAACCCTCCTCTAGATGTTCATTGGAGAACAGCATTTTGGTGATAAAATTCTATAGCTTTAAGCAATGCAACTTGTCGAAATCTTTTTCCAAGTCATCAATTTCAGTGATCAAGCTGTCATGTTTTCTAAGCAGAAGTAAATCCACTGCCAACACTTGGAGTACATTATGGTTTACCTTGCAAAGGTACCCTCCTCTATCGCTGCAATGTTTCTGTCACTCCAATGTGGCAGCTGCCACCATCACCTGACCTTTTTTTGGGTAGGAGGTGTTTTCCCATCTTCATTCACGGGGTGGGGATTACGTAGCTCCCACTCATGTACATGGAAGCTGCTTTATCCCTGCATAGAACTGTAGTGAGGCTTTATATTGAGCCACCAACAAAAACAAAGCCCTGACAGGTGAACAGAAGGTTCTATGGCAGGGGACACTTTTTAGTCTTCTCTGCCATTAAAAATCTAAGTCAAGTTTATTTTTACTTTAAAGCCTAAATTACATTAAGTCAGCAAATGCATTTCAGATACATAAAAAAGTTGTCCAAAGTCTTAAAGTTTGTTTGATTTCCAGCTTCTATAGTGAATCAGCTTCTATATTTTATTTGAATAAAATATAATGCACCTAATATATTAAGGCTTTCCAAACCATGAGACGTGCATGGCTGAACCCAGGGTTATCCAGATAATCTGTAACGCATTTCGTAAAAGTATTTACCTAGTATTTTGCAAATGTTTTTAGTCCAGATTCAGACCAGATTCATTGCAGTTTTGCTGGATCACCCACGTTTTCCCATAATAGTTCACCTTCTCCAGTTTTGGAGAGCTTTAATAAATCAGGTCAATCATGTTCTAATTTTAGAGAATCATTAGAAACATGTCTCTCCATCCAATATCCCGAACAAGTTATGATTCTCCGTGTATCCAGCACAGAGCTCCAACTTTCTTATCTAATCCCCAAGACAAGTCGTTCGTAATTAAACTTGCTTGTCATTTTGTCAGGGTGCCCCCTCGGCACTTTCATAACATTTCAGCTGTTCACCTTGTGCTTTTATTTTGCAGGCACCGTTATCAACCTCAAGGATTTTGTAAAGTAAAACCCCCTGACTTCATTTGTTTTGCCAAATACGCAAACACAAGATAACAAGTCAGAAGAAAATAACTTGAGATGAGAGCTAGATCAACAAAATGTCAGACTGGCCGGCTTCAGTCACTTTCCCCCTTGTTGTCATCCCTCTAGGGCCGTCCTGAGATGTCCTCATTTGGATCGGATTCCAAGTATTAGAATTTGTCACATGGTATAACAGCCCTAAAACTTCTGTCTGTGAACTATAGCAGCATGGATTTATATTGACAATTTAATGTTTTGTTTTTTTGTTTTTAATATTAAGGCTGAGCTTACATGGAGCATCCAGCTGGCGGCCCTTGTTATCACCAGGAGCAAGTTTTTACCTTCTAAATGAAAAAGAATGTGCTTTTTTTCACTAAACTAAGAGTAAAACTAGTATTAGCAAGAAATGTAATACATAATACAACTATAGATAAGAGCAAGATCAACAAAATGTCAGACTGGCTGGGTTCAGAGAGGGTAAATCACCCCAATGGGGACATATAAAGCATAAGAAAGGTCTGGCCAATCCAAAACAAAACAACCTTTGTCCAAAGATACATAATAAAAGGAGGTCAAATATAGGTACAATGTACGTGTCCATAAACTTTAAAAGATCCCAAAGCCAATATCAAATGCAAGCAAAATGCACCAAAGGAACCCACTAACCAAAGTCTTTGGCAAAGGCCAATGTGAATCTTTTGCAGAAAGTGGGAAGAAATAGTTACTATAAATGGGTTGAAATCCTGCATGACATGTGTGGGGCTTCGCAGTATTTACCTTTCTGTTGTTTAAAATGGAACTCCAGTATTTCACCCATATATGATGTAGTCTATCCTAGCATTTAACAGGAGTTTTTATTTTGTTTTATTATGTCTCATAACATATCTTTTTACCTGCTCATCCTGCCCAGGATCTAATAATTTTCTCTAGCTATAAAACGCCAAGCTGTCCAATCAAATATGGCCCAACAGAAGAGACATTAAATCATCTAAAACACAACCTAAGCTCTAAGTCAGAATACCGTACTAGCATTTAGCTCGTTCATTGGAGTCCTTTGTTGGGTTATTTTTCGGGCTAATTCATGAGTAGGGAAAGCCACTAGTATCTGTACTGTAGGTGAACCTCAACTACTGACCAGCTTTATGGGCCATATGGATGAAGGCCCTTTTTGACTATACGCAAGTAGCCCAAGGAGGCCCTTAAGTGTTCATAATACAGTTCTTGCGGTATTTGAACACAACCCAACATTTGATTGCCTATGCATTTTTAAATGCCCCCAGTACCCCACGGGCCTTTAACTATTTTGTACTTGTATCAGTTCTGACCACAATTAACCATAAAAATGAAAACATTTTTGAATTTATTTACATTTTGGCAGCCGTTATTTAAAACCTTTTAACAAGCAAAATAACATGTTTACTGGTTCCATTACACTGCAAATAATAAGCATAGAATCAGATGAGAGGTCGTTGTTTCCTGGCAAAGCCTCGGCATTGAGGGAGCAGATTATATTAGTGAAAATTACATTTCCTCCGTTTCCGAAAATATATTGTATCTTGGATTGTATGACTCTCCTGGCTATCTCTACTGCCTAAAGTGTCTACTGGGGTATGGAAATGAAGAGCGGCTGTGTGCAATTCACACTCTCCTGATTAGTATCACTGGATTAAAGATAAAAACCCATTTTCTTCTTGCAATCCTTACAGTAAAGCTTAAACCTTAACTCAATCAATGAGCTAATAACAAGCTGAATGCTCAGGATTAAGGAGTGCTGTTGATTCAAGGCTCCAATTTGCTTTATTTTTAGGCAATGAAGGAAGAAGAATTGAAAAGAAAAAAATCTTAGAACAACATTTAACAAGCAAAGAAATTAAAATGCTGAGATCAATCACAAATTATACTCCAGAGCAAACCAAATTGAAGTTCTGGGCACTTGACAGGTAACAAGAAAAGTCATGAAAGTTAATCAGTTTGCAGGTTGGCAATCAATACTTCATGTTACTGTATATTCCATGCACTCATAATATAGAGGCAGAAAGGAGCAACATGCAGTTGGTCTAATTTAACTTTATTACTTAACAACCCAAAGGATTGCTTAAGATATATATAGGTGTATGACGTTGTTCTGTGTACACCTTGTTACCGGTTTACCAGTAGGGGGTTTAAAAATGATTAATGAATCGTTTCAACCCCATTCAGAAAGATTTTTTCCTTTGGTCCCCACACTGAACATTCTGTGACGTGGTTAGGGGGTCCTTTGAGTCCCATAAAAGATTGTGGGGGGTAAGACCTCATTAGTAAGAATTATTCTTCTTCATTATATCACAGTCTTGTAAAATGTTTCCTGTAGTCTCCAGTGCCAGAGTAATCTCAATAAAAAAGAGGTTGTCACTGGATATTAGGCACTTGCTGAGAATAATATATGAGTCAATTATCACTTTATTAGTTTATTACATAACAAATGGGGTATATATCTGAATTGGTGCCATATTAAAATTCTACAAAGTGTTTGGCCATTATTAGCATCAAAGTAAGGGTAACATCAAGGATTGGGTTTGTGGTTTAGGCCAGGAGCCAGCTATCCTGGTTTCATGTGTCTGGGTGGGCCGGTAATGCCATGAGCGCTGCCATTACCTGTCTTTGGCTGTAGTTGGCAGCTCACTTGGCTGTTTATCCCAAATCTTGGCCCATCCCCTTCCAATATGTTTCTAAAGGTTTAGGTTTGATAGGAGGTCTTAAAAGCATCCATTGGGGTTGAACTGAGGTCCAAACTACATGCAACGGGGCAGATTTATTAAGGCTCTCCAAGACTGGAGAAGATAGACTATAATGAAATCACTTGGGTAATTCTGCAATGAATTGCTTAAAAATCATTTGCTATTGACAAACATTTTTTATTCCAGACCAGATCCTTTCCAGGTTTCCAAGGTTCTCCCATGATAGTTTATCTTTTCCGTTCATGGGGAGCTATAATAAATTAGACCCAATGAAGTTGGAAATGTATGCATTGGAACTGATCTAATTTGAAATGCATTTCAAAAAGGTTCATCTGCAGTATCAAGTGCATGTAATGGGGTTGATCTAGTCTCTGAAGTGTACGCAAAGAGAGTAGCCGTAAGAAGTAGGCGCAGGGCCTACATGAGCGGCTTCTAGGCCTAGCCCAGAGGTGTTAAGGGGTTAAGAAAAGGTAGTGATGCTAGAGGGGGCTGGGCTAGTATAGCGCGTGGGGTAGGTGGAGATTAGGAATAGGAGACATTAAAAAGGGCTGGATGAAAGTGAGAGGCCCTCTTTTGGAAAGAAAAAGTTTCCCACCCACCTGCCCCTTCTGTTAGGGTTAAAGTTGCGAGTGTGGTTCGTTTTAGAGGTTGGGGTCTTGGAAGGCAGGGATCCAGTGTATTGGAAAAGTTGTGAATTTTGGCAGAGGGGATCCCCTTTTGTGGGGTCTCCCCCTTTATGGTGAACGGATGATTATGGCTCCTGAGGCAGTGCTGGGCAGCTAGGGGCCAAGGTGGAGATGTTGGAAGAGTTCAATTCTTGTTGGGTGCGGATTTTGCCTTCTGAGACCTGCAGCCTGGTTGTTTGGGTGTATAATGGGGAGTTTGATAACACTGAATATTGTTGTAATGGTTATGTAATATTTAAAGGGGAATTAGGTTGTTGGTTAATGAAGCTATATTCAATGAAATATGTTAGCATTATATAATCCCGTTTTAATAATAATTATAATAATAATGGAGTGTTATGTTAATTTATGTTAATGTATGCTTATCAAAGTGCAAAATGTAGTTTTTTATTTGGCATTTAATTAATTTGGGATATTTGTTTGTCAATTACTTGAAAAGTTAATTTATTTAATGGTGTTTAAATAAACGGCTGCTTGCCAGCCAATTTAAAATCCAAGATTTGTGTTGGGGTATTTAATGGTGGGGGAGTGGTTGGTAAGCAGGGGGAGGTGTGGAAGGAGGCGGAGGTCATGACAATGGTGTTGGTAAAGGATGGGCTAGAAGGTCCGAGCTACCCTGGTCAAGGGATTGATCTGTAGTCTAACATACATGCAGTAGGGTTGACCTATGTTGTGAAGTGCATGCGCTTTGGTTGATCTAAGGTCTAAAGTGCATGCAGGGTGGATTTGAGGTCAAAAGTTAATTCCAAAAATCTGAAAACCTGAGGTCTGAAGTGCATACATTGAGGCTGAAAATGTTTTGGGTGTGCACCAGTAAATGAATCATTGCACTCATACTGCTAATGGTGACTCTTTAATTAAGAATGAATTCCCTACATTAAGTTGCAGTATGTCCTTGGACACTAGTGGTGCAGACATACAGTCCATACGTATCATTCTATTGAAACGAATACCCCAGTGACTTTAGGGAAACCCTGAAGGGCATAAAAGCTTCCATAAGCATCAGATAGACCTGTACACATGCTGATTGTTCAGTCTCAGGGCTGCAGCCATATCCATGGTTGACTAAGCTCATATAACCTGGGCATCTTGTCAAAAAAAGAAAAGATAATCTCTACAGCGTTCATTACACTCTACAGTCCCCTGTTTGTAATTTCTAATTTCTCTCAGTGCCTTCTATTTATTACCAGCTTTATTTTGCTGGCTGCTTGATATTTTAATTTGTTTTGGATCTCCTGTTATTTCATTACACAGTTTCAGCATTATTACTGCTTAGCATAACCTTGCTGTTTCTTTCTCCCGGAGTCTGCGTCTCTTCGGCGTCTCCATAGAAGTCTGTCTCTCGCTACCATGGAATTAGGCATATTTACAGTTATTATATCCACTGAATCCTGAATGTTTAAAGAGGACATTCATTCTTAAATATTAATAGAAGATGCCACACAAATTGGAGTATTGAATGAATACTGGTAGCTGGATTCAACAGAATTAAACATGTCCTGAGCCTTACTAAAATATGCTACTGATGCTTTGCAGTTCCTCAGCAGTCCTGCAGAAACATTTCCAGAGCCATGGCTACTATTTACCAGAATTCGCACGTTACTGGAAGCACAATGTTTTCTGACTGTCCCTAGCTGAAGTTAGGCAAATATGTATACTTGAGTATAAACAGAGATTTTTTTCCCTCAATACGCCATTAGAAAAATAATCATGGTTTATGCACGGGCTACTCCAGTAGATGGCACTGCATCCTCATGTAAAGTGTGTAACACGTTTCACACAAGAATACAGAGCCATCTACTGGTGGCAAATAATATTCCACAAAAGATCATTTAGGAACAAGTGACCCAAAATAACCAAATTATAAGTACAAATTATTTTAACCTGTAAAAAAAGAGGAAAAAGATAAACAGACTGAGTCAAAGTGATTTTGTTTTTTTTCCTTTTTGTTTTTACATTCATTTTTTAGCATTTAGGTTGATTACTGTTAGCAGTAATAATTGTATTTTATGCTTAAAAGGTTTACATTTGAGTTAGAGCTTTTTTTCTGTATTTTCAAATGAGTAGCTTGGTCCATTTTTAGATTGGTTTATATCTGAATATATATAAAAAACCAATGATGTCATGCAGCCTGTTTAAAGAATGTTTCTATCTACATGCACCAGTACATGTACATGCAATGCATATCAATGCTACTTGTTATCTCCATTCACAGTGCATTTGATACGGTGACAACACAGGCGTAAATCTAGAAATCTTGTAAAATGAGGTTCTTTAATAAAGGCACATTACCCATTACTTACTTACTGCCCTAACATTAAGGCAGGAAGTAGGTGGATAGCTGATTTACCAATTATAAATCTATGAAATATAGGTATTTAGAAAGGATTTGCTTTGGTGGCCATCTGTTTATCAAGTTTTTACTGTAAAAAAAAAAATTGGAACTAAATTATTAAAAAAAATCCTCCACTCACTGTTCCGAGTTATTAACGAATTGCAATGGGAATAGACTGAAAACGGCTTTTAAACACACTTTGCAATGGCAATTTTGACTAATTTGCTGCATTATTTTTAATGAAAACTGATATCAACTTCCAAAATTGTCACCAAATTGCCAAGCATATGGGCAGCTTAAGTGTGTAGACGAGAGGCCGCTTTAGAAAGTTTCATCCATTGAAAAAAAAACAACTTTGCAGCCAAATCCAGAGACTATCCATCTGTGCATTATTGGAATAATAGGAATACATCTAATTTTATGGCCTGTCCTAACAGTCTTATTAAATAGTTCCAGTGCTTACACTACACGCAGCTTCCAACCAGCCCGAGTTGCCTTATTAAAATAGTTCAGTAACCAATGAGACAAGAGTTATGGAAAGGAACTTAACAGGAGCATCCAAGGGTGGAGGCAGAAAAGTGATGTCAAGCTGCAGAAAGCCTGGGATATAAAATATTCTAAATGAAATAAGAAAAATTAAGACTGCGTTGGCTTTTCGATGCTACTGAGGTTTTTATTTTTGGAGAGAATATAGTTACATGAGATCATAGAATCCTAACCATCAATTATTTAAAGTGGTCCAACCATGGAATCTGTTTTCACGTTGAATGCACGCACCATATTTCAAGTCAATGATATTATCCTAATGAAATTGACACAATATACATTATGAAATCAGGGGCTGATATGCTGAAGTCACGTGCAAGGGGTAACTGGTGGTCACACTTTAACCTTTGCTATCCTCAAAGGCACATGCTTACACATCTGTATCTTACTCTAAGAAACAGCACAAACCCTTTTTATTATAACCTTGAATGAAGGAATAAACGCCTTTTCTAATTCATTCAGAGTGTAAGAACATTGTCCCTTTGTATTACATTGAATTAAGGAAAGTACATTCTCATTCATTTTAGGGGTAAGTACTTGCTCCTTAGTTTACCCTTGAATAAACCAAGGCTCATTCTTTTTCATTCAGGGGTTAAGGACTTGGCTTGAATAACAAAATGCTTGTACTAATTTATTCGGAGGGTATGCGTTTGCCCCCTTAGTATAACCATGAATAGATGAAAGCATATTCTCATTTATTCAGGGCATAAACACTTGTCCCCATAGTATAACATTAAATAAATGGAAGTACATTGTCATTCACTCTGGGGGTTAGCACTTGCCCATTAATATAACCTTGAATGAATGAAAGACCATTCCCATTCTTTTAGGGGCTAAAAGTTTGCCCCACTAGTATATCTTCATATAAATGAAAGCCCACTCCCTTTCATTTAGGGGTAAGCCCCTAGCCCCGTTAGTATACCCATGAATGAATGAACTATTTTTTTTGATAATGTGTTTTATTCAGAGTAAGCACATATTCCTTTCGTACAACCTTGAATGAATGAAAACATGCTCTCATTGCTTTACTGGTAATCACTTGCCCCCCTTGGTATAACTTTACAAGAATGAAAGCACTTTTTCATTCATTCAGGGCTTCAGTTCCAGCCCCCTTACTATAACCTTGAGTAACTGAAAGCTTGCTTTCATTCATTCATTCATTCATTCAGTTATTCATGCATAACTTTGAATCATCATCATTCATTCAGGAGGTAAACACTTACCCACTTAGTTTATTCTTTAATCATTGCTATCTTATTGTACTTCAGACAAGTGTTTGCCTCCTTAGTATGAATAAATGGAAGTATACTCTCATTCAATCAGGGGTTTAGCACTTGCCCCCTTAGTTAAACTTTGAATAAAGGAAAGCACATTCTCATTTATTCAGGGGTAAGTGCTAGCCCCCTTGGTGTAACCTTGAATTAATGAAAACATGTTTTCATTGCCTCAGGGGTAAGCACTTGCCCCCTTAGTATAAGTTTGTATGAATAGAAGTACATTCTCATTATTCAGGGACAAGTGCTAGCCCCCATAATATACCCCCCTACTAAACCATTAAATATTGTCAAGCTTGTTCATATTCATTCAGGGGGTAAACACTTGCCCTCTCAGTTTAATCATCAATAATTAAAATCTAGCTAGCCAGGGGGTAAGTGCTTGCCCTGTTAGTATGACCGTTAATAAATGAAAGCATGTTCTCATTTATTCAGGGGATATGCACTTGCCCCTTAGCATAACTTTATTTATACCCCCTTAGCATGTTCCTTTTTAAATAGAAGATTAACACTTGCCCCAGGAGGTAACAACGACTCCAGCTGGATGCTCCATGTAAACTCAGCCATAAGATTATAAATCATAAACTGCCAATATAAATCCATGCTGCTATAGTTCACAGGCAGAAGTTTTAGGGCCGTTATGCCATGTGACAAATTCTAATACTTAGAACCCAACTTCTGCACTGAAGGCAGCCGATCCATAGGAGGACGCCTCAGGACGGCCCTAGAGGGATGATAACAAGGGGAAAGTGACTGAAGCCGGCCAGTCTGACATTTTGTTAATCTAGCTCTGATCTCTAGTTATTTTCCTTTGACTTGTTAGCTTGTGTTTGCGGATTTGGCAAAACAAATGAAGTCAGGGAGTTTTACTTTACAAAATCCTTGAGGTTGATAACAGCGCCTGCAAAATAAAAGCACAAGGTGAACAGCTGAAATGTTATGAAAGTGCCGAGGGGGCACCCTGACAAAATGACAAGCAAGTTTAATTACGAACGACTTGTCTTGGGTAATAGATAAGAAAGTTGGAGCTCTGTGCTGAATACACGGAGAATCATAACATGTTTGGTATATTGAATGGAGGGACAAGTTTTCGCCTGATTGGGTAAGTGAATAGGAGCGGATTGTTCGATTTTTTGGCAGATCACGGCACTATTCCCAAAAGCGACAAGTTACTTTTGGCCGCTCAGTTGCTGTTATAGATTTAGGCTGCAGCCATTGATGCTCCAATTTTCATTGTAGCTCTAATTTTCCATTGTTAGTGATGTAGAAGGGTCAGCATGGGCACTCTGCCTGGTCTATGGCTCTACTGCCCCATATGCATCAAGCTGTGTGTTCTGCCACCTTTCTCTCATGGTTAGCATTAGTGTTTTCAACAGTCTGTGCTACACTATCTTTTCTGTGCTAATGTATCTTCTCATGCATCAATAAACCTTAAAAGCCCATGGCCCAGATCCCAATTCAGCAGTTGTCCATCCTTGGGCTACTTTTGGTTGGTTCTAGCCACTGCATGCCAGCAATACCCCACAAAACCTGTCATTTTGGAGATGCCTTGGCCTTGTTATTCATTCTTCATAATTTCACCTTTGTTGGAGTTTAGCTTAGATCCTTATATGTTGCCATTTTATTTTATTGATTAATAACTGACTTTTCACTTTCTGCCTAATATTGTGGATTATAACCAGTTATTGTGTCAAGGCCCTGCCTAGTTTTATCTCTTTGCCCAGGTACTGGCCCACGAGGGGTTTACAGTTATTGCAGCACCACTTCTAGTTCTGAAAACAGGAAAGCGAGGGCACCCAAGGTGTCTCTGTAACACTTCATCACATTTCCCTTTGTTTTGTTAATTCTGAAATTGCCACACTGGAGAAACAGAGATGAGAAAATAATCCCAGTAATTATGATTTTGTCATCTCTCCAGTGGAATCATAAATCAACCCATATTGGTTTGAGTTTCCAAAAGTTGACTGTTTATTTTGTGAGACTTTGATGTATGCATGCGGCTTCCTCTCGCAGAACTTCCACAGCAAGATAAATGAGATCATTAAGCACCCCGCGTCTGAGGAACATGAACTGACTCCGATGCTCTGCGGAATAACTGATCTTCACCCGCTTTCGGCCAGAAATGTCATGAGCGGAGCTGCAACTCTCTCAGTTCAATTACAAAACTTATCAAGAACTCTGCAACATGTTAAAGGGCAGGTAAGAAAGAAAAGTTCTCCTTGGGCTCCACCCCCTTCAGGACATGATCCTTCCCTCGCCTTGCATTTCATTTCCTATTTCTATTTATCGACTTTGCTTAGTTTTCTTACCTGTTTCTCCTAGTTCACAGTAAACTCATAAATAACATTTAATTCTCTTTTTAAAATTCTGTTTATAAAGCGGAACCATACTTGGTTGGTGGTGAGCTTCTACTATAATCAAAAAATAGAAACAGCTTATTAGTTGTATGTGGCACAGACTTGTGTGCTTGCAGCAACAGCAGCTCCAAGATCCCACCATTGCCAAATCCTGGGAAGCCACCCCGCATCACAACAGTAGACCTCCGACTCCACAGAGATCCCCATCTTCCATTGGCTGGCCAGTGATGTTGTAACTCCAGCGTATATTCATATGGAGTTACATTATCCCTGGTGGCCAGCTCCATATCGGACACCACCCCATGCAGAGCCAAGTTGCACACTAAAGAGCACAAGAGTCACACAATGTAGAGCTAAGCTAAAAAGTCACCAGGAGCCAGGGCATTATCACATTTTATTTTTTATTTATTTTTTTCATTTTATTAATTAGTCGCTTTAATGCAATTCTATGCAATAAAGATCTAAGTTCTGTAAATAAGAATAGAGCCTTGTCTTAAGTACCAACCTCAGTATGTATTCTCTTTTCAAAGCCAGCATTCATTTTTCACAATGCACTTATTTTTCTTTTGCTAAATCCACCCCCCTGTTTTTTTTTATTTTGTTTTCAGTGCATGAGGTTTATGAAATGTGTCATTCTGCAAAATATATTTTTTAATATCATCTCCTATATGGCTACATAAACACATCAGATGATTCTCATCCGATCATCACTTCAGGGCTAGTATCAGACAAGAATCTGGCATGTGTACATCGCTCATCCACCATCGTTCATGGATCGCCCTGGTGGACCCACGAAAGACAAATGACAGTAATGCAAGTAAAGGGGAGAGGACACTGCGGGGTGCTGCTCGCTTATTCTCCCCCTTCCCCTCTCTATAAAGCAGAACAGTACTGTAGGTATAGCTCATTGATTCATCTTTCAGTCTTTTGTCATGAAAGATTCTTTCCAACGACAAAAATATTACATGTGTACGTAGCTGTACTCAGTAGTAACAATAGAACAGAACGGGAGAAGTTTTATTACCCTTGCAAGCAAACTGTTTTTGTTCCTAAATCCTGGTAATAAGATTTATTCCCACCCCTAAGTCCCCCTGATTGCCATTGTGCACCAAGCATTCCAATACTCAAGTTCCAAGTGTATTCACCATAATAATAACAATAAATAAATATTTCAATCTGCATTAGGATATCAAGCGTTAGGGTGACACCATGTAGGGAAGTCTGAAGGATGCACACCAGAAATTGTAACTAGACAGGTCAACACAAAGCAAAAACCTATATTGCATGGCTGGGGGCATGGGCAGGAATTATTCCCTACCATACCCCACCCAAAGCTTAAATTAGACTGCCAGAATATTACAATACAACCAACCAATAGGACATCAAAGCCATGTGTAGATAGCAAGGATCTCAATGATTGGTGATGACCTGTGCTTGTACCGGCTCTGCCCCTTGCACCATGGTAAATTCTTTATGTTTGTGTGGGCTGTGCATGGAGCGCAAGTGTCTTTTATTTAAAAGCAGTTTAAAAGTTGTGTTTTGATTGATCGGATAATATTGGTTCTTTGTAGATAAACTTGTAATTTTAGGTTAAGTTGTTTTGAGGTTAGCAAGTTACAACTCTACTCCTATACATGGTTCAATGATTTTATTGAAAACTCCAACATCGTCTAGCGGGTTTCAGGTATAGCTAGTGTTTCTGGAAACAATGAAGAAAAATTCAAGGTCCTAAACTTAATTTTTGAGCCGAGTAAGCCCAGTAAAGCCCCGAGGAAGAAGGACTCCTCTGAAACGTACCGCCAAAATATTGGAATTTTTTCAATAAAAATTATTGGACCATGGATTAGAGTGAAGTTGCAATAGTTCTCATTTTAAAACAACCTAGGTGATGATTTTCTATGGTGTATTGTTCTGTTAGTGTTAGCATGTGTACTGCTTTATATGAGGAGCTACTGTTCAACTGCTAATATAAAAGATTTATGACTATTGTCATCCTCTGCAGCCCCTTCAGCCTACAGATCTCTGGTTGTATTTAGGCACAGATATTCAGAGGTTGACGAAAGATTTGTGCATTATGAGATTCCAGTCCCCTCCTCACTTTGTGGCTGTTTCTGGGTTCTCAGTCTTAGACAGAGAGTCCGAAGGCAAACCTTCTTTATAAGTAAAAACATATACATAAAATAAATACCCTAAAGAAGATTAAAAAAAAAACAATTTTTGCTATTGTGATTATAGGTTGCTTTTAAAATATTAATAAAAGTGAAAGGATCTTAAAGCAGAGCTTCACTTTATTAACAAGACCTGTTCAAAGGTCAGGGATGAAACAGTTAATTTCAATTCACTTCACCAAGACAATGAGGAAAATGAAAATCAAGCTCAGCCTTTCACTTTGAAAGAAGAGAAGGTTATGTAATATTTACAATTGGGGAATCTGTCCGTGATGAGCAAATTAAGATTTAAATTATGTATTAATTGGAATTTAAATTGGTGTAAAATGCGGCTGCCAATCTGAATATAATGGAGATTTGTAATCAGGATTATCCTCTGCAGTGCAGTCCAAGAAAATGATATTGTCTGAGGGAAGTTATTACTGAATTTTTTTTGTTGTGTCTTTGTGTACTCCACAGGGAACCACATGTGGCATTTTGGAAAATGCTATCCCTGAATCTTGTGCACGCTTCTGAAAGGTTTCCGCACTGTATGCGATGTTCAAGGAAAATTCTGATAATAAGTTATATCAGTTGCACAGTACAATATGCAAAAGTAAAAAAAATACAGATGTGTAAAGCTAATGGTACACAGCCATCACTAAGAGCTAGCCAAATGGTACGAAACCCCAATTCCAAGCAAAAATTTCTTAAATACCTCCCAACTCCTTGCTTTAATAAAAGGGGCCTCTAAAAGCACTCCCCTGGTCCAAACCTGCCTCTTTCAGGGTCAATAATGCTCAGAATCCTTTACACCATTTCCTGTAGACCCAGGAAGTAAAAGGACATGCCCCTGAGGTGCAACATCAAGTTACTCCAGGCTCATTATGTGAGCTCTATTCTTTACAGGGATTCTCAAAGGGAAATGAGGGCAATAGGGGAAGCTGAAATCTGTCCAACCAGAATATGAAAATATTGTTGCAGGAGTTAAATAAAGCTCCTTTCCATCTGTTCTACAGTACGAAGTTCTAGGATGCAAGAGAGTCACATGACTATGTTTTTTACTTACCTACCTTGGTGCTGGTCTTGTTAATCTACCTAATCAAGGCCTTATTAGATGTTTTGTCTAGTCCACAGTTTCTGAACCAGACTTCCTCCAGAGGTTGCTGGGGGTTCCTGGAGCAATGAGCAGTTTGCACCTCTCAGGTCAGTATCAGTGACACCAATGATGTTTTTGGCTATCTGTAAGGGTGACATTCTTCCCAATGGCCAGCAATGTAAGAGGAATTCATCCCACTGGCCACCACACTAATATACTGGGATCTGTGGATATATTAATTATAGAACGGGTTCCTCAAAGAGCTGGAAATTATTTCAAGGGTTCCCCCATGTTAAAAACTTCAATAAGGGGGCTCTTGTCTATGTTCTGAAGCCATTACATTTAATTTCTTAGTATTGCTAGAAACATTAATGCTACTGACAACCATGAGTCAATGGGAATGATGCTATTTGCAATACCTGGCCTACATGGTGGTTGGCTCCCTCTGACCGGTTGTGGTCCGGTACGGTACTATGTCTGTTATTTTTATTGGTAACCAGCTTCTAATTGTATTTGCAAAGCTTTATCTCATTTGCTAAGTGAAATCAACTTGTAAGGGGATACTCTGTATTTCATTAGTAAATCAACCCCATGGCTGTTGGAATCTTGAACCTGTTGTGTTTACATTCTCAGCATCAGCTAATTAATATTTTTTTTTAATCATTGTTCTTGTCATTTATATTTCTATCAGTTCTTTTGCCGGTGGCATTTCATGTAAGCAGAGATAAATTGTATAAAAATTGAAATAAATATGGATTCTGTCCTGTAGTTAACAAAACAATTAGTGAAAAACAAGGACAATGCTGCTTTTAGGAGGGCATAACCTTCATTGGCAATTCAGTGTCATCATTTCTAAATGACTGCATTTCCACAACAACAAGGACAATATATTTTCCTGGGGAAACACTTGTTGTGTGCGCGGTCCCTGCGGTTCTAACAGCAACACATGGAGAAGAATTCAAATCTGTGATGAAGGCCCACCATAAACAGAAGAATCTCCAAGAGAGGAGAATGGAGACAAGTGTCTGAGATCACTGGAAACCATAAATATTCAGTCAGCATTTGTTCTGATAAACAGCAGCAATGCTCAAGTGGTCTGCCCTTCATTTTCCCTTTCTAACTAAAAAGGGTAAAGATTAACTCCCAATTAACCACAATACCACACAAATAAATCCCATAACAAATAAGCACTGCTGACCATGTCCACAAGATCCATTGCCCCTAAATATCTTGGTCAATATGTCACAACAAGCTGCCAAGGGTAGGATCGCTTAGTTAAAGTCTAATTACCACCAAGTTACCTTTCAGTATGTTTAGGAGCATGGAAAGAATCTGGAAATTCAGAGGAAAACAGCAAATCATCTTATAAGGACATGAGTGAGGAAAGATTAGACCAATTAGTAGAGAAAAAATTCTGTAAATTTACTGATGGATTGCTTAACAGTAAAAGTGAATAAATAGTTTTCCAACAATTTTTGTTCTGATTGTCTAATTTATATTTTTATATTAGGAGAATATGTTTTAATATAACATTTGTATTAACTATTAATATTGAGAAACAAAATCCCTCCTTTTTTGTTTTACCAAGATTGGCTTTATCCAACTGTTAGTTTACCCATATTCTATAATATCAGATATCTATCCTCATTCTTTTGGTGTAAAGAATTTTAAATTAATAAAGTAACTTGTATTCCATTATTCATTTACAGTCCTTGCACACTATGATGATATGTTCCTTACAAGAGTAATTCGTTGTGAGAGACAGTATTTGTAGGAGGCTTTTTTATTCCCAATTAACATTTTAAAGGGAACTTATCACCGCATTTTTAATATTATTTAAACGGATGGCTAACCCTTTTATATGATGAAAAAAATGTTTTTTTTTGGTATGTGTCATAGGGGCTTTCCTGGAAAGTAAAAACACAAAAGTGCCAATCACACTCATGTGCAGTGAGATCTGCAAATTTTTCTAAATTTTAGGAAGACCCGATCTCTCATGTGCTAAGTGCAAGATCAGGTGATGTGAGAAGATGCCGGAAGAAGAAGGAAAAAGAGAGCCATGTCTGATGTCCAGTCTGTGCTGGAAACAAAGACGCCGGGATTGTGATAGCGCGAGACCTACTGGACTCAGTTTGCAGAGGTATTGACGACTGTGTAAAGGTAAGTTTATAGAAACAAAGCAAAAAAACGGCCAGTTGGCCTATGGCTGTATACCAAAAAAGGCCATAAAAGGTCTTTACTTTTTTGATATACAGCCATTAGCCGACTGGCTGTTGATTAGCTTTGTTTCCCTATAAAAACCCTTGGGGAGGTGGCAAGCTAACTACTACTTTACTGTTTGAGGTTTTCTATTTATATAATAGTGTATTATTATTATTATTAATATGTTTTTTTGTAAATATTTTGCTTTAATATCCCATTTCATTTTACGAAACTGAATGGTTAAAATATATAAAATATGTAATCAACACTGACATTGCAAAGTACAAAAAGTTTTGTTTTAGACTGGGATTTGTATGTACATAGTAGACCATGAAATTTTAGAAGGATTAAGGTGACATTGTTCAAGTCTCAAACTTTAGGATAAGTCACGTAGCTGCAACATTTGAGTGACACAACCAAACCCACTGAGACTGCAAGAGTCCGGCAAGGTCCTTAAATAACACCGCTCTCTGAAAGAAAAGTCAATATATATCAAAGAGACATAGAAAAAAAATACAGCCAAAGGTGTTTCTAAAAAAAGAGATCTTACCTTTCAGTTTTTCGTATAAAACAGTAAGCACATTTTGTTCAATTTCTTGCTTAATGCTTACATATTTTAATATTCTAAGAATACTTTTAAAAAGGGGAGGAAAAAAAGTTTCCTTAAATAATAATCCTTTCTAAAAGTACAGAATAAAAATATATTTTACCTGTAGATAAGAACTTCATCATCTGAGCAATTGTACTGAAGTTGGTACATTTTAACTTTTGGGGCAGACTTGCTTACTGACCACTTAACCAAAGCTGTGGTAGTCGTCACCTCCGACACTACAACAGCCTTCTCTGGTTGAGTCTTAGCTTCTCCTCTGTTGGATTTGCTGGAGCTGGTAATGTCAGAAAGCCTCGATTTAGGTGGTGCTGCTCGGCCAGTGCCATTGCTGAGATGTGGCAACTGAACAATGGACAACTCAACGGGGGCTGTCAACTCTCCTGCAGCATTTGCTGCTATGCATGTAAAGGTTCCATAATCCTTGGATGTGGTTATTAAAATATCTAAAGTACCATTGTCATAGACTGCTGTTCTTGAAGAGTTGCCAATGAGGCGACCATCAGGAGCGACCCAATGTATGACGGGAGCAGGATCTCCGACCGCTTTACATTTTAGGGATGCAGTTTGTCCCTCAAGGACAAGCAGCTTCTGAGTGTGTTGGGTAATCAAAGGTGGTTCACAAATAAACTCCTCCTCCCCAACGTACCAAAAATATCTTCCTTTTAGAGCAGAAGGAGAAGCACATGTCTCCATGTCTTCTTCTCTTTCAAGCCTTCGAAGCCAGAGAAGCTCACAGTTACAATGAAGTGGGTTCCCCCCAAAGCTTAGAGACAAGGGAGGAAGAAAAGGCGTTGCAGAAGTCATTGATGTTTGTGACCTTGCAAATATTGGATCAGGAGGTAGTTTTTGTAGCCTATTTGAAGTTAAATCAAGCCTGGCCAACTTATTAAGGTCCTGAAATGTTCCCTCTGTAATATAATATAGAAGATTGTGGTCCAAACTTAACTGATGCAGGTTAATCATCCGTCTGATGGCATCCCAAGGAATAGTTTTGAGATTATTGTAAGAAAGGTCAAGATCTTCCAAAGTCTGTAGAAGATCTTCAAATGCATCCTCTTGGATACTGTTCAGTTGGTTATTATTCATAATCAGGTGCTGGAGATTGATTAGCCCTCTGAATATGTCATCTCCAAGGTTGGTCAACCTGTTAGCATCTAAATGCAAAGATCGAAGGCTCTCTAGGTCGACAAAGGAATAAGGTTGAATATAGCTGATGGTGTTTCTAGACAAGGTCAGGTCAACCAGACCTGTCATATTGGCAAAGTCCTGCCGATTGATGCTTATGATAAAATTCCCACCGAGTCGAAGTTCAACTGTCCGTCGGTCAATGTCTACTGGTACAAAAAGTAATCCTTTTGAAGGACACAATGTTCCCAGGGATTCTGACAAGTTTTGACACACACAGTACTTTGGACATGAGTTGACCATTACTGTCATTCCAAATACCAGAAGACCACAGAGGATTTTTTCCATTGTAAGTCAGGCAAAGATACCTGCAATGAGACAGAAACACTTCTGTTAGAATGACGTACATTTCCTTTTCAAATGCTTTTATGAACACATCTCTTTATCAACAAATTACTTTCATAACATCAAAGAAATAATAATAAAGCTTACAGTGTGATGTGAATATAGATAAACAACTCAGTTTGCTTGGAACAAAATGTAACTTAAATAATACACCAAAAAATGGCATTTTAAAGTAAATCTTAAATGTGTACAATGAACCGTTTCATGCAAGAATAATATTGATATATACTCATCCTTCCTCATACTCTTGTACTATAAACTAAACAATTATGTGGATATATGTGAAGCAATAGACATGTAACGGCTAAACCATTAAAAACCACATGCATATCATTGAATACGTTCTTCTTGTTCCACCAAAGCCTTTCTAACCCATTCAAGAATGGACAAGACCTTGGGAAGGTGTTGTGAAGTCACACAGTCCCCCATTGAGCTCCTTTTTTCCATCTTTCTGTCTTTTCCACAGGCATCCTGCAGTCCACATGCTCTAAAATTAAATGTGATTTATCAGACCAGACCACCTTTTCCTATTGCTCTATGGTCCAGTTATGATGATTACCTCCCCAATGTAGGTGCCTTAAGTGGTGGACAAGGATCGGCATGGGCTCTCTGATTGGTCTGTGGCTACAAAGCAGGCTGTAATAACTGTGTATTCCGACACCTTTCACCCGTTGGTAGCATTAAAATTATTGTTTAATTTTAACCACAGCTATTATTTTGGCTTGGACCATATGTGCTAGTCTTACACCTACAACAGCAATAATGTACTTTTGGCACCCGTGACTTTGTCACTGGTTTACGGGTTGTCCTTTCTTAGGCACTAACCAATGCATACTGTGAACACCCTGGCCATTTTGGAGATGCTCTGTCCCTGTCATCACGATTAAAAGTAACCCACTGGAATTCTTACATTTATTTTACAAATATCATTTTAAAATGATTTTTCCTTGAGAATGCATGCCTTAAAAATCCCCAATTGATACAGAATTGTATTTTTTTTTATAGCGTAGTATAGCATCGTTTTGCATTGCATAGTATAGGTAATGTTTGTTGGTGGACCACAGACAACAGAAATTGGTGCTATTTACTTGCAAACTCCTTCATTTCTACAAGAAAGCTGCTCTTCTTTTTATGCAAAGATGTTAGTTGTGATTTACGATGACAAAATAATGTCATCCTCCAGCCCTGGAGCGGAACGCGCTGTATCTATAGCTATTGAAAGAAGTTTTCATCCTTGCCCGTGTTTTCTGAACACCATACAGGCAGAGTCATCAAGTGTTTGTAAATTCTGATATGTTACCTTGAACATTCACGGCAAACAAAACACTGTGAACCTTAGCGATCAATTGTAGTGAGTTCTTTTAATGACAATGTGACAAGCAGAGGAGGAGGAAAACTCGTTTTATTGTATATATAGAAAAACATCTGGAGCTTCAGAACAGCAATGGGGAAAAATCTATATAATAGTAAACTAAAAAGATTTAGAGCAAAAATAAAGGAAAAAAAGTACTAAGCGCATATAGTCCCCTATAAATTTATCGAAATAAAAAATGAGGAACATATGTTTCTCTGAAAACACAGGAAAATTGCACTGACTGGAAGATAAACCTTAGGAAGTAAATAGACCATTACCGCTAACATTCAAAGCAGTAATAAACAAGAATGCCAATAAAATGAATGTGAATAAACATGTCCATGCGCTATTTTTAAAACATATATTTAAAAAGGAAAAACATAAAATCACTTGGTCTCTGTTGGTTTATTTTTTCTCATTTTACAGGTTAGTATTTTGTGCTTTTGAATTAGTTATGATGGGTCACTTTTTCTTAATTGACTTTTTAGTGCATTATTGTTGCTCACAAGTAGATGGTGCTGTGTGCTTATGTAAAGTGTGTAACAAACTCTATCATCTTTTACAACAAGCATTTGTTACACACTTTACATGGGGACATAACACCATCTAGTGATGTGAATCCAGTATGAACCAAATATATATATATATACTATCTGTCAGTAGCATTGCTATAGTAGTCTTTGGATTTTCTGTACCCGCTCACAGTATCATTTGTTGATTCTGCCAGTAAAGCTGATATTTCTACATTCTTTTTAACAGGTCAGGCTGTTCAGCAAAAGTAGTAGTTGAGACAAACCATTTGGCCTTAACAGAGTTGCTTACAATGGTCAGATTTTATTCATTTAGTTAAAAACCTCTAGACAAAAAAGCTTTTCCTGTGGCTGCCTAAAACAGTTTTAGATAGAGTTCAGCTTTAGTTTATTATTTGTATGCAGAGTCCATCTACAGCTACAATTTCATCTAACATTCACCTTATCCACATGCTCACTACAAGTAAAAATAAAGAAAAAAAACCTAAAAAAATAAACTAATACATGTACATATAATGAGCAGAGATTTATCACATTTTGGTCTTGGTTTTAGATTTTCAGCATTGTGCCTATTATTTCTAAAAATGATCTTTTTGCCGTGTATAGGCCTAATTGTAAAAGAAAACAAAAAGCCAAATATAATAAATATATATATATATGCTGCTAGTATGCTGTTGCTGTGAAAGTCTCACTATACAGCACCAGTACACAGCAACCCCCAAGCACCTTATTTGTGTATTTCTAATGCTTGGCTTTATTTAGTACAAGGCTTTATTTGGTACATTGGGCATCGGTACACATCCCCCATGGCCATGTCCAGCTTTCCATGCTATTTGGTAAACAATAATATGGCTATTGGCCTTCAAAATAAGGAAAATAAATTGTTTGTTTGTTTTTTATTCACTTCAATGAAGTTTGAAAAGAAGGTCAACTAAACAAATGTCTTTGGCAACCTTAGTAGCAAACTAAACTTCTTGGAGCTTTTGTCTATCACCAGTCAAGATGATTGCAATACCCCTTTAACATGTATGATCAAGGCATGTGGGTATTGCAGATAGCGATGGGAAGATGCCCCTTTTGCAATACTGTTTTTTACCTTGCCGGCTCAGCTGTCAGATTATTGCAAGGGAAACCAGGCCATCCCCGATTCCTTTGTGCATGCCTTGAATGAATGAACTCCTGAATGCCTGGAAGTTACATCATCCTGGCACGGCCAAACAAGATGGCCAAAGAACGTCTTTGGGGAGTAAAGTAGAAGGAAGATGGTGGCACCCAGCAATGGATTTTGGGATAGCTGACTAACTGGGGGATTAGTTCTAAGAAACTTGGCAATCCCTGCTACCCTTGTGCATGCTGGGATTTTATAAATTCTTGGGTGCCCATGCAGGGAGTATGTCATCCCAGCACAGCCAATAAAGATGGCAGAATATTGTCTTTGGGAAGTAATGAAGGAAGATGGTGGTGCCCTGCAATGAAATAGCAGTGATTGTGGGTTTAGTTCCACTTTAAAAGAATACATCTTTTGGGCACATGTGGGCACTGTGGTTTAAAGGGTCGCACGGGCCATAGAACCCACCTCCTGTGAGCCCAACCACCATGTTGACCCTTTGTATATGTGTCAGCATGGTGTTTGGGACTAAAAGTACTTCTTCACCGAATTATGCTCATATAATGTAATGTGAGTGCCATTCAATGTGAGGGTAACAACCACCCTTTAATGCCCCAGAGGACAGTCCCCAATTACCCCCAGACCATCCAGAAGACTCTTGGTAAAATGGTATGTCTATTCAGGTTGGGATGATGGGGGACGGGAGGAAGCAAGGTTCAACTTAAATCTAGCTATGTGCATTAGATAAAAATAATTAAAACCTCTAAAACCTCTTTTATCTTTTGTACGGTTTGGATCAAAAAAATAAAAGAAAGCCATGAACTGACAAGGGTAAAACGGCCTTGAGAACCGACACAACATTATAAATAATAAAAACTCTTTTTAACATACTTTTAAAAAAAAATAACAAAAATGTGTGCTTATGTCAGCATTTGAAGTCAAAGTACAATACATCTGTCGTTTCTAAGAATCCCTTAGACATTCAGCGTTACATATCTACATTACCTACAGCTTGTGGGCGAATACCTGGGGATTATATTCCTTAGATCACTTTATTGAAGAGAGATCTCAGAGACAGCAGCAACAAAAAAAAAAGAGCATTCAACAACCTTCTTATAGGAATTCACCGTGTGACAGGCCCGGGTGCTTTGAGGCTGAGAATAAGGTGGATGGATCTGGCTGTGAGCAAAAACCACAGAAGCTCTTGGATTCCATTGCACGGGGTTAACCCAGGCTCCTCCATTCAAGTAAAAATTTGACAGCAATTATAATCCAATTTAGGTGCTGTTAAAAACCGCAGAATAGTGGGAGTTAATAATTCTGCAATTATTTTTTTATGGTGGAAAATCCATGCCTTAAAAAAGTGTGCAGAGATGATCAAACCCAAAGCAGACGATTGAGGTGTTTGCAGCAATTAAAGGCTGACAATTTATCACTGCGTTTGCAGCGGAAGGTGTGTTTGTAACAGTACATTATGCTGTTTGCATTATAGGTGACATTTTAGTTCAAGGAAGACTAATTGGCTCAATGTTTATGAGCTGTTAAACGTATTGATTGATCTGAGCTATTGTGTATGTTTTATACTGTAATAAAAATGGAATGGAGCAGGAGCCACAGGAAAACCAGATAACCTGTAATTCAGTACAAAAGGCTGCATTGTGTCAGTTAAATTGTCTTAGGTAAAATATTAGTAACATTATAATTATATTATTGGCATTGTTTTTATTCCTTTTATTAAATTTAAAATTTCATTTGCTTATATTTTGCCTTCTGGGATTCCTCCCAACACTGTTCTTCAATATACAAGGTCTGTCTATGAAAAGAAGAGATGTGTTCCTATCTCTATCACAAAGCAGTGAGATGATTCTGATCTCTTGCCATGAATGTGTAAACTTCTCCAAACATGCAGGACAAACTCCGGCACGCTCTGTGTTTAGTTTGTTGTCAGTCACCGTTTAATGCCTAATGTGCTAAATTTCTGGGAAGTTCATGAGTTGAGAAACGCATCAATTTTACATTTAATACATTATCACACCAGAGTAAAATGACAGCCGCAAGGAATATTGCACTAGCGGCAACTTCTTTTCCATAAAGTCATCACTTGGTGCCGAAACCCGGATCTTCCAGTATGATCCTGAAACCAAATCACAGTCACTGGAAACACCTTCATCACCAAGAATCAAAAAAGTCCAAATTCCCAGCCATGTCATCGTGTTTTGTGACATGAAGGCGTCATTTTGGCAGAATGGGTTCCAGAAGACACAACAGTGACCCAACATTATTATAAGTAAGACAAAGCTGAGAGAAAGAGTCAGGAAAAGACGGCAGAAATGTGGGAAATGGTTTCATTCTTCATCAGGACAATGCTCCTTCTCACACAGCACTTTCTGTGACCGACAAACACATTACTACGCTGGAACATCCTCCATATTCACCAGTTTTGGCAGCTTGGGACATTTTTCTTTTTCCTAATTTGAAATTAGTGATTAAAGAAACACCCTTTGTGTCAATAGATGCAGGAAGGAAAAAAACATCAGAAACTGATCTGCTCCTCACCTTCCACCAGTGGGAAACAAGACAGCATCGGTGCTTTATTGTGAATGGAGAGAATATTGAAGGGGACAAACATTAGAATTGTCATATCAATAAAAAAAGCCTTTCAATTTTTATTGCAAATTTAGTTTTAGACTTAGAGATGCCAACTCTTTTACTATGCAATGCAGAGGAGATTATGGCTGATGAGAGAGGCTAGTAGTACCCTGCACATGGTTTCCTACAAACATCACAGCACCCTGCTTTACTACGTTGTTTAAAGAGAACCCTCGGCAGTAATCCATGCAGTGTGCTGACCCTTGAGAAGAACTCATTGATGGGTGAATGTTGGCTTAGAGAAGTGGCATTTTCTAAGAAGGGTGCATTTTCATAATCACTGCTTTAGGTAACATGGGATGCCTTAATGATTGAAGGAGACTGATGTGTGGGATGTGGATTATTTTCTCATTTCTCATTACAAGAACAAAGTAGAAAAACAAAAAATAAGAGTGGGACATAGTCTAGAGCAGCCTTTCTCAACCAGGTTTTTTAGAAACACTTAGGTTTTTACTTTCTTTTTGCTATTTTATAAGGAATAAATTTGGATCATCACTGTAAGACTTAAAACTAAACCCTTTTCTAAAATGGTGGAAAGCAATGGGATCCATTCAAGATGGCATTGGCCATTATCTCTGGATCATGCAGCGTGATGGATCTCAAGGAGGAACGGACCCAGCTGATGCTGAAACTGCTGATTCTGTAACCAACGATCTGTATCTAACACAAGTCAATGTCTCTTCATTTTTGTATGCACACATGCTATTTTTGCACCATATTGCAAGACAGATTACTTTTAGTGTTGTGTGTGTAGTCAGATATTTTTAAACCCGCATACATTACAAATGGGAAAAAAGACTTTATAATGAAACCTGAATATGTCAGCAATGTTCACATACCATACTTCCAATTATAACTAGACTGCCTTTTAGGCAGAGGATTAGAATATTCCTTTTATTGCTTTCCAAATTATTATTCATTGTTCAATTTAAATCACAACCAATATAATGTCTCCCTGGGCAGCTTTACCTATAAAATCAAGTCATTGTCTTAAAGCATGAGTCAAGCAGCAGGAAGGAATCTTGAAAAAGCTCACAAAATCCTTTTTAGACTTTTCTACAGTCTGAGCAAACCTGTGTAGCATCACCTTTCTTCTAAAACTTTAGGAGGTATTACCGTGCCATGGAACCCTGACGATGACATCCCATAGCGTAAAGGACAGCGAACACCAGATCAATGATATAGATCCAAATATAATTATAGGTTGGATTGTTCAAAGAACAAGGAAGTTCTAAAAGACTCCCTGGACCTGGGCTTAGAATAGTGGAATCAATATACCAGGATTATAATTCTTGTTTTGTGTTTTACCCCCTTCAGCAGATGGAGTCCTGATTAGGGATGAGCGAGTGAGTTTTTAAAACTCGATCTCACAGCAAATTTGGCCGTTCTCGCTTACCAAATTTTAACGGCCAGTGTAAATTCGCCGATCGAGGTCGAATATAAAAAATTTTATATTTAGTATAATTTTTTTTTTTTAAGTGTGCGATCCGCCGCACCATCAGTTTGCCGAACTTTCGTGAAACCATTGAAGTTCGAGGAAAATTTTGCGAGAATGAGGCATTCTTGCTCATCCCTGGTCCTGATAAAGGGGGGTCTACATAACCCCATAAACCTTTGGTCTGCCCTTTACACTAGAACTGCTTCAATCCAATATAGTAAGACTATACAGACTTCACAACATACTACTGGCTAGTCTACCCTTGTTGTAAAGTGGCATTGGGGAGGTCCTTTCTAGAAAAGGTCTAACAAAATCACAGAAGTAGGGAAAACAATTTAGAAAATATGCCTTCCTTTGCTCCCAATTCTATAGGGAAGAGGGTGACATATTCCTCTTGCTAGCAATGCATTACTGAGGACTCATAAGAAGATGCACAATGATGGAGCATCCTCTTATTGAGAATTGACCTACCCTACTTTCTCCCATATATTTTGGAAGGTTGATGGAAATACCCATTACCGGCTAGCATATTTCCCCCTTAAGAATGTTTTTTCAACTTTTATTTAGAATTTTATCAAAAAGTTTGGGGGTCTGCGGCAAAATGTTTTTCTTTTACTTGTAAATCAAAGTTAAAGTATAGTAAAGTTGATAAAACAGTTGATGGAAAGCTCCTGTATGTAAATTAGTTAGGAGGGGTTAGGGTGACCTATGGGAGCATACTCCAAGTGCAAACATAAGAATGAGTTGATGTGTTCTCATATCCCCTCCTCCTAGCAGTTTGTGCACTGGGGATTTGCAAATAACTCAGTGGGCAGATCTTAATGGGAAAATGTAAGAAAGGGATTTAAGCTTCCAATAGATTTGCTTGTGTCCCTATTGGGAGAGTGTCCTTGACCAATAAGGACATAAAGAGTAATAAAACGACACTGGCAATGCATTCTAGGTGTTCTTCATCAAAAATTATTATTCCTGAATGAACCTAACTAGAAATAGTCATATACTCATAGTCAATACTCATCAGTAATTGGCTTACTAAGTCGTCACCAAGATTAGTCAATGCATTACTTGGGAGTCCCAGCACTATTACTGCAGCACAGGGAAATTGTCCTTTAGAGCTCTATTTCTAAATTAGAACCCTGGTTCCTGCATATCAGAAACTAATATAGAAATACCAGATGAGACGATACACCCCATAACCTCATTACATGACAAAGAAAAACACTAACTGTAGGGACTTTTGAGTCATCAAATTGGCAGAGCCCTTAGTGTTAGAAGTGCATTGGAGATTAGCATTAGCATTTGTGGAGTTCTGATAATTGATGCATGCATTAAGAGACATTTAACTACACATCACATGGTGTGGAATAACATGCGTCAATGCTCATTAGAATACATTCTGAAATTCTGTATAAACGGCATTGCAATACATGTAGAAAAGGTGCAACACAGCATGTTAACATACATTGACTTTTTGGGACATTTCAATGGATTTCAATGGAAAGTGCATCAGGGAAATGGATAACAGGGAATCCATGTGGATGTGTTTCAGTAGAATTGGCCATATAATGGAATTTCTGAGTAGCGTGAATCTGCGGTAATATGCTGCCAATGCATAGCTGCAACCTTCTCTCACCAATAAAAAAACTTATTACAATATGTTTCCCCTGATTTCCACTTTTACTTCCATGATTCCTGACAACTGACTTGATAAATTGGTGCCTTGGCTTTAGTTTTCTGAAAAGTTCAGTTCATTGTTATTGTTGACGTTTGCTAACTTCCACAACAAAGCAAACAACAAATTCTGCAATTTTCAAACTCTAACCCCAAAGCTTCTGGTGAGCTTTGTACTTTGGTGCAGTTTGATCACTCCAGTGATTGGCCATTGTCATGGAGAGATGTCCGCTGTTTGGTATAGAGAACATAAACCTGATCAATGCAGAGACAAAGACAAATTCCAGCCCATATTACTGTTTCCTACTATCACAATAAAGACATTTTGCCTGATTTCTAGTGTATACTGTATAAATTTTATAACGTAGTGTCTGTAGGGAACTTTGCTGTTCTCAGATCCAAAGAAGGCTCTGTGAACTTCCTAGTGGCCAACAAAATCCTGTTGAGATCCAAGCAAGGTGTACTTCCAAGTTATCACTTGTTATGTATGTAAATGATAACCTCAAACTCAAGAACATATCAAGAGTCTTGTCAAACAGTTGGAACACATTCTTAGTCCCTATAACTCCTATGGAATGTGTTTTACCCAAAGGCAGGTGCTCTGTGGGAAATATTTGGCCTGTACCCAAGGTTGTAACCAAAAATATGGTAGAATATGGAATTCAGTGGGAGGTGCATCGGGGTACAAGTGCATAAAAGTGAATTCATTTGGATGTGTTTCAGTAGAATTGGCCACATAATTGAATTTTCTTGGACTTTCTAATATTCTGCCAATCCATAGCTGCAACCTGCACCGAAAACCTGATGAGATCCAAGCAAGGTATACTTTAAAGCAATGACATGACATGTACGTAATTGATAACCTCAAACTCAAGAACATATCAAGAGTCTTGAGTCAACAGGTGGAACACATTCTCAGTCTCTATAACCCCTATAGAATGTTCTTTGCCCAACAGAAGATTCTCTATGGGAACAATATGGCCCGTACCCAAGGTTGGAATGAAGACTATGGTCTAGTATAATATGATTTTCAAATCTGAGGTTCTCTAATGAAGTGTTAAAGACTGTGAAATCTGTCTGTGTACCCTGTAAACCAAAAGAAGAGGAGCATGAAAACATTGGTGCTGTAGGAATATGACTTGCAAATCTCACATCTGGAGTGGACCAGAAGTGCAGCAGAAGCTCTTTTATTATAAACAAATTAAACAATTGATTTTGAATATGTCTGTAAAAGTTATCCAATATCCTATTTATATTGGTAAAGCTATTTCTTTTCATAGTGTAGATGTTTTATATTTTGTCAAAGCCAATTTTTCAGCTCTGATGAGTGTCCGTCTAGTTTTTTTATTTTTGTATAATGTATAGCCATAGAGATAGGACAAACAACCTTTTCCAATCACCGTAATGTGACAAGGCTGATGTTGATTGTCCAAGTGAACTATAGGAAAAGTTGTGAAACCACCCAGTCCTTGTGGCATATTAGCATCCTTGGTGTCAGGAAGTCTGCATGCTAAGACACAAGACACAAATTTTGTTGGTTTTGAACATATCTAACACTTACGTGGATAAACACTTTGTTTAAATGTTTGGCGTTAAGCTTTAAAGTATAAACATTTTTAGGTTTACAATAAAGGATAGCTTCTGTTCACAAAACTGTGATGGATCATTGAAGATCTGTGTACAAGTGGAGGCTAAAATCAATGTGCCCCCCTCACTTGGGTGTTGCAGAACTGTGGTTGCCTATAAACAAGACTTTTATATGTTTTGATGTATTTTTTCTGAAACTTTAATAGGTTTATGTGGCTGCTTTAACTACATATAGCGCTTAATAGGTTTGTCCCTTAATGATGTCCATGTAAACCATTTTAGGACCAAACCTGACCGCTGTTTTTAATGCACTAATGATTTGGCTGGGCTGCAACATTTCCATAATATAATTTATGCTGTTTGCTCTCCAGAGAGAGAAGCACATTATAATTCATGTGATTTCCCCCTGGGCCAGGCAGCCTTCAGGGAGTTTAGAAAAGATCATAAGCATGTATTATGCTTCTCTCTTTTGCCTGTGCAGATATGTATAGCATCTTGTTTAATATGCATGCATAAATAGAAATGTACCGTATAAACTGATTACTAATGAATCCATCAGGAAATAGAACACAGGCGGAACAAAAATAGTTTGAGGTGTCATTTTGGAAAAGAGTTTTGGAGTTTCTGTTTAGAAAGTTGGGCGTCAGGTCAAGTTGGGATATGAAAAGCACCATAAGTATACAAAAAACACCAGCAGACTCTTGTTCTCTAAAATATATTTAGATTTTTCAGTTCAACTTAAAAAAAACATGACTTGGACTACAGGTGAAAACATTTTAAGTTAAACATCAGGACATTTGCGCAAAAACAGCATTTGACGAGGAATGTATTGGGAATTTAGGTTGGTTAATGGTTGCTTTAAGGGTATGATGGGTTCTAAATCGCTCTTGTGGTTTAGGAAAGCACGTTTCAACTGCCCTGGACCCATTCTTCTGCTGAAAAGTCTTCTTGTTTAATGAGAACATGGCATAAAATATTGAGCAACAGAACAACCTTAACATTTCATCCAAAATGTTTGATTTTTTTTCGGTTTTTAGTGGATATGGGTTAGATCTTAATTATATGACTTTGATTATAAACAGGTTATGATAAATTGGACTTTGCAAGAAAATTGAATGTTGGCCCATTGAATCCAGGCCTCTTACCACTGTAAAATTTGCTCTTTAATAGTACTTAAAAATGTACATGTAAAGAAAAAAGCTATAATATGTTCTTTCCTTACACCTATTCTGTACCCTCAGTGCCCAGGGAGGATGGTGCAACACTCCTTCTGGGTATATCCTGGGGCAAAGATCCCCCTAGAAGGCAGTTTTTTTATTCTGACGAAATTTGGGATACTTACTGTTTCCCAGATGACAGAGGTACAAGTAGTGTTTTCATTTAGAGGGTTGAGAAGCCTGGATTTACTAATCTGACCATTTTCTTTTACTGCAAGGTATGCTATTGTGACAATACCTGAGGCTGTTATAGACTCAGCAGTAATGATGACTTTGCACTAGCTACCTTTGCTAATCTGTTTTTGTGCTTTATTGTTAATTCTGATCCGGTCTATGCCTGAACCCTGATTACGCTTTGCTTGTCTGCTTCCCTGACCCTTTGCTTGGACCTGGACTATGCCTGGCTGCCTTCTGTCCTGACCCTTCCCTTGGACCAGGACTACACTAACCTGCCACCAGCCCTGACCTTTCACTTGGACTCAGATTATGCCTGCCTCCTGATTATGTTTTGCCTGCCTCCTGTCTCCACACTGATGCCACTCTGTATTTTCCCTTTAGGTAGGTTAGCCCCGAAGGTCATGACCTGGTGACACCCAGAAACAAAAACTTCTAGGTTACAAGTCTATCCCCTCTTGTGGGTTGCCCTGGTTTGGACCTAGTGTCACTTAGACTCCGCGCCTCGGTGGGTCCCATGCTACTTGTCTGAGGAGACCCTGACAGCTTTTACATGGCCTTAAAGTTATGTGATCAGCATGGCAGTACTTGATCAAAACATTCCTGGTAGAAATTCAAGATCTTTTTGGAATCCACTGACTGGTTCATCTTTCAAAGGCATTATGATGGCTAAATAGCTGCACAAAGGTGGCAAGGTGGAATGAGAACCAGTTGTTCCTGTGTCAGGGAAGCAGAATCCTCCAGTGGCTAAAATATCCGATGAAATACAAGTTTCATTTACGCATTTAATAATAGTGTTTTGTTAATGTGTTAAAGATAAGAAAAGAACTGATGGGAATTAAAGTATTCAAAGAAACAAGGGAAATAATGTCCTCGATGCATCATAGATAAAGTCTGGGACAGGCCAAGCTAATCACGGTAAAAGGGTTATCACCAATCCGTGTAATAAATAAGTATAATGGTATCTAATAAATACTTAATGAGCCTTCTTAACTAGCAAAGAGCACACTCTCTATGCAGAAACACATTTTAGGTGCATTTAAGGCGCTCTTATCATAATGTCATAAATTATTGTCTTGTTTAGATATGGCCTTGTCTGAAGCTAATGGAAATTACAACTCTAGCAAAGAACAAAGTGAGCTGGCCTTAATCACACCGAGTCTGGGGAGGGCACATAAAATTAGGCATTTTTTGCTTTCTGCATAATGATTATTAGTACGTATAAGACTTCAAATTGTTCCCATGACATTACCAAGGACTTTGTCTAGAACTTTATGTAAACAGTAAGGGCATCAGGGTAGCAGCAAAGGGATTGAAGGTTGAGGCACCTGAAGTGGTTCCTTTGGGAAAGGCTCTCAGTTTTTATTGGAAATTACCAAATCACAACGTACACATGGGAGAGCTCTGGTGTCTTGTAGAACTGGGGTACATAGGTTCTTAAAGTCCATAAGGGCCTATTAGTAGACCACATGAAAATATCTTATTGTATTATCCTAAAGGAAAAAAGTTGTGAGTTTAAGAATCACGTAAATGAAGAAAAAATACTTCCATTCTCCATCCATTCTCATATATAAATACCATTACATGTTTTTCTAAAACCAAAAACTTTGCCAACAGTATGTCCAAGACTTTTGAGGGTCATGACTGGTAACAGGCACATAAAGTTGATAAGACAGCAATTATTGTATATTGTAAGGTGGTGACCTTTGACATGTCAACCATGAATTTATTTAACATTTTTCGGAGTTATTTTCTGTAGCATTTTTCTGATGATCATTATTATTACGGATTGGCCTTGGCAGGTGATGCAGGAATAAATGAGGCGCAAAAACTAAGTGACACCTGGTTTTCACCAGAGCACCATGCGAGGAGTGATGCGCTGGTAACCTTAGTGGCCTGATGATTGCTTTGCTGCACCTGGTCACAGCCCCCAGACTCTCCTCATAAGGGGTGAGTAGGAAAAGACAGCTTCATTGTAGGAATAGTTGGCCAAGAATAAAACAGGCAAACTTGATATATATCAATCAGGAATGGTGAATATGAACAGGCCAAGACAGGGCAGGAGACACACAGAGGCAAATTCATAGCAGTTCAAATGACTGCCAGTGTGCATGAAGTCTTGTGCATGGTTGCGTGCATGCATAACTGCACATTCTTGTTAACTGAAGTTGAGGGGCATGCAGTGAATAAGGAGGGGGATACAAAGGCAGAACGGTAATAACTCTACACCTGGCTGCATAGACGATGTAATAAAATTGCACAAGCAGATCATCTAGTTATTATCCATCCGTGCAGCAACCACATTCAATACCCTAAGTGTCCATGGATGCCTGCAGCCATCCAGGAAGAGTTCATAAAAGTAAAGTATTCTTCCCTGATTTCAGATGTTTTTATCTGGTCATGTCGCACCCACTTTCCTACTTTTACAGTGATGGCAATGGGGAGCCTACAAAGCTGTATCACCTTATGATGTGTGTGCATTGTTCTTTGTTGGATGTGCCCAGAATGTGCAATGGTGCTAAGCCTGGGGGGTGTTATTGCCAGCATGTGCTCAAAGGATGGGGTTTAATGACTTTGGATGAGATGAAAGTGGATTTGGATGAAAGCAAGGCCCACTATTGTTTTGCCAATAGGTAAACTGGTAAGCGGCCCTTTAGATCTCCCGGCCAGTTCACTAAAATGTGTTATCGCTTAGTAAAGTGAATAACAGAAGTCCGGTCTGCTGAGTAAAAAGACATTGTGTATCATTAATTCAATTTTGAATGTAAACAATGGAAATTAAATTATTGAAGACCTGACTTGTGTTTTGCACCCTCCAAACAGAAATACGAGTTCTGTATGTCCTTGGCACCACACAAGGCATGCCGTTAAAATGCGTAATGTTTTCCCCAGCTCCTGATGTACTGCAGGACAGATGTCATAATGAGGTCTGAAAAATTCCCTGTTCTTGGCGCAATGCCTGAAGTTTGATTTTCACTCTCTCATCAGGTGACTTTTGTTTTCAGGATTACGACCCCGTCGACATCCTCTAGCATTGTCGCGCCCTGCGTGCCCGCTGCACTATTCCGTTTCAGCTGGTTTTTTAGATGAAATCCCTCTGAAAGTCAGCCATTCAACCTGCATCCACCTCATTGTGCGTCTCCACTCTCAAACCTCTTCAAAGGGGAAAATTGATTGGAAAACAGCAATTACTTGAGCATTAAGTGCACGTTAAATGCCACATAATAACAACTGTGAATTGCGTCTCCAAGGAAAAAAATCTCTGCTAATGTTTTTTTGAAAATGCTTTATATTCCAGTCAAAACCAAATATTGAGAACACTTCTCAAATGCATAGAAAATCTGTATTGCTGTATTACAACAGTCCACACATCAGTTAGGCATATGGGGATCTGGGAACACCTGGTTATGATGCAGAAAAAACATTTCCCAAATAACTCTCATTTCCACCTTTCTGCTGCTTCTCACATACAAACTCAAAAATCAAATTCAACCACGTTCTAGCAGTTTGAATGTGACTGGTCATATATGAAGCATAGAAAGGGAATTAGTACAGGCTAAATTGTTACTGCAGTGGATTTCAAAGACCTCCTCTTAAATCTCCAGGTCAATTAGCTGAACCCATTCCTGATTTATATCATAACATATCAAGAGTGCAATGTGTTGCATTTCATTTTCTTTGGCTAGCAGCCACAGACTATAGAGAAGCCCATCTTCTAAAAGCATGCTACATGCAAACATCTCTCTATGGAAGCAATGGTCTCTCTGCAAAGATCAGACACAACCTCTGATAAATCAGACCTATTGATCAGCAAAACTCTTGCTTTTTGTTGATTGGAGAGTGCAAGCCTAACTACAGATTATGAGACACCATATGAAAATTTTAATTGGTGCCCTTCAGGGAACTCAGTGATCCTAATAATAAAGTACTGTCTGTCTATACTGGGGACAGGTAGCAGGACAGCCATCATCTTAGCCAGAATACTGCTATTTACCAATGTCGCGGACAGAAGTTTTTTGGGAAGAGGAAGAGTTTTAGTCCAAAAATTACCTTCTAATGTTGAGGCTCAGTGCTCAGTGCCCAGTAGTTCACGAGTCTTTATCACCCTGGATCATAGGGCCATGTTGTCAATTCTACGTCATCCCACCCTTTCCACCACCCAATGCAAGTAAAGTAGTTGGTACTCCTGCACACAATTACTCCATAAACCTAATACAAAACTATATAAACTCTGGCTTGTTGACTGTTTTAGACATCCAGGGGAAAATTTAGTATTGGCCCGGATGAACAGATGCTATGTGGCCAAATTTCCATACTACACCGCCTGCTGAGTAGATCTGTGCCTAGCAGTAATGAGTTACCCATGGGCTGTACGGCTATTGTAACACCAATAGCTTGAGCTATGACTGAGCAGGAGGCATGCAGGACCCCTGCATAAGGACTAGTGCTTTAATACAGAGAGCAAGGGTCCCCTGCACCATACTGGAAGGGGACAACCTTTTTCTACTTAGATTGTAGGTGCTTTCAAAATTTGCTGCCCGTCTCCGTTCCATAGAAGTCTACGGGATTTAACTGCTCTCATGCTGCTAGGTTAAGCAAAGGAACAAAACGATGGCTATCAGAAAACATCAGGATATTGGTGGAATGGTTCTGTGGAGAAGAAGGAGGGATTACTATAAGTCTGAGAGGCAAAGAATATGTAAAATAGATGAACAGTGAAGTATTTATTACATAGAAAAGCTTTGAGCTTGGGTAGAGACACTGGATTCTTGGTTAAAACTGGACCCTCTTTCCCCCTTCTTCCTGATAATTAATACAATTGATTGCTGTCTCTGCCTACTTGTCATAAATAATAATGGAAAATGACCAATTGATGGCTCACTGTATTTTAAATATGAGTGTGAAAAATCCCTATAAGCCGAACAATTTTATCCAATCTATTGATGAAATATCACCTTTGCTACATTATTCTTCTAAAATGTTAGCCTTGAGAATCACTGACAAGAGACACAAGTCATAGATAAAGAAACATTAGGCAATGAGTTGTGGACCAAGCTGGTAAATTAACCTACAGGCAGTGATTTACTATGAATCAATAATAGTCATGGCAGCCAATCTAACCCTACGGTGGCATACATCCAGGAACCGGCCCTGCAGAGAAAAGGCTTAGCATATTTTGATAATTAATGCAATGTATCAAAGTGATTTTATTTCCAAGATTACTAGGAAAAGCAGTTGTTAGTAAATCTCCCATGCAAACCCTTCCAAGGAACATAAATGTCGGGCTTAGCATAGCAATAGGCTTATACTGTAAATTGCAAGAAAGGGAAGCAATTAAAGATTTTCTATAGTAAATGTCTGTTACCACCATTCTTATAAACTATAAGAGTTAAAATGTCAGTTCTAAAGTTCTTTCTCATTTCACACATTATAGTCCCATATATACTAGACATATAAAATGTAATAGATGACTGCTTGTCTATAGAACATGTTGGGTTGATTTAATAAAACAGTCCAAAGAGCAGAGACCTGAAGCTGGCCATAAATACAGCAATATTCTAGAAATGTCAATCCCATTTATTTCAACATAGCTCACTCTATCAAAAATAAAAAGTACTACCTCTGAGATTCATTTTCATCCTAATGATTTGAAGAAATATTGGTTATGGGTCAATGTAATTGTTTTCTTTTTCTTCACATTTTTAAACTGATGTATTTATTATATATCTTTTCTGCCTGGTGTAAGCTTTGTTAAACAAATGAACATACAATACCCATGAAACAGGATTCGCAGAGCTCTGTGGGTTAGCTTTAGATTGGTGATGTCCAACATATAGGAACCCATGGGCTACAATAGTATTCACAACCTGGGTTCAGGGTCAAATCCAATGATGCTTTTCATATACTGAAAAGACCATGGGGGGGGGTTTAAGGTAATGGTGTTCAGCTCACTGCAGAGGCAGCAATAATAACCCCTTCAGTGGTGCCATTGTCAGCCAGAATAAAGCCAATTATTATTAAATTGGAACTAAATCTGCCCAACAAACGTGTTTGCATTTCAGCCCCACCATCTTCCTTCAATTCTTCCACTTCCGGAATATTATTATTAAACAGGATTTGTATAGAGCCAACATATAACGCAGCATAATACACTAAATAGGGGTTGCAAATTACAGACAGATACAGACGGTGACACGGGGAAGAGAGGACCTTTGGCCATCTTAATTGGCTGTGCCAGGGTGGCATATGGTAATGTTAGTTGGCACATGCAACAGAATTAAAGGCTTTTAGCCAGAAACCTGGAGCGACCAGGCAGACAAGTCACATTATTGCAGGGACATCGTCTATCCCTTTCTGCACTTTTGACCAGCCTGCTCATGCAAACCAATTGGAGCTTTATTTGACTGGTTAAGTAAAACCTCCTAGTAGCCCAACTGAAAGAAAAATGTTTTACTGGTTCAGAGTCCAGTTTTAACAATTCCAACCCCCCTTATTTAGTGTTCAGTACATGCAAATTATAGGACATATTCCCCATGACTTTGGTATTCAGTGATAACTCAACAAAACACTTTTTTGCCTCTTCCTGCTTCCGTCATGTTCTAAACCTTTATTTGACGTTCCAATTAACTGCACAATAAAAGTACAATCATTCTGTTTCCTCGATTCTTTGACCTATGGTAACCCGCTCTCGTCCTTCATAGAAGTATACTACCAACATCTCTTTGCCTAAGCCAACAGCATGTAAGCAGTAAATTCCCATTGACTTCTATAGTGCAGAGACAGGCAGCATAGTTTGGAAAGTAGAAAAAGCCTGACCCTTGCCATATACTTAAGAGAAGGACCCTTTCTCTCTTTATGGAAGAACTTACCTTTTTTCAGGGGTCCATCATGCCTCCTGCTCCGCCATAGCTCGATCTATATTGTACCAATAGCCGTATAGCCTATGGTGCTGTAGGAATGGGAATCATTGCTGCTAGGCACAAATCTACTTTCCTTGGCAGTGTAGTACAGAAAATTTGCCCACATAACATCTGGTCACCCCGGCCACTACTAATTTTAACCATGTATGCCTAAACTAGTGAAGAGGCTGGAGCTTATAGAGGTTTGTATAAAAGTTATGGAGAAATTGTGTGCAGGATTACCAAGAATTTTGCTTTGCTTGCAAAAAGGGCCCCATGAGTCACCAGATGGACAGATTTTGTTGGAAACATCTTGCTCCCTATAAAAGGCAACATAGATATGAATGGGCCCTTATAGATCTTAGAAACCAGTATTCCTTGGGCGAATCTTTTTGAACAACAGGATCACTTATATATATATTGCAGTTTTAAGTATAGACTACAAATTAAACTATCACATGCCACCAGCTGAATCCTTATTAGAAAACATTACCACCGATCAGATCAGGGCACCAAGAAGAATATCGGGAAAAGATTTAGGCAACACTCCAAACTCATCACATTGCATTTTATGCACCGATAACCCCAAAAATGTTTCCTGTTTTTCCCGCAAATAGCAAACTTATAGAAGAAACTTTGTTTGAGTTGATTGGAGATCAGTGAATGTCTGCACGGCAGTGAATGTCTGTCAGATTTTTTAATTCCCAAAAGTCAATGCAAACTCAAAAGGTATTTCATTCTTTTTTTGATTCCATAAATTGTGTTACATAACGTAAGGGCAGGATGTTTTGTCGCTAAGCAACAGAGCTGTCAACATTCCCGAAACAGGAAGACGATTAGAGGAACGGCAAAACAAATCATTATTTCATTAGTAAGTGTTAATAAACAGAATGCTTTTCTGATCATTTTCTCATTTATTTACTGTGGATATGTCAACGTTCCACCGCACATTTTAACCTGATGTAATAGCTGCACAAACAGGAAATAACTCAAATGATTTTGCATATGGAGTGAAATTTAATATATGCAACTTATGGAGAAGACTAATTGGAAATATGGTTTGTCATCTTTGAGTTTTACTGTGTAGTATGTGCAGTATCTGGATTATAAGACTGGCTGGTTACATGAATCACATTCACCTTAGTCAGCCTTAAAATTCAAACTATCCGCTTAATATTGTGTAGGTTCCATTTGTACCACCAAAACAGCTCTGATCCATGGAGACATGGACGTCACAAGACTTCTGAAGGAGGTTAGCAGGTGATCCTTTGGCTCCGCCGGCCTACCTTCCCCATAGGGCATGCTGCAGCCATCTCTCCCCCAGGTATAGAGTGAAAATGTACCTGGCCACCCACATGATCTAAAATAAATTATTGGGCCAATTATGATACCAAGTGCCAGACACATTAGGACTGTTTTATTAAAGCTACCTGAGACTGAAGAAGATGGACTATTATGGGAGAATATGGGTGATCCAGCAAATCTGCAATGGACCTGGTCCAGGATTGAAAACATTTACCAACTCATCAAACCAGCCTTTGTTTTTGAATGGCTTCATAGTCCAATTGTGATACCAAGTGCCCATTATAGACACCTTAGGCCTGAATTATTAAAGCTACCTGAGAGTGGAGAAGATAGACTATCATGGGAGAAATTGGGTGATCCAGCAAACCTGCAATGGATCTGGTCCAGGATTGAAAACCTTTACTAAAAGCAAATGATTTTAAACAAAAACCATTCCAGGTTTGCTGGCTCACCCAAGTTCTCCTATGGTAGTTTTTCTTCTCCAGTCTTGCAAAGCTTTGATAAATGAGACCCATTCATTGATGGACTGGGATCAACATTCTACACAGCCCCATATGGAGCAAGGTGTGAACCTCTGTGTGCTTTGCTGGTAATCATAATAGAGATCCCATATATAATTTACGCTGCCACATCCCTAATTCTAACTATACCCAAGAAAAAACATACATTTCTTCTTATACGTGCATTAATTAGTGTGGATATCTGGAGGTGTTGTCACGTGTTTTATATTTATATTTATAAATTTTTAATCTGTCCAACAAATGTGGTTTTATGGATAAATATGTGAACTAATATTGTTTTATGTTTTACTGCCTTAAAAGCCCCAAAAATATGTTTTTCCTTGACCATGGTAATCATTACAAGTTTTAGCAATTTTTGAAAAACGTAATGATTACCAGAACTTCGCACGTTGCTCCATATGGGGCTGTATGGTCGGAACTAGATTAGAGCTTGAGCAGCTCTTTAATAGGGTTTCACTAGATGAGCTAACCTTACCCAACGTAAAAACATCAACGTGCCTGGAGCATCCATGACTCCATTTCAGTTAAATGCTTGACCTTGCTTGGACCACATTATATAGGTACTATCCATTGCTTCCTGGAAAAAGCCCAATCAAGGTAAAGATCCCAAACCTGGAAGACATATATCACAACTTTTGAAACTCCATGATATTTAATGATTGGGTTTGGGATAATTTACTGAATAGTATTGCATTCTGCCCCAGCTTTCTGCAACATCAGGTGCAACACAACCTGGACAACCTGGACAACCTGGACAAGGACTTTACATACATGTATGATGTTATGATGTGTGCCAGTTTTAATACTGCAATACCATTCAATAAATTATGCTAAACCCAATCACTAAATATCATGGAATTTCAAGGGTTGCGTTTTGTGTCTTCCTGGTTTGGGATCTTTACCTTGATTGAAAAACTGATGATAAGTTGTGCAGGATTGTTTTATTTGTAACATTATTTGTACCATCCACCATATATATATAAATATATATTATTTATATAAAGATCACATTGCAATGCTTGCAGGATCGTTTGTTTCCAGGCTTTTCTTTCCTTAGCTTGACATGTGATTTATAGTTGATTGTAGATTTTTTTTAATGAATTCCTGTACAGATTAAAAACCTGCCTCGGGGGCACATTTAGTTTGCTCAGGAGTCCTGCCGTGTAGAGTATTTACCCAGGGTGTGCATAATTACATTAGCAGCTGTATGGTTTTTGCATACATTTGCAAACTGTGAATATTATGAAAAATTGTACTTGGCATGCATCTTTTTTTGTATGTATTTTTCAATAACACTTTTTAATTGAAAAGCACATGACACCAGAGAATTTAATTTCTGGAGAGAGGTGGGGCTTAGATATAAGCCATGATTTAGGAATATTTAGGGTAGTGGCTTTTTTATAAGGGCCTTTAGTAAAACAGAGGATTGAAAAGGTTAACAAAAAATAAGAATGAATAGCTGTACATTTTATTAGGGGTTGCCATTTTCAGCAAACTTAACCATTATGTGCAACTTCCCTTTAAAATTTTGTGTAAAATGGCAATTTGGGCAGCTTCGCGGCCTTGTTGGCGAACACATCATTGGAATATACAAATGCGTGCAAATGATCCCACTGGTGATTAGCGGAGACTCTGCTGGATGGCTGCAATAGAGAGCTGTGAAGCTGACCTGCCTTTGATCTCCGTCTGCTTTTCCTACAGCAATCACAAGCTTTCTGCATCAAGGTCTGCCGATGCTCTTGATGCCTTTTAAATTGGTGAAGGTTTTGTTTTAATGAAGCTCCCATACCTGGCTGTATTTTCATATGTTTGAAGATGGCAATTGTCCTGTTCCTGAAAGTGTAATTGTAGGCTAAATACATAGCTGAAATAAATATCTACATTTTTATTATAATTGTCAGATAGTTATCCAGACACATCTGCCATGCACAATACAAAATCAGCAAATGCAGTCAAGGTAGTGAGGCCAGCACAAGGCTTGGGATGGGTAAAAAGAAGTATGTAATGATGAATGTTAGTCCAAGATTCATTCTGAGTCAACAAAACACGATTCACTTCTACAGTTGTGCAAACTACATTATTGTTAGGTTTTAGGTTGAATTCCAGCAGAATCAAGTGTTTGCGGTCTGTATAGAGCAATACAAACCCCAGCAAAGACTAACAGGTAAGGTAAAATTGGCCAAGAATTATGGTAGAATCAGGACTTGTATATTACAGGACACACATTACATAAAATATGACTACAGCTGGTCAATTTATTCTGTACAATGTGATGTCTTTCATGTAGTATTTTGGTTGGATCAAGTAGTAAAATTATTTAGGCAAACTATTCTGTTTTAGTTTCCTTGAAATCTACTTAAATTTCCAACAGTTGGCCTGGTTTATTAAAGCTTTCCAATACTCCATAAGATAGACCATCACAGGGTAACCAGGGTGATCCAACAAACCTGGAATATATTTTTTAAAATAATTTGATATTAGTATCAAATTAGAATAGATATATTCATCCCTGGTTTGCTGAATTACCCAGGTTCTCCCATGATAGTCTATCCTCTCAAGTTTTGGAGAGTTTTCATATATCAGATCATGTATGCGGTGCATTATACCAGGACCAGGTCTTTTTAGAATATAAAATCAGACCTAACATTGAGGATATATGAGCAGGGGTGTCAAACTCAGATACACAGAAGGCTAAAATTAGGAATTTAGACAAAGTCGCGGGCCAACCTTGAAATGTTTGGACAAAATTGAGGAAATTTTTCCTTCTCATTGGATATCAATCCTTTTCATATGGAAACAAAGAGGCTTTGCTTCACATTCAATCTGGAACAAGCTTATAATAGAGAAAAAAGCATAAAAAAATATATTTTATTTAAGAAAAAGCCTTCTGAGTTAAATTTCAATGGTAACCTTTTTGCACGGGCTAACAATAATAATAACAATATTCTTCTATGAAAATCCAACCATTCCAGTCCATGCCTTGGAGTAGCAAGGAAAAGCTGAGGGGGAGTGCTGGAAATGCCAGACGTGGCCAATGCGGAGCTAAATTGTAATGCGCCTGGGCACACAAACCACAACCAACTCCAGATACCCTTAAATCAGGCTTTATTCAAAATCATACAGCACAGCAAGGGTTAAGTCCAATAAAGCGAAGTACAGGAGGATAAGGCAAATGCAGGTCAAGAACAATTCAAGGTCAGGGCAGGCAGCAAGCAGAATGGTCAGTAACAATCCGAGGTCAGGGCTGGCAGAGTTCAAGCAGGGTGAGTTTCAGACCAGGTCACTAAGGTAATGACAAACAGATAAACTTTAAACCACATAAAGACACACCCAAGCACACTGTGTAACAGAGGCTATAGCGGGCAATGGTTTACAGGACAGGCTCTCCTTAAATGGCCAGGATGACCTTGCGCCACCTGGCACCGTCTGATAGGAGACTAGGTAAATCCCCTGCGGCTGATTGGCCGCAGGGAATTCAAACTAACTATGTACGGCCCCGGGGCGAGGCAGCCGAGTGCCACGCCCTCGGGGGGTTCAAGAGGGACGCATGGTGACATGCGCACCTCTTCCCACAGCACCCCTAGGACGTGCACTACTTTGCACTTGCAAAGGAGTGCTGAGAGCAGGAATATCATTAACCACATCTAAAGGGATGCAAGGGCTGCTGCCTGGCTGAACAGTAGTTTGGCCAGGACGGATCCCTCCGTCTGCAGAGACAGACAAGCTGCGACCAGAGCAGCAGCCTCGGCCATGCTGCCTGTTACAGCGGCGTCTCCCTCTGTGGCTGGGAACCCCAGGGACACCGCGGGCTCGCAGGACGGGTAAGTTCCTTACATAAATCTTATGAGTTGCCACCACTGCTACTAAAATTCCCACCAATATTTGCGTCTATAAAACAGTTCAATGGGGGGCCACACATAGGCAGAGAGCCCGCTTGTCTATAGATGCGAGTGATGCCGGGAATTGTAGTAGCAGCGCTATTTCAATAAAACAGCGGGCCAGCTGCAGTTAGAATTTAGGATTCTTTTGGGAGCCAAAAAAAAAGATGTTGGGGGCCAGATTGGCTAAAATACTTTTAATGCATGTAAAAATGCAAAAAACATTACATTTTTTTTATAGCAGATTTGATTTGATTCATTTTGACCTTGAGAATTTGAGTTGAATATCAGTTAATTATCTTCTGTTCATCCTTAGTGTAGGATGTGATTGGATGACAAAGGAATAGCAGCTCATTGAAAAGGGCAGTTCTCTGCACTCTGCTCTAATCAGCAGATTCAAGTTATTAAAAATCACAGCAATATGCCATGTAATAAATCCCAGGTAATAGATTTACTTTTTTTCTATAGAATAGAACAGATTTCTTTCCCAATCTATATTCTCAAACGCAGAGGTTTAGGGAAGGCTACAGATACAGAATAAAATAACTAAAGATACTATTACAAATAAAAAATAATGCTAAAACATTATTAATTGAAATTAGGTCTCCGAGTTCCTTTTAAAATAAAATCCCACAGCTACGCGGGACAAAAATAACAATAACGCACACCTACTCTCCAGTGCTGTCGTTGGTTAAAATGAAACTCTGGGTCACTTCCTGTGAGCCCATATCATCAAGCACCCACTCTTGGGGATATACAATAGAGCTATCCTGGGATCATAAGAGAATGCGGCAGAAAATAGGGCCACTTCATCACGCACCATTGTCTGCACCATTTAAGAACCAAAACTGGAGGAAGAATACAAGTTATGAGGTCACATGACCTGATAGAGGACCAATAAAAAAGGGGCGTTGCAGTGGAAATGATATAACTTGCAATAGCATGTTCTAATTTTTATGAGGTTATAGTGGTTGAGATTACAAGGCAATTAAAGATGTCTTCATTAATAAACAATCTGTAGTTTCCTTTAAATACCCATTTATATTAATACCGTGTATACTTTACACGAGGGACACATTAGAGAAAATAGAATAAAACAAAATGTGCTGTATTATCGCCTAGTTTATTTTATATTGACCTAGATTATACTTCCTGGAATATTTTTCAGAAGCTCCTATACATAATTTATGTTCTGGCTGGTAACAGCCTTTGATTTTGCTATATTCTTTTCACACACACAAAAAGCATTTAAATATTTTTAATTGTGCATGAACAAAGCAAATTCACACCTAAAGAGAACCTGTTCTCAGACGGTGCACACCGATGTAGTTACATATTTTGAAGAGGCAGTAAAAGCACTTTAAGAGAGAACACAATTATCTCTGTAGCTGGAGGTATGATGGAGGAATTCATCTTTAAAATTTAAAGGCACCTAAATTTCAGCTGTTTGGTATTTAGTGTATCATATTTACTTTGCACTACACAGAAGCCATCATAGCTTGTGTAAGTCAGTAGTCTATATCTCTCATGCCCTATTAGCCACCAGCCACTGGGAATGCTGATTGCTTTTTGCATTAGAAACGCAGCTCTGAGCCACTTACCAAGCACATGGTGAGCAGTGCCAACCTTAACAACCACTAGCCAAATAGGATTCTCCCAGCTATGTACCTTAGCGGCGGGCTCCCATTGGAGCTCATTCTATAACTCGCTAACATTCCATAGGGTCACAGCACAAGTTCTGCAAATGTCTTTGAGCAACAGCAGGTTTCATAGCGACTTTGTTTTTAGGGGCCAAGTCACTTAAAAACTTCATCACTGAAACCTCAATTAAACTAAATTTCCTGTTAGCCACAAAGCATAAAAATCTGTGGACACTAAATATCTTCAACAACCAGTTGTTGCCAAGTAAATGTAGCAGTGACCATATCACCATGCTGCACATTGCAGGTGAAGAGCGAATAGATGCGGGAGTGGCCAAACACTCCCCACATACTACAGATTACATGCCGAAAATAAAAGAAAGGGGGCAGATACAAGACCAGTCATCCTCCATATTGGGCCTGATTTAATAAAGCTCTCTAAGGCTGGAGAGGAGGCTCTTCCATCAGTCAAGCTGGGTGATCCAGCAAACATTGAATGGAAATGGTCCAGAATTGAAAACATTTGTTAAAAAATAGCAGTTGACTTTTAAGAAATTCATTCCAGGTTTGCTGGATCACCCAGCTTCCCTGATGGAAGTGTATCCTCTCCAGCCTTGGAGAGCTTTAATAATCAGCCCCAATGGGGGAGAGCAG
>NC_092861.1:151123978-151183671 GCF_032062135.1 Pyxicephalus adspersus | reverse complement strand
AACCACTCTTTCGATTGGCCAATTGTCTAATAATGGCTTCTTCTACCAAACACACTTTTATTTTTATTGGGTTAGTTTGCCATTCATATTGCTGTGTTTTATCTTTGCTTCTTTTACCAAACACTTTCCTAACCATGGCATTGTATATCAACCACTTTCCTAAACTGCAGGACTTGCCTCTGGCTCTCTATAGACCAAATGTTCTGCCGAAGTGCCCGATCTTTGCCTGAACGTCCCGTCCTTGTCCTGACTTTGTATACCGGCTCTTTTAAACTGGAAGACTTGACCATGGCTCTGTATGCCAATGGTTTTCTGAACATCTTGTCCAGACTTTGGCTATGTATTATAACTGATCTCCTGAATTGCCTGTTCTGATCCAGACTTTGAATACCAACTAATCTCATGAACTGCCTGTCCTTGTCGTTGCTTTTCATGCCAGCTGTTCTAAGACTTGAGCATGCCTCTGTATACCAAAAGCTTCTTGAACATCTTGTCTAGACTTTTGCTGATAATGATAACCGATTAATTGCTCTGATCTAGACTTTGAATACCTCCCAATCTTTTAACTTTTCTGTCCCTATCCTAGCTTTGTCTCCCAGCTCTCCTAAACTGCAAGATCTTACCATGGCTCTGTATAAAAACTGATCTTGGCTTAGTATATCAAACAATCTGGTGAACTTCCCATTTTGATTTAGACTTTGAATACCAACTAATCTCATGAACTTTCTGTCCTTGTCTTGACTTTGTATGCCAGCTGTCCTGAACTGCAAGACCTGACAACAGCTCTGTATAAAAATGGATCTCCTTGTTTGCCTATACTTATCTTGGCTGTATATATCAATCATTCTCTTGAACTGCTTGCTGTGATCCTGACTTCGAATGCCAACCAATCTTGTCCTGACATCTTGCCCTGCCTTTGATCTCCTGGATTGTCTGTTCTGATATTGACTTTGAATATCAACCAATGTCCTGAACTGCTTTCCTCGATCTAAACTTTGATTACCAACCATTTTCCTGAACTGGCTGTCCTTGTCTTGGCTTGGTATGCCAGCTCTCCTGAACCAGAAACCATGACCATGGCTCTTTATGCCAACCCTTTCCTGAACATCTTGTCCTGACTTTAGCTCTGTATGATAACTGATCTCCTGAACAGCCTGACCCGATCTTGACTTCCAATACAAAACGAGACTTCCATACAAACATGTCTCCTAAACATCCTGTCCTCTTGACTTTGTATACCAGCTCTTGTAAACTGCAAGACTTGACCACGGCTCTGTATGCCCACGGCCTCCTAGACATGACGTCCTGACTTCAGCTCTATATAATAACCGTTCTGCTGAATTGCCTGACCCACTCTTGCCTTGTTTAACAACCGCTTCTTAAATTGCACACAAGACAAAAATGGCAACCACTCAAAACCATTTATAGCCTGCTTTTAAAGCAAGGTGGACGTGAAAAGGGGCATTTAGTGGCTGGGAGAAGTTAGGGAGAAAGCAGGCAATTTAGGAGAGTGGTTGACATACAGAGACAAGGTCAGGTCAGGCAGTTTAGGTAAACAAGACAATGATTTCCTGGCTCAGTAGCTAGGCTGAAAAATATTATGTAGGCTAAGGTTTAGTTCCATAAATTTAGAAATGTATTTGTAAACCACACTGCCTCGTCTAGGGCCCTATGTAAAGTATGTAACCAATGTTAATCTATGGGAGCTCAATCTAGGAACATATATAGCAATTAATAAACACAGAGCAGGTGTGGCCGGAGAACCCCTTACCCCTTAAAGGTGTAAGGATGCACCAAAAATCCAGAACATAAAATGGCAGATAAAAACCTCTACTGCATTCCCACAGCAAACAGAGCAATTACAACAAAAAAGGCAACATTTGCCTAGAGATGGTCTTTAAATGGCAATTGGACACCAATTTGAAACACTGAAGGTTTTATAATGATTTCCATAGATATTCAAATATAAATCAGTCCAAATATAAACCCAGATACTTTTTTCCCTATTTTATGGGAAAATGCTTTGACTCAAATATAAACCTATAGCACAAATTGTTGCTGTCACTGCTAACATTCAAAACAGTAAATATGTCAATAAAATTAACTCAAATAAATACACCTTTGTGTGTTATTTTTAAAGCAATTGCCCCTTTTAATGGGGCAAAAAAAAAAATATCTCATTCCCCCGGGTTTACAGGTTAAAGTATTTGTACTTTTGATTTGGTTATGATGGGTCACTTGTTCCTAAGTCATATCATTTTTTATGCATTAGTGTTGACCATCAATAGATAATGCTGTGTCCTCATGTAAAGTGTGTAACTAAAGTCTCATGTATCTCTGACGGCAAGTTTGTTACACACTTTTTCAAGGACAGAGTGCCATCTACTGGTGTGACCCGGGTTTATACAGAGATTTTTTTTTCTAATGGCCTTTTAAGGCAGGGGGGGTCTCAGTTTGTATTTGAGTATATATAGTAAAAACAAGTTTCAAATGAAAGTGATTTATTGGAATTGCAATAAAAGCAATTATAAGTTTGTGTCCTTAAAAACTCTTAGATCTACCGTCTGTTAGAAAGAGGTCAATGGAGTGGGTAGGACACATAGATTGTGGGGTTGTTAGGAACAATATTATTGTTTGATTGAGTTTGATTCAGCCAACCACACATATGTGTGAATAGAAATAAAAGTGTTAATTGGCTATTGTATAATTGGTATTTTAACAATTCCAAGCCAAGTCCATTTTATTAATTACACTAGAGTTCTACTTTTAGCTTTTATATTACTAAGTGCTTTTTGTGACACAAAAAAAAATGTGACCCAGATTTTCCTGCACAGGACTTAGAAATGTTTGAAAAAGAAAACCATATACATATATCTATATATTATTGTCAAAAAACCTCAAAGAAGCTGCAACATGCCAAATCTCCGGCAATTAAATCAATCGGTGGGGGGGGCAGGGCAACCACTCTTCATTGTTGCAGTGACTTCCTCGCATCTCCAACAAAGTAGAAGTGAATGTTCCCTTCTGTAGGCCGAGATTGGTTTAAGCTTTTAACTTTCAAGCCGTGTATTTTTATGATTAATTCCCCCCCGAGGGAGACGATATTGCCAGGACGGCAGCATAACACAAGTCTTATACAATCACATTAGATGTGGTCTTTTGCTTCCGTGAGCATTTGTACATTAAAGTAATTCATTGGCATTGAAGCTTCTTTCAGTCATGTGTTTGGTGGATGTGAAGCTCACTCATCCCGAGCCTGGCCGGTCTGCAGATATTGTTTCCAGGTTTGAGCATGATTTTTGTCTGGAAAGTCTTGGCCTTGTGTCAGATCTGAATCTTGCCATTGTTCTGTGGGGGCATCTGTCATAACGTGTTTGTAGGGAAGTAAAGGTAGAGGAGACGATGAGATATGATGTAAACCTGGACGGAATGTAAAAAGGAATTAACGGTGTTTTCAATAAAATAGCCAATATGGAGCTGTGGGGCTTTATTAAGTCCAGATTGGTGGAGCAGTGGGCACCAATGAAATGTGAGGACCTTGGGAGGTGGGCATCGTATTGTGGCAATGCATGGTGGTGGTGAAGGATGGGCTAGAAAGTCCCAGCTACCCTCGTCAAGCCATTTATCCCACTGTACACCCAGAGCCGCTGGTTTATAGACCTTATACATCCTAATATAGAGACATTTATCCCACTGTACACCCAGAGCCGCTGGTTTATAGACCTTATACATCCTAATATAGAGACATTTATCCCACTGTACACCCAGAGCCGCCGGTTTATAGACCTTATACATCCTAATATAGAGACATTTATCCCACTGTACACCCAAAGCCGCTGGTTTATACACCTTCAACTATGTAATCATGTGCAACCAAAAAAATTTCCTTGTATGTGGTTTGGAATTCTTTGCAAAGTGAAATATCAGGACATTCCCTGAGTGAGGAATTCCTTGCCTGGGAATAATTACCTTTGCTAAGTGGAGAGTCTATATCCCTTCAGTAAATCATGGCCATCATCCGGTGAAATCAATGCCACCCCTGGGAGCTGTCACCTATCCCGCCGTTAGACGGATCCAGGACTGGTAATTGCTACACATTCATTCTGCTCCACAATATGTATGCATCTCCTCTTTCCCCAGCATTTCACATTCACCCACTGAAAGCCGTCTTTTCATCTTTAACACTTTTTTTCTTTTTAATTGGTGCTATTTCTGTCCATTCAAGAGCAGTTCGGCTATTAATCTCAACAACTGTAATTTCCAAAATAAACGTACACCTACGGTGACAATAAGGTAAACGCCAATTCAAATAATTTGCATGCTGAGTGTCGGCCGCTGAAAAATATCCCCCTGCGACGGTACGAACAGTTTCCATTTCCACCACACCGACCGGTCTAAAAATAAAACCTTTTCTTGTGAAATTAAAACAAATATGTTACTAAGAGAAAGAAATCCATAATATTATGTTTATTCATTCAATTTGTTTTAACTGAACTCTAGTATAAGCAACTTTTGTCTAAGTACAACAGGCGTGTGAATCATTGCTTGTGCGATCTGTGCAGCAACAGAAAGTAAAATATTCCTCGTGCAGGAGCTGTTCTCTCTTTGTGCAAGGTGATTGTCTTCCTGCGGGCAGTGGGTGGAGCTTCTAGGCCCCTCCCATGGCGCCACTCTCTGCACAGGTTATATACAGCACAGTTCTAATGTCACAGCTGCATTTACGAGGCAATACATGAGTTTCTAAAGGCATTTGGTGCACACAAAGTAGATTTACATTCTATGAAAAATACATTTAAAATAAAGTTTCCATGCTGTAAACATAAGGCCCACAATGATTTTAATGTTTTCAATTTATGAGCATTTTTAATGCTGGTCAGTCGGCTGGATTGCTAGTGATTTCAATCCCATCTATTTCCTGCTAGGCTTTTAGGTTTTGTTTGGTAGAAATGGCTGAATAATTTGCATGCTGTGTGAATGTGCCTGTAAAGGGGAAAAATCGTGTCGCTTGTATTTTTTTTTTCTTTAGGGTATTTGACTTGAGCTCAATCTTTTCACTTGGAATGACGTCCATTTCTATCAGGCCGAATGGAAATCAAAGAACTCAATTGAGTTTTATGGAATAAATCTAGGCTTGTATGGAATTTCAAGTTGCAGATATTATAGGTGGGCAGATGGAGTGAATAGAGAGAGACAGTTCTTGGCAAATTATTACTATTATAATGAGTTTTATTTATGAATTATGTAGAACCAACCTTTCCGTCTTATATATCTCTACAGAACAAATTTGCAAAGGCCATTGGCTGCTTTTCACTCTCGATTAACTATTGCTATTGCTGCCATATTAATGAATTATATAATCAATAATGAATTATGAACCTCCAAAATCTACAACCAAGGCAATGATTGCAAAGTGCCCCCCTACTCCTTTATCAGCCCAACCCTCTAAGCCAGTGATTCCCAAACTTTTTAACATGAAGGAATCCTTAAAATAACATTCTGGAAACTCTTTCTATAATTCCTATATTCCATCCTGACATTGTCATTTGTGTCAGGAAATCCAGAGGTGACAACAATGCCTTAGTGTGAGTCTATGTAGGTTCAGGGTTGTCACTCTAGGACAGTGTTTTTCAACCTTTGGAACCCTTTAACTAACTCCTCGCGCCTCCCATGCTTTATTTCCTATATCCACAGATCACAGTATATTATTGTGGTGGTCAGTAGGAAGAATTCCTCTTACATTGCTGGCCATTGGGAAGAATGTCACCCTTACAGATAGCCAAAAAAATCATTGGGGTCACTTAAACCTGAGAAGAATAAACTGCTCCTTGCTTCAGGAACCCCCAGCAACCTTTGGAGGAAGCCTGGCTGAGAAACGCTGCTTTACGGTGATGCACTGGAAAAATGCATGTGACCCTTTTATTTATTTATTGCATTGTAAAGCTCTGTAGTGTGTTGTACATAGGAGTTCCATTCACCAAATATGGCACTGGAATGAATCACACATCACAGAAATGAAAGATAATGTTCACATTGTCACAAGTATGAAAAGGATAACGTATGATGCACCCCAACCCCACCTCCTGAGCTAAAAACAGTAAAAGCTTTACAAGTCACCCCATACCACAACGTCTAGATTATACTCATACTATTATATATACTATAAAATAAATGTTCTTGAAAACAATGTAGTGCTTTTACACATATAAATCCAATGTATTGCATTCAATACAGTTATTTTGTATGGAATGCAATATAAATGGATCTTGAATTTCCCGCCTCGCCCGGCCGGGACGTGCGCATGCACTGACGTCACCGAGAACTCCCCCGGTGACTCATCGGATGCAGAAGCAGGAAGAAGAAAGAAGACGGAGATCGCGGCGCTGGATGGTGCGGGACCCCGGCGGATCAGGTAAGCGCTCTATTTACTAACCTTTCATAGGTGTTCCAATCCCGAGTGTGACTCGGGGTTACCACTTTTAGCAAATTATTTGTACCCTGAGTCACACTCGGGGTTACTGTTAGGGAGGTTAATGAAGTTGGAGATCAGTGCCATCACCAGTAACATCCCTTTATTTCTTCAGAAATAACTGCAATAATGACATCATCACATTGATAAAAATACCAATCAGTCAATATTTACAAACAGCTGAATACTTCTATTTACTAAGTTTTATTACTTCTGCACAACTTGGGAATTTGAATGACTGCCACTGAACAAATGATCTGATACCATTCACCACTGAAATAGCAGAGAATGCCATTATTAATCATTATTTATATAGCTCCAACATATTACACAGCGCTGTACAAAGTACATAGTCACGTGACTAGCTATCCCTCAAAGGAGCTCACAATCTAATGTCCCTACCATAGTCATATGTCATTAATACAGACTAAGATGAATTTTGGGGGAAGCCAATTATCCTAACTGCATGTTTTTGGAATGTGGGAGGAAACCGAAGTACCCGGAGGTAAACCCACACAAACACAGGGAGAGCCTGCAAACTCCATGCAGATAGTGTTTTGGCCGAGATTTAAACCTGGGAACAAGAGGTGCAAAGGCCAGAGTGCTAACCAGTGAGCCACGGTGCTGCCATGAGCCATTTATGCCATGAGCCACAATGGTGATCAGTAGTGTTTGATTGCCACCTTTGCCGCAAACACCACTTTTCCAAATTAAAATAAATCTGCCATGTTCAAGACTTTTAAATGTGAAAATCAGTTACTCCAGGTGGATAGAAATTCTGAGCACTTCCCAGGAACGGTCTGCTTATCATCTCTATAACTAATGCTACTTTGTATCTTTGAGCTCATATTGCTTTTATAGAGAATATTTGTTCTGGGATGTCTTTGCACATATTCAACTGTTTTATTTTTGTTCATACCTTGTATCTCTTTTTGTACTTTGTTTAATGGTTAAAAACTCAAAAAGTATTAACATGGAAGCTGTGCTCACTGGTTTAGTGTAAATATGTTATCCATCAAAGAAGTGATCACTCCTATGCCAATCGGGTTCTCTGGTCCTCGCAGTCTGTTTTAAATGGACCACATAGGCTTGTGCTGGGACTTAGGTTGACCTAACATTTCCATGGTGTGTGTATGGTTCATATGGATGACCTCACATTTCAGAAGCTCTATTTCAATGGAAATGTATGTCAAGATCTTTGATGTAACCTCAGGAATTCTAAGGCTCAATATAGTAGCATGCAGCTGCTTCACTCCATCGGTTATTAGCTGAGATCAGGGAATTATCTCCATGTAGTGGAACGGAACAAGCAGAGCCGCATTGACTGCAGCATACCCACACCCTGGGAAAACTATCTACTCCTTAATTGAACCTGTGAATCTTTTTTTTTTTTTTTTTTACTTTTTTATACACTACGTCCAGCAATGTTCCCAGGAAGAATTAGACATTGCGTAAAAAGGTTTAAAACATAGATATTTACACGGGGCTCCTCTGCAGTGGATCTGATTTGCAAAAAAGGAAGAATCCACAGGGAGGCCAGCTAGGAAATAATAAGTCAGATTTGTGGATTTGCCCAGGGAGAATTCTCTTTTGCACTTTTATTGCTCTTTGGAGACTCCACTCAGTAGCAGAGGAAAAACTTTAACAACTTATTCAAAACTTGGCAATGTAATTTACTGAGCATCGGCAAACTTAAAAGGAAAAAGCAATACACTCCCAGACAACTAAGTTTGCTGAAGTAAAGACTGTTGAAGCACCTCATTTTGATGCATTAATGCTCTGCAATGCAACAAAAAAAAATCACAACTTTCTTATCTAGCAGTGCATGGCACCACAATGTATTGTATATGTATTGTAGTGCTTTGTATTGTGTTGTGCATTGTACTCTACAGTACACTGTAATGGATTGCCATTCACAATAAATGACACCACAAATTGGGAAGGTGCATTGCAGGAATGTATAATACAAGTCCATTATCTTTGGTGTGAATGGGCCCTGTGTACTCAATATTTCTGCATCTTCCAAACAGAAACCTAGTCATTTAAAGTTTGCTGAATGGAAGTATATTGCAGATTTTTGGAGACTTGGAAATTTTTTGCTAGATCCTTTGTTGTATTATTTTGAGTGAAGGTAGGAAGAATGACCTCATAGTGCCCCATGTTTAGGAATCCTCAATTAAAATGTGGTATACGGACTTTACCTGTGGCCCATGTTACCTTAGCACTGAACACTTTTACGAGTATTGGGTGCCTTTGTCTTCTGCCTTCGTCTCTCTGAACCCTAAGTCATTACATAAGCAAGACTGAACCATAGATTGCAGTTGGGAGCGCAGGTATTCCACATACCCAGACAGTGGTAGACATAGGGTGGTGCAAACAGTGCCACTGCATAAAGGCAATGGACCCTCCTCAGCCAAAAAAGGACCCCAAATCATTTAGCAGGGGAGCCCTAAGTCAGTTCTGCACACAGGCCCACTTTTGGCTACCTCCATCACTGCTTCCAAAAACTGTTGAATCCCAAATATATACCTCCTAAATTTTGACAAAGGGGGCACAGATGCTGTTGAGGTAATATATGTAGGCAAGTGGCTCCCCTGCCATGCTGCCATTTGTGAACCATAAAAAATGTATACTAAAAAATGATGAACTAAGAACTGATTTTTGTCTTTCTTTATATTTGCTTTTTCAAATAACAATTGGAATAATTTAGAATCTGAATAAAAATAGGAACATACTACATTTTTCAGAGATGTATAAATCCACCCAAAAAGAGGGAAAACTGGGGACCTTTGAAAAGGGACAGTCCCTCCAATGTGTAAAATAAAGGGGGCCTGTCACAAGTGGGGGATCTGCAGTGATGTTTTTTTTTCACTGAGGGGGTCTGTAACTGGGAAGAAGGGAAGTCCACCACTGGATGTGTAAGGTTTCATGGGGAGGATCTGTCACTGGTCAGGGGTCTACAGTGAGGGGGTCTCTACATTGAGGGGTCTGTAAACTAAGAGAAAAAAGAAAGATTAAGTCATTCACTGGTGGCGTTCTGTTACTGGTGAAGGGAGTTTTATTGAGTGATCTGTCAATGGGGGGGGGGGAACTATCAATAAGAGAGGGCCATCTCTGTAAGGATCTGTCAAGGAGGGGCGGTCTGTCACTGAGTGGATCTAATATTGAAGGGGTCTGAATTGTGCTGGATAGGGTACAAAGGTGGAATTTGCGAGAATCAAACCTAAATTAAACTTAGAGCTCATAAGTTTTTAGTTACACCACTGTGAACAGTTCCAACCATATGTAAAGTTTCTGCAGGTGAAAGTTTTAGCTGGGCCCCTGGGCTCCTGCCAAGGATTGCCTTGCAGATGATCTGGCTCTGAGGACATCTGTCAAATGCAAGGATTGTTCCCTGAGCTGTGCATGGATGGCAGTCTATGTACAATTCATATGTCTTTTATCAGGCAGGGGAAATGATTTACGGCATATAAAATACAGAAACTCTTTTTCCGTAAATATCTATCCATTAGCTTTTTTACATTTCTAGTTTAAATCCACTTTAATGAATACCTGTGCTTTCACGGTAAAGTACATAAATCCTTTGCTGCCCACCTCTACTTCTGAAAATAAATATCACTCCCTGTCTAGGATGTGCCATTAAGTAGATATAATTACCGCAGCTTGCTGTGTCTATGGATTCCATCTCCTCATATAAATACTCAAGCACTATTGTAGAGGTGCCAACTCAAAAGTGGACCTGGTTCCTATTGTTCTCCATGGGAGTTGGGTCTACATTCTAGATGTCGCCTGTGCAATAATGCATGCTCAAAGAGGAGATGGGAATCGGGGACTGCAGTAATTACCGGAACTTAATGGCACATCCCAGACAGAGAGAGCCGTTTACATTTCTTATAAAATGTATCTATAAAAATATAGTCATCTTATAAAGATTTAGAATATAGTGTGTAATCCCTAAACAATTAGTTTCTTGTATTTGACCTATTCTGATCTGGTAAATATCCCATTAAAAGTGTTTATCTGCTTAATACATGCAAAAAAATGACCTGTTGATCCTTCCATACCTGTATTGAGCTGATCACTTGTGCTTTCTGTCTGTGCTGCACAAACACCCAAATATTGCTATCATACCAGGATGGGACAACTTACTACTGTCTTGTGGAGTCAAAGGGGGTTCTATAGTCCTGGTCTAGGCTGACAATGCTGCTACTCCTTAGTTTTGGTACACTGATGTTGTGTTGTTACCCAGGAATCGAAGAAGTGAAAATAATGAAGTATGGCAACCACCACATTCAGGGGCTATTGGCATGGTGGCTTAGCGGCTTGCACTCTTGCAGCACCAGGGTCCCAGGAAATACCATGTTTGTGTAGGTTTCCTTTGAGTACATCAGTTTCCTCAGCTAAAAACGCAGTTTAGGTTTTTTGACATCTCCTTAGAAATTGGCCTTCAGTCCATGACTATGGTAGGGATGTTAGATTTTGAGCCCCTTTAAGTTAATGACATGACGGTGAACTTGAAGTGCTGCGTAATACTGCATGTCAGAGTTATACAAATACAAAATTATTAATGTTATAATACATTTTTGTTCTTGGGTTTAGATACGCTTTAAATATTTCTAAAATGTCCTGCGGCAAATGCAACACAAACTCGATGCTAATGCAGTCCAAATGTCGGCGTAGTACTTTTACTGGATCAATATTTCAATTATTACCAGAATTTAACTTCCAGAAAATGGAAGTTTTTTTTCCCTCGTCATTTAGACAATACAAAATATGTCAGACAATGAGATTTCTGTCTTGACAGTTGCCGCATGTTGTGACATTGTTCTTGTGTGAATGTTTACTGAAAATGCCAGACAAGCAATATGTTCATTGTTTCACCAGCATTTGTAGTTTACCATAACATGTAAAATGCCCAGATTTTCTTCATCCAAATATTTACATTGTAAATTTATCTTTGAATTGAAATTGGGTAGTGGAAGACTTTGTGACAGTTATCCTCCGCTGGGCACTGCAAAAGGTTTTGGTGCCATGTCTTTTCACCACACATTGTACTGAATTTAGTATGAGGGATGTATTTACCACTGGCATGCCTAACCATGGGCAATTTGTTTTTCTATAGAGTGTTAAAAGAGTTAGAACCTTTGCTTTTAATGCTCAAAGTAGATGTAAGGAACTTACCTGTCCTGTGAGCCGGCGGTGTCCCTGCCGCAGAGGGAGACGCGGCTGCAGCAGGCAGCATGGCTGAGTCTGCTGCCATGCTCGCAGCGTGTCTCTCTCTGATGGCGGAGGGATCCGTCCTGGCCAAACTACTGTTTGGCCAGGCGGCATCCCTTGCATCTCTATGGACGTGATTACAGAAAGTCCTGTTCTCAGCACTCCTTTGTGTGCAAAATCGGCTGCAGGGGATTCAGTTACCCTCCAATCAAATGGCGCCAGGTGGAGCAAGGTCATTGGTCACTCTGGCTATTTAAGGAGAACCTTTCCTGAACACCATTGCCCGCTATAAGCCTCTGTGAACACAGTGTGCTTGGGTGCGTCCTTTGTGTTGGTTTATGGTAATCCACTTTGTCATTTCCATAGCCACCTGGTCTGAAACCTGACTCTTGCCTGAACTCTGCCTGTCCTGACCTTGGATAGTTTGTGACCTCTCTTGTCTGCTGCCTGCCCTGACCTTGGATTGTTCCTGACCTGCCTTTGCCTTACCCTCCTGTACTACACTTATCAGACTTAACATCTGTAAATAACCCTTGTCTTGTTCTATGACGATAATAAAACTCGATAAAAGGATATTTGGAGTTGGCTGTGGTTTGTGTGCCCAGGTGCAGTACAGTAGATGAAAGGTATAGTGTAAGGTGTATTCTTCTTATACTCCCTGAGCTACAGTCCTCATATTATTCCATCCCTATAAGATGCTTTATGGCTCCAATTTCCTATTCCCATGTTTTAAATATCCTCTAGAATATCATCCACCCCTCTCTGGGCTTCCTTGTGTTCAGTTTCCCCCTGGTCTTCACTCTACTGTTCTGTTTGTTGCTCTGTTCTTCTCCGTTATCTCCAAGTCCTCAATTCATGTTTTTCTAAGCATGACGATGTTGGTAACATCTTCTAATTGCTTAAGTTAGTGCTCCATTTTTATTCTCCACAGTCCGTTTTTGTGTTGTATGAGCCCATACACCCCTGTGTTTCACAGCCATATGGTTACCACTGGTTTTATAGATCTTAAACCGTGATTGTCGGTCATTTGCTTTACTTTTCATTCGATGTTTAGTAGTATTTGTTATCATGGCGGATTCTAGCATTGATCTCTTTACTGACATTGTTTGGGCCATTGATTCTAGATGCAAGGAATGTGAATCTTGGCCTCCTTCATCAGAGCTTGGTTCTGTTGAATAAAGACTGTACTGGAGCTCAAGATGACTCTTATACATTAACCACCATTTGGTGTGATTCTACTAATTACTCCTTAGAATCTTTTTAAAGGCCAGTATCCAAATTGTTCAAAACCACTAAACCCTGACACCTTTTAAATCACAAAAGTGTGTTAATAGTTTATGTTATAAGATTTTGAAATTAACTAAACCCCGACTGTGTATGTTCTACTTTTGTGGTTGCAGGTATGTTAAAGGTCATCATAATGCTCCGTATATACCTGCAAGTTTAAAGGGAACCATGTGGCAACTTTTAACTTCTAAAACTCACTCCAAATTCTATGTTCAACTTGTAATCTCTAAGCAAAACCCCAAAGGCAATAAACAAAAATAATGCTCCTAAGAGCTCCTAATGTTGATCTCAACAAAAATCTGCCTGGCGTAAATGTCACGCTGGTCCAATGACTTCAATATTGTTTGAATGATAAATCCTGAAGAAATATGCAAGTCACCTGAATATGGACTGCAATTAATCCAAATCAATTCAACAGTCAACAAAATCAAATATAAACTTTCACATAAGATGTAATTAAAAAAAGTATATGCAACCTAAGGTTTGGTGGTTGGCCAGGGGGGCCAGCGATCCATTTTGCATAATGCAGTTTGCAAAGGGTGTACAGCACCTTTCATCACCTTGTGATTTTACCATCAAAGTACTTGCTCATGCACTTTCTGGTTTGGGATGACAGTGCCCTGTCTTTGTCTCCTATTTGTTCTCTTGCATTGTGATTCCAATGGTGGCTATAAGTCAAAGGTGGGCAATATTATTGGCTCAGGGGCCACACAGAGTTTTAGGATTTGACATACAAGCAGGGTCAGTATCAGGTGGATGGAGAGTTTCTGTATGAACTGATATAAATGTAAAAGCGGGCCGGATTATACCCTACGGGTATATTGCCTTGGGCCATAGTTTACCCATGCCTGCTATAAGTAATCATACCAAGCAGGAAAGCATCAGGAAATCCACCATAAAAATGATTTGCTGCAGTTACTGAATGCATGGAGACAGAAAGTGGCTGGAGGAGATCAGCAGCACTGAAATGCAAATATTGCAAAACATATTGTTTAAAATAAAGCAATGACCATTGTTTATGATGCCTGGTGAATGAGCAAGCTAAAACCTAAATCTAATTAGTCTTCCAACTTCTATAAACAGTTAACTTACAAAGTAAAAAAATAGCAATGGCTGGCTTTCACAATTTTCTATACGTCTTTCATATTCCACATATAATCACAGATCAGGTACAGCAGGAGGTACAACCATGGAGGTCACAGCTCGTCCATTGTATGATTATGTGTCAGCTGAAAAGATAGTTTTTTATAGCAACAAATAAAAGCGCTTTGAATTGTATACCATAGCAGAGTGTACAGCAATAGGCCATTAAAGGGGTGACGGAGGGGACAGCGGATGTAATGCTGTCACTGCAGTTTAGTACCTAAGAGTGCAGTATAATGACTGAAGCCATAATCATTTCTCCGACAGACAAGATGGAGCGTGCTGTTTCTATATCATTTCTATCATGTCGTGCATCAAACTAAAACAATACATTTTAAAAAATGCAGTTTATAAAGTTTAGCCCAGTTCTAAAATATCTGAAACAGCTAGATTTTGGTTGCCTGTGACAAATGTTTGTGATCTTGGATGAAAAATTAATGTTTGTACAGCAATTCCCAAGCGTTAGTCAATGGTCCATCCTGCTGGAACATCCGATAGCAATCTTTCATTCCATTGACAATCATTTCCAGAAACACTTACTGCACACATGGCTATACCAGTATTCCCCAACCAGGGCTCCATGGAACCCTAAGCTTCCTCCAGGGGTTGCTGGGGGTTCATTAAGCAAATTCTGCCTCTCAGGTCAGTTTAAGTGACACCAAAGTGAAGCCTGGAGCCAAGGACCATAAAAGGAGGAATGGAATGAGAGGGGACACAGGGTCCAGGAGGTGAAGGATTAAGATGGCATGGATAAGTTAGGGGAGGAAGTCTAGGTGACTGGTGGTATTAAAAAAGGGGTCGGGGTCAGGAGGTCATTAGAGTGTGAGAAGGAGGAAGTAAGATCAATTGATGAAGAAGCAGTAGGGTGAAAAGTAACCCAGCTTGAAGTTGGACTGTTTTGCCAGGGGGTATGGGTGAATACTTGGGAGTTGTGTTAAAGTTGGTAGTGAGCAGATCCTCGAGGGTGGTATCTGAGCATTGGCTGAGCAGTGGAAAACCACCTTAGGTGTTGTGTCTCCAGAAGGTTGAGAGGTTGCAATAGGTGTAACTACAGGCTCCATGTTGGTAAAGGGGCTGCATTGTGGTTGGTAGCATCCCCAAGTCGGTGTGAGGACATAAGAACTATGGCTTTGCAGACCCCATTTTGCTGTTGGAGGATAACATCCTTGAGGACCTAGGGCCAAGTTTTAGGAGTGTTGAAGGGTACTGGTGTTTCGTTTGGTTACTTAAAGGAGGCAATGTTATGTTTGAGATTTGGGATACTTATGTGAGAAAATGTATATCTACATGGGATGATGTTGTAGCTTTTATTAGTTACACATATATAAGCATAAAAAACTGTAAATAAAGCAGCTGCTTCAGCCATTAAATCCAACAGCGGGTCTGCGCCCATTTTTAGGACTTGTGGGGGAGGTAACAAGGCAGAGGGTCAAGGGTAGCTGTGCAGTTAGCATCATGGACTGAGTATCTGAGCTCCCCTGATGAAGATCTTTTTGGTTTGGTTTTAATCTGTAAGGGTGACATTCTTCGCAATGGTCAGCAATATAAGAGACATTCTTCCCACTGACCACCACACTAATATACTGTGACCTGTGATATAGGAATTAAAGAAGTGGGTTCCCTGAAGACCTGAAAGTGATTTCAAGGATTCCCCTATGTTAAAATGGTTGATAAAGGTTGCTCCATAGCATTAAACAATGAACAAGTGCTGTTGAGCCAGAAACAAGCCATACATAATCAGGTGGAAGAATCACGTATTTAACCTTTCTTTTGGGAAAAAGTTGGTTCTTTACTCGGTGACATCAAGGCATTGTACAAGTTTGCTGCTTTAGAATTTTTCAAACGCAGGACAAAGAAAGTGGGTCAGTACAGGAAGTTCTGCTACGTAATATGAATCATAAAATCTAAAAACAAGCTAAAGAGTTATAACGGGCAGGATTAGTGTGAAGTCACATCATTTACAGGCAGCCACAGACTTTTCTTGTTGTGAAATCTATCTGAGAATCATTATATTGGAATAATGAAACAATCGGGTTTATAAACGGCACTGGATCTATCCTGGAGTGGGAAATCATCTGCTACAATAATATATATCGGTGTATAGCCAACCAAATATTTGCCTCAATTTGCTCTCAATTAGTTTTCAGTGAAAAATACAATTACAAATGTTTGTAAGTATGTAAGTAAGTATGTATTGACTAGGGGGTGGTTCAGGCCTTCTTTGGGATCGAGCGATCCTGCACGGCTTTCCTCATCTTACAACTTGCCATTCACTTAAAGTGGAATACTCACTTTTAAAGGTGAATAGCCATCAATCCCTTCCCCATTCTAGTCCAGTGGGATCTGTGATGTCTTGTCTTCCTTCTTTGTCCTGGCATGGGCTGGACACTGAAAACTTCCAACTTCTTCTTTAGTTCTTCTTTGTATATCACCCGATCTCGCATTGCACTAGCGTGAGATTGGGAGTTGTGCTTAGGGAAAAAAAAACTGTGCATGCATGAGACTGGCATTTTTTTTACAGGAGAGGAAAGCCCCTTTGCATATGCCCAATTTTTAGCAGTGGAGAAGGAGCAGACCTCATCCTCCTGGGATAATCTTTGCCGCAGTAAAAAAGGAATAGGAGGAGCCCCCTTTCAAATCCTAAAACACACATATTTTTTTTCCTGATATAAAAGTTATATCTACTCAAATATATAAAGAAAAAATGTAATCATAAGTGGGATTTAAACACTCACAGCACAACATTGGTTCTTAAAGAACCAGCATATGGACATTTACCAGCTGACACCAAGAAGCAGTATGAGTACTGCTCACCGACACCCCCATTCATTCCCTATGGAGCTGCTGCAGGGTGATGCTACCATATAGTGTCTTCCAAATGGGGGCAGTTCCTGGCATGAAGAAGCAATAAGAACATCACAATCTAACTGCCAGTGTGAACTTGGCCTAATGCAGGTACCATGTCCTAGGACTGGAAAATGTGGTGTATGCTTGTAGGCAAACCATAGTAAGCTATAATTTGCAAACTGAGCTGTAGAAACGTGATAATGTTCCTATTTTTTTAAGAAATTGTCCTTTAATCTATCTCTGGTCAGAACATATTCCACTCCAAAAGCTTCATGGTTTGTTTCTCCATCCCGTCACCTAAGATAAAATCAATCATTGCAAACTGAAGCAATTACTGTATAGTGTAAAGCTGCAGTCCTCACCTGCCCACAATTATCAAATCATCATAGACATAAATTTCTGTAGAAAAGATTATTGGAGACAGGAACAGCTGCCTAGAGGTCTGTTACTCAAAGTATAATACAAAGGACCTGAAAAGAGTGAAATCTTTTATTGAACTCCAGCTGGCGCTATCAGTGGTGATGTATTAAAGAAGCTTTCCTTGAGCTCACCATTTGTGAAACAGTTTCTTCATGTTATTTTGCTTCGTTGTCAAAGATGAAAGTATATACAAACATAAAATGTAACAGAAAAAAGACAAAAAGATATCTTGTGTTTCCTCTTTGAAGGTTTTTTACACTTTTGTTTGCACCTGTCCATCCTGACATTGTCATTTGTGTCGGGAAATCCAAAGGTGACAACAATGCCTTAGTATGAGTCTATGCAGGCTCAGGGTTGTCACTCTAGGACAGTGTTTTTCAACCTTTGGAACCCTTTAACTAATAAGGGGGCTCCTTTAGGTCCTCGCGCCCCCCCATGGTGTAATAACTATATCCACAGTTCACAGAAAATTAATGTGGTGGTCAGTGGGAAGAATTCCTCTTACATTGCTGGTCAGTGGGAAGAATGTCACCCTTACAGATAGCCAAAAAGACCATTGGTGTCACTTATACTGACCTGAGAGGTGCAAACTGCTCATTGCTCAAGGAACCCCCAGCAACCTCTGGAAGATCCCTGGTTGAGAAACATTGTGTCTGATGATGGCTCAGTGAATCAAAACTCCAAAAAGATGCGGGGAGAAAGTTTACAAAGGTACTTGGAGTATGTTTTACAGAGCACCAGTGACTCCAACCATACAAAGTTAGTCAGGTTGAAAAAAGACAAATTCATCAAGTTCAACCACTATGGAAATAAACATTTCCCAGAGAATAACCCTATACACATAGCTGAACCAGAGAAAGGCAAACCTCTAAACCCCTAAAAAACCTTCCTGACCCTGTAAGGCAATCTGATGTTCCCTGGATCAACAGTCCCTGTTATCTTTAAAGCTTTACTCCCCAGTTATATTCTGTGCTTCTAGAAATCATCCAGCTTTTCCTTATAGCAATCTATAGAAATTGCTGAAACTACTTCCTGAGGGAGCCGATTCCACATTTTCACACACCTTACAGTGAAGAATCCCTTCCTTATCCGGAGCTTAAACCTTTTTTCCTCCAGACACAAAGAGCGCCCCCTTGTGCTTTGTAATGACCTTCCAGTGAATAATGGGGAAGAGAGTTCTCTATATGGACCATTTATATATCTATACAGGGTTATCATATCCCCCCTTATACGTCTCTTCTCAAGGGAGAATAGATTCAGTTCAGCTAATCTCTCCTCATAGCGGAGCTCCTCCATTCCTTTTATTAGTTTAGTTCCCCTTCTCTGAACTCTCTACAAATTCCACAATGTCCTTTTTGTTAGCTTGTGCCCAATACCAAGGACCAATGCTTTGTACCTCCTGGCGTTTTTCATAATCATTTTACTAAATCTCATTTCATGAAGCGCAAAAAAATATTAAATCTGGTGCAATATAGGAGTGCCACCATGTATCACTTTGACACTCAAATTTCCCTCCCCGTGTCTTTTCAGTGCACTTCAGTCAATGGAATTTCATAGGACTTTTACAATTGGAAAATACATTGGGGTTACAGGAGGAAGTTGATTTGCATGCAAATGATCTTTATCCTGTGGAGTTTTTCTTTTATCCTGCAGCCATCTCAGTTCCCAAATATAAAACACTGAAATGAAAGCAATAAAAAATCAAAAGAAATATGTAAAGAACAAACTACTCACCCATGGAGTCCTGTGCTCTCACCTAGGCATGGGTTACATTAATTGGCCTTCAACCAAGATCCTGGAAAAGCTGAGGATTTCAAATATACCACAAATGTGCCTCTGCAAAGACTTAGAGGAGCTTCTCGAAGCTTTCCCTGTATCCCTCGGTGAGGCCCTGAAGTATAAGGTAAGTACATGTTTCTCCTGATGGTTTACTTTCAGTAAGGATTTCATTATATGGGGGTGGGGGGATTTTCTTGCTATAAATTTAGTTTTTTCATAGTGGACCAGGATGTGCCACTAAGGGGTTACAAAGAGTTTATAGTTTGTTCCCAAGTTAAGAATGAGAATAAATATGTGCAGGATAATGGAACTAATTACTTCTTGTTAAAATAGAAGAATTCTTGTTTTGCATTCATTTACTCCAGAGTCAGGCATGCTGTTTAAGTTTCATCCATGCGATCCTGATCTATTAGGCTCCGATTTGCTCCATATTCAGATGTGGCAATTTTATTCAGCACAAATGAAGGTAAAAACACAAAGGAAGTGAAGAAGTATTTTCCACACATTAAACTCTTAAATAATTGGAAAACAGCTTCTAGGTCCCTACAGGAGTTCCCTTAAATCAGGTTTTTTATAAAGTAATGGGGAAAGTAATAAATAATTGTTCAATGTTATATCACAGCCCTGAATATCCTTACCCCGTTGATGCTGGGAAAGGTTCAGGACATGATGGAGCACTCTTGTCTTTGGAGCACTAGGTCAAAGGTTTGAATCTTGATAGTATCTGCATGGAGTTTGCAGGCTCTGCCGGTGCTTGTGTGGGTTTTCCCCCCAGGTACTCTGGTTTCCTCTCAAATTTCAAAAACATGCAATTTTACTCACATGTGGTTGGGTATTGATGCCTGCCCTGACAGATCCACCTATATCTAGTCAATAAATTACACTCTCAGACTGGCCCTTGTAGAGGTTTTTGATTAAAACCTTCAGTTTTGTTTCCTAATGTATGCCAGAATAGCCCCAGGTACATACATTTATTCTTGGTCTAACATTATTTGAACCTCATCTGCCTATTTGCACCCTCTCACTGATCGGTCTTGAACCTTAGGAAGTCAGAGCCAAGATGTAGATTATGAGAAAATATCCTAACATAAATTACTGTCCATTGTGTTTTACCTAGTGTCATGGCCATAGTATTACATATATATATATATATTTCCCTGATCATGTATTTCCTGCTGCTTTAGGTTTTGGTATTTCTCCTTGGTTTTCCAACAATGGCCCATAGCAACAAACTTTGCTTCTCTTTGATTATCCAGGACAAACCACTTGGAAGAATGTATTAATTACCCTGTGCACTACTAAAGAGAAGATATATTCTCTGGAGAGTGGAGACAAAAAGAGAAAAAAGTCCTAGGAGAGATCGTAGTGTGATAATTTACAAACGGTGGAGAGTTGGTGTGATTTAAGTAATTTTGGATGTTAAAACTTACATTATGGAGGTTACCTAAGCCCCTGTGGGGAATCAAGCAATCAAAGATATTGCATGTAAATTTTAATTATCTTGGACAAATACATACAATTTTTGGACCATCTACTTCTCTACTTGGACGTCTCTGCTGTCCTCCCCATTGCCTTCTTTTTTTTTGGAAACTTATCAACTGCCCACTACGGGGCTTCCACAAGCAGGGCCAATTCAACACACTCAATAACCAAAGCGAAAATAAAAGAATCTTAGTAATCTTTAATGCTTCAGATCCCTCGATGGCGCTGGACCTTTCTTCGATCTGGTCCCACGCCATTCTGGAATTCTTCTTTGTCCCGGCATGGAGGAAGTTCCAGATGTCGCCATCTTCTGTCTACTTTTCATGTTTTCTTGCTAGCTCATCCAATCTCGCACTGCTCATGTGACGTAGCCCGCTGTAAAGGGTGGTCTACCCTTTTATGTAAAGTAAAAATATTGAGTTTAGGTCTGTATGCTCAACAAAAAAAGGAAAATAAAAACCCAACATCAAGGGCTCCCGATATTAAAAGGGTCTGGTGGTTTAAAGATCAAGTATGTTCTGCTTGGATTCCTCCCATGATCCTTGTACCTATCTAGAGATTAATAAAACCTGTTTTTTTCCTTTAAGTGCTGTAGTATTGCTTGAATTACTGATTAGCTTATCATCAAGTTTTACTTTTTTAATTTTCTCTCAACATGAAAACAAAGATAAAACTCCTGCTCCCAGCGAGATACAGCTTTACTATTAAACAATGACGTCCCAGACCATTTTCATTCCCCTAAGCATATTAACTGGAGTTTAACATTGATCTAGCACAGGTGAGGCTCGGGGTTCCGTGAGAACAGCAACTTACAGATTACAGCCATATCCATTCAAATTAATCACATTTATCTTTCAGTGATGTGAGTTTTCAATTATAAGAGAAACATCAAAGAGCAAAAGATTAATTAAACAAGTAACTCGAAAATAAAACTTACATTTCCCAGAGGAAAATGTTTAGCAATTAGTGTAAACCTTCGTGCAGATTGGTACAGTAATTAAAAGATGACCCGGCCCTCGGTTACTGAAGATCTCTTGGAATAAAATATTCCTTGTAGTGCTTAGGATCAAGATACCGAAAGTCATTCATATTCAAAGAAACCGCTTTCCAATGCTCTATGTTGTCGTAATATAAATTAACATTTGAATAAACATACAAAGTACAAAGCGTTTCCGAGGAGAGGAGCTGTAACGGGCTTGATTATTCCCCCAAACTTGACAAGCGGAATTCTATTTTAATTGAATGATTTGTCAGCGTCTGGGAAAAATGTAAGTAAAAAAAAAAAAAAAAAGATGACAGATGTTTAATTGCATTTTGTGTATCGATTCACAAAAAATGGGTAAAGGAATTTAAAAATTATCAAAAGCAAAAAAACAAAAAAAGGAATGTAATTCACTCACCATAAATATAACATTTTAATGTAGCTGCACTGTAGATATAATGTAGACCCTGTAACCCCAGCGCCCCCTTAGTCCTGTACTCACTTGTCACTGTCTAGTTAGATATTACGGACCAGACCACACAAATTCCCAGAAAGTTCAACTCATGTGCTCTATACTGTCATTCATACCAATGGGGCATTTGAATACAGTGGTACTCTAATTCTCAGTAGGAATGATTGAGAGTACTGTCACGGGCCCAGCTGGGAAAATGTTGGCAAGAGGCCGTACAATAAAAAAATGTGCACCCAAAGTGAACCCAGGGTATATATTGTGGCCCTATCTCCTGAAGAGCAAGGCTCCTGGCAAAGGACAGGGAACCCTGCTTTGACAACCTTGCTACAACCAGATGGCCTGCATTCCTTGGAGATCTGTAGGAGCCATGTGTATCCAAGTACTAGGCAAGGGCTCCCCAAAGGGACAGACTTACTTAAAAAAAAGTGTTAAGTGTTACACGATAAAAACAAACAAAACATATAAAAACATGAGTTAGGATGCCAATACCCAGGACCATAACAGTTCTTTGATCCTGCACAAAAGGCCCAGCCTAGAGGCATGTATAGAAGCAAGCATGAAGAAGTGCTGTGACCTTGGTGGCATACATAAAGCAAAATGAGCCCCCTAACCCCCTGTGCTTTACTGTGGCACCCTTGGGCTGCCACACTTCAAGGGTGCAAACACTGCAGACTTCTTTCATTGTGGCCATGGTTGGACACAGCAGCCTCATCCCTACCAGTAAGCATTTGCCCCAAGGATTCCTGTCTTGCAACTGGGAAGACACTTGGAAAGACCAACTGAAAGTCAGCTCTGGCGTAGAAGGTGGACAAAATGTCTCTGGATTTATCAATGATAAACTGCACAAATATGTGTTTGTATGACCTCTTGTAGTCTTCACCAGGAGCACCTGTGACAAAAGGAAGTGCCCCAACAAGGTCCTTCATTCCAGGATTACTATTTTTTATTATAATTGTTTAAAATAAATACATTCTATATTAAAAAAAAACAGAAAAGTTAAAGCTTAAAGGTGGATTTTAGTGAATAGGTTTAGGTAACTCCCCTGAAGAAACCTACACAGGTGAAACATCAGCAGAAGGGTCTTATACTGCAATTGCTTATTGACTCAGGACAAATTAACCCAGTTTTATATAGTGGAATCTATCTTGTTTTGTTATCCCACGTGTTTTGTCTATTTTGGAGTAACAATACAAGCCTTCACTCTATTGTGGCCCTCACAACCGCTTTTGCGTTCAAGCTAATTTTTTAGCTTTTTTCTAGTTACATATTTAGGGGTGGACCCACTATATAAACCTTGGGATTGTGTAAGGTCCCTTCCACTTCATACAAACTATTCATTTGTTTAGGCAGACATTGCAAGCAACCTAACGCCCCTCTTCCACCTTCACTATGGAGTTAAATATAAACTTATATTATCTGTGAGCACATACTGAATGTACACAGAGGGTTATCATGTCCGGACATGGCATTTCTCATTCTCATCCAATCCACGCTGCATTGTTGACTTATGAATAAACCATAATTTTAATGATGTAATGATGTTTCAGCTAACTGTAGGATATGCAGTGATTATACATGATAAAACCAGATTGTTGAATCAAGAACATCGCTCACTGTAAATTATGTTATTTGTCTTGAATCAAAAATGACTCACCTAAAATCTTTGGAAAAGTAATATTGCAAAGCACTTTTATAATCATGTTTAGTTTTTTTTTAAATATTGTGTTCCAAAAGTTGAATATGTACCCTCTAATGACTGTTGTCAACTCTAACCTTGGGCACTGCAGGGCTTTGGGTTATCTCTGATGGACTGTCTGCATAAAGCCAAAACTTTTTTGTTTTTCTTCCTTGTTTCTCATTGCTTTTTGTAAAAAAAGCTTTTGTTTGCAGAGCTCAGTAGCTCAAGACCAAATCACACACAAATGGTTTATAACGGCTAGTTGTTCATAGGGGCTCCTTTACCTCTCTCTCTTTTTTATCTGTTTCTTCTGGAACAATAATGCTTGGCCTTATTAGGCTAAAACTTCTCAATTCTGTCCAAAAATGATAATTCCGTACTGTATATAGTTTTGTAAACAGGTTGCTTTTTCAAATCTATTGAAAAGTATCAGGCGTCCCTGCATGGAGCAGCACTACCTATGGTAGGCTAACAACACTAAGACAATGCTATGAAATTAACAGCAGTTATGTCCTTTTGCCAGGTGTCCTAATTCACTTGGCTTCTTTACTGTTTCTCTGACAGATCTGATAGGCAGGCCAATGGCCAACGGAAGGAACTTTTCACATCAGGCTTGCCAAAATGCTGCTAAATCTAAGGTAATTGCCTAGTATTGTCAACCTGCAAATGCTGCATTGCCTAGGTATGCAGGCGTCAAATGTTATATCTGATATGATATAGAGGGGGTTTAGCCCGTGCAGCAATCACACAGAGAAGTTTGTAACGATACATTTCTCTTTTGTGTAGCTCAAAACAAATTAGCTTCCTTCAGCATATCAAAAACAAAATGGAAAAGGCAGCTTACATCAATTTAACAAGGTGGGTGCAGGGTCGTCTGAACCCCCAGTACAGTCCTCCTTAGTACAGTCCTTATTAAGAATTTTGCAGGTTTTAAATCAAATGAAATCGAATCAGCTTTTCCTTACAAACAACACAGCTTCACATGCTTATATGCAGCCTACTGCTGTACTTCCACTTTACTTCCAAGCAACACATCACTACTACTTATAGCAGATTTAGGGGTTTACCCGGGAAATAATAGGAACCCCCCCCCCCCCCCCCCAGTACTTTCCTTCTTATTCCAGAGTCCAGAGCCCTGAAATAAACTAATAATGGCAGCCCTAGCTGAGTAGTTCTCTACTATTCCTGGACTCCTTTCACCAACATTCTCCTGGTTTTAAAGAGCCCCTGCTTTACACAATGGAGACACATATCTGCTATCCAGGACCCATCCTAAATGTCCTGTACACTGTTGAATATGGTGTCATCCTTGCTTTGTTACCCAACAAGAAAGGTCCAGTACTGGTTTTGTTTGCATTGATGATTACTTAATGACCTGGTTAGGACTGGACACCCCTTAGACCATCCCTTTATTGAGTATATTTGCTGTAACTTGCCTCCACTTTGCTAGAGCCATGCATGAACAAAGGCTATTGTTCAACTTTGGGCAAAGCCAAACCAAAGTTGGCAATGTGGGTAACGTTTGGGAGCCTCTAAATACACACAACAGTCAATGGCAATGCTTAGTGTCAGTGAGATAACATACAGAGCAGCCATAAATGAAAAGGACATACATTTGGTTAGCTTAAACAAGGCAAATGTTGCCATATATTGGGTGTTCATCCAAATCTGAAGTAAAAGGTCCATGCTAACTTTTGCCAATATCTAAACTGCAAAAAATGAAACATTATCTCAACTTCATTATTATTCTTCAACTCCAACATGGGAAAAAATGCTAACAGCGTGGGGTAATTGATCAAAAAGGTAGACATAGGCACAATGCCTGTAAGAATAGAAATTCATGTAGGAACACAAGACTTAATTATTTTCCTCCATAATCTATTATCTGTGTAACAGTCAGACAACTTACCAACAGTAGAGCTTACCATTGTTTGAGAAACGTCAGATAATAACACTTAACAAAGACAAACAAAGCAAGACAATCCATTCATTGTTATTTGCCTCTGTGTCCTTCCTTGTTTCTAGACAATGCACCCCCCACTCACTCCAGCAAAATACGTCTTTTTCTTCCATGATGGTGCACTTTCCTTTCTGGAATACAAAACTGATGGCAAGGATCCCTGTAGAGTCTTTGTCTACCTAGCCTGGAGCCTAAAATGTTGGTCACAGATCATATCTTCCACGCGTTTTATGTCTAAGACATTATGTCTCCACAGTCAGGAAGAGAAGTGTGTTTATGGTGGGTCATAAGAGTAACAAATAACCCCCTCTGTGCACCAGCAGGTCTAAATTACATTTGTTACAGTTTATAGGCAAAGTGACATCAAAGAACAATAAAGACTTTGAATGTAGTGGCATTTTGGTGTTTAATATTTAAATATTGGTAGAAAAGCACAATGATTTCCAAAGTGGTAAACAGGAAGATGGGAACCAACCAACCGGCACAACGAGAATTTGTTAAGAATTATTTTTTTTTGGGTTAGTTCACCCATGCTTACAATTTACCAAACATATCTATAAAAAACCTATCCTGTCTGCAACAGACTGATAAAGCTTGATGTTTTTAGAAACCTGGGCAATCCAGCAAACTGGGAATGGATATATTTAAGGTAATTTGCTATTTGTTGGCAAATGTTTCAGTCCTGGACCAGATACATTCTAGGTTTGCTGGATCATTCAGGTTCTCCCATATCTTCTACAGTCTTGGAGAGCTTTATTAAATCAGGCCCACAGCATCATACCATCTTCGACTAACGACCTTTTTCTTTTTCCTATTGCCCAGGTGGGAGCTTTGGCTGTGGACAGGGGTCAGCATGGGAATTTTGATTGGTCTTTAGCCATACAGTCCTATACATATAAAGATGTTATGCACTGTGTGTTCTGACACACTTCTCTAAAGGTTGTACATTTTTCTGATTTTTATACAGTAGCACTTTTGTGGTTTGGACCAAATGAGCTAGCCTTTCTTCTTTCCATAAGCATCAATAAACATTGAATGCCCATGATCTGGTCCCTGGTTCATCAGTTTTATGGACCACTATTGGAAGACAAGTCTTCCACTTCCCACAATGTACCGGTTTAACGGCTTTAGGCAATAGGTGGGAGATAACCACTACATATCAAGGATACCCCAGACTGGCCATTTTGGAGATGCTCTGTCCCATCATTTAGCCATCAAAATTTTGCTCTTTGTCAGAGTTGGTAAGATCCCAATGTTTGTCAATTTTTTCTTCTTCCAACTCACCTTCAACTGACTTTTCACTTGCTTCTTAATATATCCCCCACTCTCTCAGGGACCATTGTAACCATATCATTATTTTATTCACTTCACCTGCCAATGATTTAACAATATTGGCTGATCCGTACCTTTTGCTGGACAGCTTTCCCTGAAGTGAAGAACGAATTAACAAACAGAAAATAACAGCTAAGAGGTAATGGGTGTGTTAGTGCAGCTCACAGTAATGCATGTTGCAGGTGTTGTTATTATATGATTCTATTCTTTCTAAATGACACCCCAATGCACATTATCACGGTACTTGTGTTGCAGTGTAAAATTGTGCTCTGCTACCAAAAATTGAGCAGGTAAAATTTTGGGAGCATTGAACAGCAGTGTAAATGGACCTTAAGCTGTTTCAGGACTATCAACAAGGAACAATAACACCTTGGATCTTAAAGGTTTGGAGTAAAAAACAGTCTGGAACGTTTTGGCCTTAGCAAAGCAATGGAACCCAAGAAGAAGAGGCCACAAGAAAACTGAATGATGGGGCCAAAGAAGACCAAACAATGAGGGTTTCCATGTTTAAACAATGGAACCTAGTAAAGCCAAAAATTGGTTTGAAAAGCTAGGCTTCTTGGTTTTACTAGGCTCCACTAGGTTTCTGGGATTCACTAGGCTCCATTGTTTGGCCATAGAGAGCCTCATTGATTGGTCTTTTTTGGCACTGTAGTTTTCATGTGGCCTCTTCTTTTTGAGCCCCACTAGGCTTCCTGGTTTTAGGAGGCTCCAATGTTTGACCATGGAAAACCTCATTGTATTGTCCTCTTTGACAACATTGTCCATTTTTTTTTGGGCTTCTTTTTCTTGAGCCCCAATAGCTTATTGGTTTTACTGGGCTGTATTGTTTGTCCATTGAGAACCTCATTGCTTGGTCTTCTTTGGCCTCATTGTCCAGTTTTCCTGCTCTTGGGCCACATGCTTTGCTGAGCCCAGAATATATACAATTGTTGACTTTTCCAAACCTTAAGGAAATATTCATTTTTTTATGTTTTATGTTTTACAAGCCAAAATTCATACAATTGTAAAAAGTAATTCAACATTTTATGTATTCACTAAATGGTTTTAGGAGTTAATCATTTCCCGACTTTTTCCTTCAAATTGCCCAATTCATTTTGTGCTTTCACTGCTTGAGAATCAGCAGCTGAAAGCAATACCGGCTACTGAAACAAAATTTTTAATGCTTATTTCAAGTTATCATTGCTACTCAGGCGGCAACATATGGACAATACAAATCTCTTAAGTTCATTGTCTAAGGTCAAAAGAATTGATCCTGCCAGATTGCAGTGTTTCGGTTTCGCCCTCGGAGCTCGCCTATTAGCATACAGCCATCAACTATCTCCCTTTAAGCTTTCTTACTCATGAAAGAAATGTTTAATTTATAACATGAATTATTTACTGACGTACAAGATGTTAAATTTCTGCAGCTAAGTGTGAACCTTTCAAATCTCTGCAGGTTTTTTTTTTGCCATCATTAAAATGACAGCATGTATTTAAATATCATAAAATATATTTATGTCAGATTTCCGGATCACCCATTTGTTATTTATTTATTATATGCTTCATGTTGGGTGACAGAACGTGGGACAGCCCGCTTAAAAATGTCAATTTAATGTCAGTTATTCTCATCCTTGTTACCTGATGGCAGGAATGGGTTGGTCTTGGAAACACAGCAATGTAAATTGATTGTGTGCAAGCAAAAGAGTCCAATGTTTTCAATTCTGGACCAGATCCATTTCAGGTTTGCTGAATCACCACAGTGCTCCACTGATAGTCTATCTTCTTCAGTCTTCGGGAGCTTTAATAAAGTCCCATAGTCTAAATTGCCATTCCTAACCATTGTTTCTTGGAAAACTTTGGTTCCGCAAGATGTTCTTAGGGGTTCCTCAACCTATGGCTGGTTGATCTTCCATTTGATGGTGCCTGGTGTCAATGCCACTCAGAAGAGTCATTGGCATGCCACCTATAAGTGTGACATTTGGACTACCAGTGTTAGTTTAGGTAGGGTAGCATTTTACTGACCACAGGTACAACATACATTTTTCCCAATCACCCCTGATGAATTGTTTCTAACAGGGGTACTAAAAGGCCTGGAAATAATTTAAAGGGTTAAGAAGTGGAGAAAGGCTAATTTACAGTGTCCTAGGTAATGGCCTCATTGTGGGTCATATTTGAAAAACATGAAATCCAATGTGTTAGGAGATGCTTCTCTGGCCGGCGAAACCGTGCTGTGCACCACCGCAGTATTACACCATGTTTATTCTATACAGTTATGTCCCTTGCAGCAGCAGAGAAAACAAGGAAAGAGCAGCATCTCCTGATTTCCTTTAGCCCGCCGCCTGAGATGGAGCTTCTCAGCATCCCCAACACATACTCTGAGGCTCTGTACAGCTGAAGGGGATTTTAGAAGCAGATTAGTCCCTGGCTTCATCCTGTCCTGCCATTGGCTGCTGGGACTTTAAAACCTTTCTGCTCACCGTCACCAGTGCCTGTTGTAGCGTTAAGCTTGGATAACCTGCTGCTGGTGAGTTTGTTGGAATTACTGTTGCTGACTGTTGTTGCCTGTTTCATGACCCTGTAGTTGCATGCTTTCTGGACTGACCTTCGCCTGTGACCCAACTCTGCTTTGACTCTATCCTTGGTTACCTTGTCTGGTGGACTGATTACTTGTTTATGACCCCTGGCTCTGTATTCTGGACTTGCCTCTTCTGGAATCTTTGTACTGTGTTATCTGTGGGCTCCTGGTCCTCTGTCAATCCTTCCCCAGATACCTTCCCTTGTGCACAGACGTCCTGGGGGCAACGTGTACTGGGAAGGCACAACCAGCCTTGGGCAGCTTAGTGGAGGCTTGCTACAGGTGAGGAGTGCAGCATTAGGTTGGGGAACTGGTGTCTGGTAAACACTGGTGCTGGACCAGGGCCTCACACAATGTATGCAGGGGCCAGGACAGGGACAGTCAGGTTCGGGGGGATGGATTATGCTGGATGACCAATAGGCATGAAAGGATGCAAGCAAGATTGAAGAAGGGGCTGTAGTTCAGCTTTCAAAACTTCTGATGGAACTCAATTCAGCTCCATTAAATCTTTATGGACTACACAAGCAATCAATTACTGGTAACCAACTAAAAAATGACCCGCACAACCTACATGTACAATGTTGCCCAATAAAAGGGTTAACAGCAGACATTTTCACAAGCTCTGTGATTTATGATTCCTCATTAAAGTTCTTTTTTTTCTGCAACCACAAAATTAGAATTGTTGCTCAATAGGTATTATAATACATCACTATTTAATATAGAAATGTTTAGAGCCAGTATGAGACGTAAATCTAATTTGAAGTTAGTGGAGCACAAAATGGTTCCTCGACTGGCTAGTAAATGGAACATTTTGTGCAAAATTGAAATTCTGACAAAGATTTAAGTGCACTTATGTGTACGCTGAATTTTCTTTACAAGAATTAATGTTAGGAAAGTTCATTAAGCTTAAATGTATTATTTTGTGTAAATGGTCATTGCATTATGGAAAAGGGAATTGTATAACAAGTTTTTAAACATGAAACTAAACCGTCATGATCACTTATACTAAAAAGTATAATTAGATTTAGGATATCTTTAAGCAGAATGCTCAGCAAATGAGAAAAGAAACACCTTTTAGTTTACATACTTGTATTTAAATATAACAAATATAAATTTAAACCTTGGGTGAACTCACTTATTTATAACAACAGTGGACCATGTCTGCTAAACATGTGTTGGAACAATCATTTCTAATATTAATAAGTGGTGCATGTGACTGGGTGACAATGCAGGACAAGAACTGAGACGGTTGTAGGTCCTAAAAAAGAAATGTCTGTACAAGGATTTTCTTGGTAGGATAGAAGCTTGAGTCCGAGACGGAACAGAACAGTCAACAATCCTCATATTCAGTGCAGGCTTGAAGCTTTGGCTTTGCTTTAAATTCCACTACCCACACGAGGTCAGGTGTGTATAGCTGACCATTGAGCTGGAGTTTTAAGTACCAATCAGCAAATGTTAAAGCAGATCTATTAAAAAAGTGTTTGTTCCTTTGGATCTTCAAGGACAATTTAAGTAGCTTGATCAGATGGAACAAATGTCTAATTGGTACTTGGGTAGCTAATACTGCAGGTAGATGTGTACATCTGTAGTAGCAATGAACGTGCCGAAGTTCAGACAACTGTTTATGAAGAACCCATACATGGGCTCCTCTGGAAGCTGTCTAACAATTGTTTTTAATGTTTTTCTAAATTTCACTAAATGACATGGCTGCTGGGAGCCATCATGGGTACATGATGAGCAGAGTTCACATTGGCTGGTGAATGTTAGTGGCAAAATACCAAGCAGGCAACAAGCCTGTTGTTAAGAAAGCAGTGGGCAGGATTCCTACTGACAGACTGATTCTAAGAGTTATTCCACCCCAACAACCGTCAGTCAATAGGACCCACAATTTTGTTTGACAATGGGCTATATATCCAAGCCCCTCATTATTTATAACTTGATAATGATATGTTGTGTTGTAAGCCCAGCAGTCCTCCCTTTGAGCTTGTTACTTCAGACAATATGTAAGGACTGCCTGCAGTGTAAATTTATAGGGCTCCTATTGGTTCGATTTTGGAATATTCTAAATGTTTGCCAACAGATGGAAGCATATGGGGGGGAGGGGGTCTATGGTGCAACTAAAGTTTCTCTTTTAGCATGGGCGATTCAGACAGATGGCTATTGCAGAATGGGCTAGCCGATGTCCCTTCTGCAATACCTATTCTCCACCCAGCTGTCCAGCTGTCCCATCTTGGGCAATCGAGTTGGCTGAAGATCATTTTCAAGAAGAAAAAAAAAAGGAAGATGGCGGCCCCCTGAGAGAGAATGGGGATAGGTGAGTAATTGTAGATTTAGTTCCGCTTTACCCAATATATATGATCAGATAGATTTGCCTGTGGCAGGGTAAAGGTCCAACTTCCCTAAGAACATCCAAAACAAAAAGCAGTCAACTCCACATTCCATGGAAGATTAGAAAAATGTTGGTTCTATTATTGTAATCGCTGCTGAGTATAATGACACATTCAAGTAGCTATAGGGTTCCTATGCTACATACAGATATGACTCCCTCCCGCTGACTGGTTTCCCTTCTCCCAAGGAGCTTTATTTAAAGATGTTGAATCAAAGTGGTCTATGCCCCTGAGCAGGGCAAATCTCTTCATAGGAATGGAGTCATACCTGGGAATGTAACCCATAGATTCTGTAGCTACTTGAATATGTCCTCTGCAGCATTCACAACAATGGAACGGAACGGAAAAAATGAGCGCCATTGCTTTTTCTCTTTGGTCAAATAAATCATAAACTTAACTAAGGTGAATTTAAACTATTACATTCTCAGCAGCATGACTGAGCCACTGTGTGGATTCATCACAAAACCGAAGACTTTGCAATGGAAGACAATTTTCTTTATCCCCCACAAAACTTCCCAGCAGTCATCCCAAAGATGAATGACCAATAACATTTTTGCTTAAGTACAGCCATATTTTAAATGAATTTCAGTTAATTGTGTTGTACTCTCATCAAGCAATCACCACCAAAAGAGATACAACCAGCCAATGTTGTGTGAAAGCCCTAATAGGCAAAAAATTGTATTAGCACCCCGGATAAACAATAAGCGCATGTGCAATTTCACGGGAGGCTGCTCGATGTATTTGGTCTCCCAGCTATTTACACTTCTTCCCTGATATCCTGACTCGTATCATTTCCATTTACTGAGATTACCCACCTATAATTAGGCAATTATAAAATCAATTGGAGCGAAGCCTTAGAGATGGCAACATTCATGGCCAGAGAAACTGCTTGTAGACCCAAAAAAACAACAACTTATTGAAAAAGGTCAAAATGTTAACTTGGCTTGAAACAAATTCCAAAACAAATGTCTTTATTATTTTCTGTATATAAATTGTTGATTACTGATTGTATTTCCATTTGTGATTTACTTTTGTAGACTTTTTTTTGCATTTTTTTAATTAGTTTTATTCTTTTTTATTATTCTTGCACGTCCTTGTTGCACCCAGCAGCCGGCTGCTCGTGCTATGTTTTGGTCGTGCTGCTTTTTTTTCACTTGTACCAATGACAGTTTCTGAGGGAGCCAATTAACTTAACTGCATGCTTTTGGAGGTGTGGAGAAAACTGGAGTGCCCAGAGGAAACCCATGTGAATTTTGCTATTCCTAAGTAATTCACTGCATTCACAGGAGACGGAAAGGAAGAGTGGTTTTTATACATTTACTGCTTTGAGACATTTTTAAGCAATCTTTCTACGTTTTACTATTCTTGCACTTGATCCTCACAATTATGTATAGAAAAACTTGGTATTCTTCCCACTGATCACCATACTAATATACTCTGAGCTGTGGATATAGTAATTATAGAAGGGGTTCCCTGAAGACCTGAAAATTATTTCATGGGTCACCCCCATGGTAAAAAGGTTGGAAAGGCTGATCTATGACTTTCAACTCATTACATTGTCAACACTAATGCAAAAAGATGGATGACCATCAAGCTCATCCTCTTATAGTACAGTGAATGTCATCCAACCATTTCCAGTTTGATGGAACCAGAAGTGACTCTTATCCCTTCCAAGGACAGTCAGTTTTTTTTCCTGAAACAAAATATTTTGTGTGTGTTGTTTATATTGTGTATAGGGTATGTAAGAAAAGATTTTGAGGTTAGTTACATTTTTTACATCAGTATGCTGTTTTCTTCATGGTGGCTCAGTGGTTAGCACTCTTGCCTTTGCAGCACTGGGGTCCTATGTTTGAATCTCAGCGAGGACACTATTATTATTACTACACAGTATTTATATGGGGCTTTCATAAATTATTTGGAAAAGATGTGCTAATCCATAATCTCGATTGTTAGGCCACCTACCCTGATACATGAACAACAAAGAAAGAAAGAGAGGAAAGGAGTATTTGAAGTGCAGCAATAAATTAAATAAAAGTTCAAGTGTGCCAATAGCTACAGTTTCAACAAATCAATTTGGTACTGGTCTCCCACGCTTCACAATATGGCGGGGGGGATAGACCCATGAACTAGACAGCAAATTCCTACTGAAATTAAACATTATAATTTTCCGTGTCCCGACGTGTTTCACCTCTTTGGGCTTTCTCAGGGAACTTGGTGAAGTGCAATTGTTCAATGATTGGGTTGCGTACTAGTCATGGTGGGGGAGAAGTCTCAAAGTCCATGTAGATAGTGTCCTGGCCAAGATTCGAACTCTAGACCTAGCGCTGCACAAGCCAGAGTGCTAACCACTCAACCAGTCTAAGACGATAACCTATCTGCAAGTTTTTGGGATGTGGGAGGAAAATGGAGTGACAGGAGGAAACCAACACAAACATGGGGAGAACATACAAACTTGGTGGCATGCCCTCCTTTTTCAGTTTACTTCTGCTTTAAGTGACCCCAATGATCTTTTTGGCTATCTGTAAGGGTGACATTCTTCCCAATGGCCAGCAATGTAAGAGGAATTCTTCCCACTGACCACCACACTAATATACTGTGATCTGTGGATATAGAAATTAAAGAAGGGGTTCCCTAAATACCTGAAAGTTATTTCAGGGGTTACCCAATGTTACCCAATATTATCCAATGTTATCCAATGTAATCCAATGTTAAAAAGATGGAGAAACACTGCTATAGAGATGTTAATGCTGTAGTTATATTTTATTATTTAAATATTTTATTACTTTCTGTATGTACATGCAAAATCATTGGGTCTGGCCAAGCAATTGCTCTCTTGTACATCCCATTATTTATTACAAGACATCAATCTGACATTTATTTCTCACATAAGGACTTTCCAGTGGGACCACAATCCTCCCTAGTTTATAATAATTTGTCTAATAAATGGAAGGATCTGTACTTTGATGTGTTTACACTTATTATGAACACATAACTGATGAGCTGCGTCCCTATTTAACCCCTATAATGTAATTGATTGCCCCTATTAAAGTGCATACGATGGAAGAAATATGAGTTTATATCTGTCTGGGACACACAATAAAATATCATTTAGTCATTTATTTTCAATTTGCAAATGTTTATAAGCCACCAATCATTATGACATCTCTAGCCAACTTTTTAAATCATTGGAAAAGAAGATAATTTATTTTTCAGGCTACGTCAATATGTGTAGGGAAGAGAGTGAATGAGAGGGTGAAAAATAATAGTAAAAGACAAAAGATTTCATAGGCAGGATGATGATTCTATTGCATGAGAGAGATGCAGATCAGCACAAAAATCAGTTTCTACTAGGGATCAGGAGAATGATTTTAGTTAAATTAATTTTGCTGTAAAAATGACCAGTTTTACTGTTGTGGTTTTGAACATTGAGTGCTTTGGCTTAAAGTCTTTACAAAATTAAGGATCAGGCAGGTAGTTATTGCAGAAAGGAAAAGGCGATGTCCCTTCTGCAAGAATCCCGGCTTCCCTTGCATGTGCCAGGGATGAATAATACATTAATTCAATCAATATGGAAGAAGATCATTCCTAGAAAGAAGAAAAAAAGGAATATGGTGGTGAAAGTTTGTTCTCAGTTCCTGACCATTGCATTTTGTTGGTCATCTCTGTAAGTTGTCCATCATCTCGGACCATCTCTTGTACTTTATCTGTAATCCCTATCTCTTTTAGTACGTCTGCAGCCTCTGACCATTCCCTGTGCCATGTCTGCAGTCTCTGACCATCTCCTTTAATATGTCTGCCGTTTCTAACCACCTTCTGGGCTATGTCTGCAGTATCTGACCATTTCCAGTAACATATTCACAGTTTCTGGCCATTCCCGTTATCTCCTGTACTATGTCACTATCCAATGACCATCTCCATGCCCACACCTTCCAACGGTCTTCTATAGCATCCCCTATACTGAATATTATGTGGCCCTTGTATTGTCCAATAACTGCCCCTGAGATCCCATATCTGTAGTAAGTTGACCACCACTAATCTCTACTTTAAGAAGTTGCCCCAAATGTCTTTTGTACAAGACCCTCATCAAATATATATTTTATGCTAATTCTTCGTATAACAAAGTAGGAGGCACTGAATAGCAGGTACTCTAGTTTGCATTCATTTTGAAAAGACAAAAATAAGTATGTGAGGCTTCTTACATTCATGAATAAGAAAGGCCCCATCTTCAGCCATTCCAGATGAATAAAAAAGGATCTTTAGGCAGCGGAAATTTGCATGTATTATTCCGGACTATAAATCACTGCCGTGCAAGTTACAGCAGAATAATGCATTAACTATGAAAAGGCTATTAAGAAAAGTCTTGGAAAGGTCAATATAATCATTCAGCAGTTTGTAGTCTGCAATATGTAGAGTATATGTCATTTTATTTGCATTATTTATTCAATATTGAAATGAAAGCAAATATATAGAGCGAGGCTATTTCTTTTTCTAAATATCATATCAATTATAAATTACATCCACCGCTGCTCATCACTTGCAGCACCTTGCACATCAAAGGCATTGATCAGGCTCCAAATTTGTCATAACGCAGAATTCTTTGTATAATACAAATTATTTATGTTCTGATTTCTCATTTAAAATTTTGCGTATGTATATATAAAGCTGAACTTTGAGAAACTGCTAATTCACAGATGAAATACAAACATACAAGAATTTGCATTTCTGTCCTTTCCGTTTACAAAGCTCACACATGGTGGGTGACCGGACCGCTTGTTGCTCCAGATGTGGAATACATTCTGGTCACCTTGCTATTCTTAGCCCGTGACAGCTGGGTTGCTCTGATTTGCCTAGGTTCTGGGGACTGAACCAAAAATTTGAATATTATTAAAGTCGGTGGGGAAAGAATTCTTTTGGGTGTTCTGGTCCCTGATGAGTTACTACAGAAGCTAAATGCACCAAAATGGCAATGAAAGACCAAATGTCTAAAGAACATTGGGCTTGATTTATTAAGCTCTCCAAGGCTGGAGAGATGCATTTTCATTAATGAATCTGGGTGATCCAGCAAACCACCTGCTTTCCAAGAGTGCCAAAGGAAAAAACGATAAGCACTCAAATTGTCGCTAGCTTGGAAGATGGAAAATGGGAAGGACAATCTATCTGTCCTTTTATCCAGCAATAAAGCCTAGCAAAAGCCAAATAGAGAATTCATGTAACAGGAGATTGGGGTAACTTTACTGTAAAGGACAGGCTCTGATGTAAAAGGGTAAGTCAGGGGGTGAGTGATGGGGGTAGAAAATTAAAGAGGGGCACTTGTTGTGAAGATGACAATTCTGATGTAAAGTTTTGCTACTGGGTTGAAGGAGTTTGTCTTAATATGCAAAGACCTTGTCGAAAATGACCAATAGGGCCCACAGGTCTGTAGCTTCAACTTGTGCATGTCCTGAAATGACTTTTATTGATGTTTGGTGAAAGTGATTTTTTCTGTTCTGGCATGGTTGCTCCATAAAGAAATGGTTTGATGCACTTGCAGAGCAGTCATTGTACAAACCCCCAGAAATAACTGCCGGGTGGACAAATAAGTTTCTTCTATCTCTTTTATCCAAAACTCAGCCAGCAATATTCTTTTTAGAGTCATTGTTCCACTTTAGGGCGCATTTATGAAACCCAGTGAGCCTTAAACTCAAGCACCGGCTGTCACTCAACTGTCAAAACAAATGTTTCGAAAATGCACTTTGGTCACAGACACAGCCATTAGTTGGATCAGACATTTGAACCTATAGAAAGTGAACCTGTGAAGTACCAGCATGCTAATGTGTTCACTTTGCATGGATCTCAGAGAAAACATCTTTGTTTTGGACATAAAATGAACTAAACACTGCAAGGTATTGTGTATGAAATTCCAAAACCAAGCATAGCAGTACCTTTGTTTTTGGTCTTTTATTTTGGGGTAGGGAAGGAATACTATCTATATCTAGAATAATCTATATCAACCTCTACAATAACCCTGTAAGACTGTTACAGAATAGTTCTTACTCTTGAAATGTTTTAATTTTTTAAATTTCATTGAGCTAGCTTGGCCAGGAAAAGGGACGTCAGTATGTGTGTGACCCCACTGTTCTGTACCATACCAAGCCTCATTCTTTTCCTTAACATTGACCCACAATCTGGTTGTCCGTGATGTAATTCAGTGTCAATGGCACTAAGCAATGGCTTGCCAGTGTTATGCAGGTTTGAAATTATATTAATGGTAATCGCCCCACCAGGTTCTATATAGAAAACAAGACGGGTCATAGACTAGATAATTTTATTAAACTGGATCGCGTTCCGTGGAATTCACTTCATGGCAAATTTGAAGTACACCAAAATGCATTTTCTGCCACAGAATTCCATGGAAATGCGTCATCATCCCTAACTGACTTCTCTAAAATGTTGAATTTCCCCGAACAGAGTCCCAGTGCCAATAGTCATAAAGACTTTTAGAGGGGTAAATCTCCATGGCACAGACACAGACCAAAGTCAATGGAATTTCTAAATTGATACCATTACAAAAAAAATTGCCCTACATACCTATATAAACATTAGAAGTTCTGCTAATGTTACATTTGAAGTTGTTCTGCAACATATCTGCATGCAAAGCACTTTTTTAGATGTTCGGGGTGCATTAGGACGTTTCTGCTGAAGAAGAGAGAGTACACTTTACTAGACCAGGGATTTCCTCCACGTGGTGCACTTAGGTCTGCTCACTCATGCGAATCCACCATACAAGCTGCCAATTATCTTCATAGCAAGGCTTCCGGTCTCTGTACCTTCTTCTAAGTAAATGAGGCCCTTGAGGGTCAGTTTTGACTTTGAAAATGATAGACTTTCTCTTACAAAGAAAAAAATCTTTAAAGCGGATCCCCAGACATTTTTTTATTGGATAAAGCAAAGAATGGTCCCAATAGTCGACATGGGGCAGCATGGTGGTTCGGTGGTTAGCATTTTGGCCTTTGCAGAGCAAGGTCACAGCTTGAAATCCCGGCCAGGACACTATCTGCATGGAGTTTGCAGGTTCTCCCTGTGTTTGTGTGGGTTTCCTTCCACATTCTAAAAACATGCAGGTAGGTTAGTTGGCTTCCCCCAAAAAAGACTTTAGACTGTATTGAAGATTAACATACATAAAACATTAACATATGAATGTGGTAGGGATATGAACAACTTGTATTCTTTTAGTAAACCAACTCCATTGTAATGTACATTAATTCTTGACACACATAACCAGACCTACAGAAATACCAAAGTTTGAATCTACTTTTAAGGTTCTTATACCAATATGTTATATGCATCTATGTTGTTGCTTACTAGATTGTAAGCTCTTCGGGGCAGGGTCCTCTCCTCCTGTATCACTGTCTGTATTCGTCTGTCAATTGCCACCCCTATTTAATGTACAGCGCTGCGTAATATGTTGGCACTATAAAAATCCTGTTTATTAATGTTAATAATAATAATAATAATAATAATATTATTAATACTGGAAGATCCGGGTTTCGGCACCAAGTGTTGACTTTATGGAAAAAAGTTTGGCTCCACTTCCTGTTGCTGCAGAATGTCATTGCAAATTTCCTAGCGGCACTCTTTTTGCTCTAGTGTGAAATATTACAAAAAATATCAAATTGGTGCATTGCTCAACTTTTAAACTTTCTATGATTTCAGAACATGAGGGGAAACACAACGGCATTAAAAGGTGACTGACCACAAACTAAACGGCAGAGAGTGCTGGAGTTTGTCCTGCATGTTGGAGAAGTTTACACATTCATGGCAAGAGATCAGAATCATCTCACTGCTTTGTGATAGAGATAGGAACACATCTCGTTATTTCATAGACAGACCTTATATACATACAATATACATATATATATATAAAGATCTGCAAACACAAACATTGTGCAAACATATGTCTTCAATGTTTCAAAAATCTTTGCCACTATATGGACACAGCTGTATTATATTTTTCCCCTTTAAAGAATAATTTAATTCTCAGTAAGCGAAGTTCTTTGAAACGCATAAGCTTTCTGCGTCTGTCTTATATTGAAAATCACAACGAACCTGGCTGATTATTCCAGCACAGAGGGCTGTTCCCAATAGCAATCCACAAGAGACATATAAAAATAGCCGGAGAGGAGAAGGAGAAAAGAAGTGGGCTCTGCATTGCTGTATGGATACTGTCAAATTCATATCTTACACAATTCTGTTGCATTTTGCTGGCAGCGAAGCATACCGTGAAGGATAAATAGTGTACATTCTGTGCTTACTGCTAAAGCTAGCACTGTCACAATAGCGCTGTCATGTCACTGAAAATTCCCTCACATTCAAGTACACTGTGTCGAGTACATTGTTAGTTTATTTTACCTTTTCTTTTTTCCAGGAAATTGCACACCAGCTTCTCTCCATGTTTAACAATTTTTAACAGGACTGAATTAAACAAAAACTATTCTGAAATAATAGGATAGCGGGAGTATATTTTAAAAATAGAGGCCATTAGAATGTATTCCATCTGCTCTTCTATTCAGCGTCGACTGACCCACATTGTACAGTGCTTTACAGAACATGTCAAGGAGACCTTGTTGGCAGAGCTAAAAGGTTATATGTTAATGCAATGTGTTTTACTTACGGTATGTACCTGTGAAAGTTTCTCGTGTGTCCATCCAAAAGCCGAAAGACTGCTGTTGGGTGACAGCAAGAAGTTCTTAGCTGACCCAGGGGACCCAGGGCTGTTGCTTAAGTGACATCCTATAGCAGATTCAGAAGGATCCTTGTAATAATTCTTAGGTATTGAGGAACCCCTGTAAAAATATTAATCGGAGCTCAGTGTGAAGAATGTCACTTACATCGGTGATCATTGGGTGAACCAAGTGGTGGATCATAATTCCACCTTTCCACACAGCTAAAAAGATCATTGACATCATGAATGTGGAGTTGGACCCAAAACTTGGCAGGCACCATCCAACAATTAGCAACACCTCAAGGAACTCCCAGCAACATATTGAGAAACCCTAGGGTTTTACAGACCCCTGGTTGAGAATGGATCCTCTATTTATTATTTCCCTTTGCTCTTCTCCTAGCAGCATGTAAAAGGTTTTAAAGGAAGGTGAAGGGAGGGATTGAGGAGCTGGCGAAGAACATAGAATAGGTGAGGTCTGTAATCTGCAAGGAGGGGGACGATAAGCACCCCCCTATGTAAAAAACTGTAAATTGAAATGGTAGACTTGCATGCCTTCATTCCCATCAATTTTGAAACCTTCCCAATACAATTTTTTGCAGGATAAGAGAAACTTCAAAATGATCACCCAAAACAAGATGGTAATCTTTAAGATTAGCCCTTTGGATTGGGACTTCTTTGAAGCCTCTACAAACATTCTGGGTGACATCCAATATCCAAAATTCCTGATTGAATCCTGCACATTCGTGTTTTTGTAAGTCTCTACCTCCACTGAAGAAGCTCAATTGCGAAACACGTCAGGGAACAAGACTGCTTCCTTGCTCTTTGATCTGGGCACTATGGACTAGATACTTAGCAAGCCGTCTGTCTGATTAAGGTGTATGTATATTGTATGATACTGTACTTGATTTTCTTGTATTCCCCTAAAACCTTTCCAAGCATGTAAAAAGTAATGTAGCAAGGTGAGGGAAAGGTTGAGAAACGGGGCCAAGACAGTCATTAGAGGTGAAATCCATGATGTGCAAGGAGTGGGGGCAGTGCTAGGAAATTGACTCTTCCCGGAGCACTTATATTTTCTAGTAAGTTAAGAGGCTTGTTGCAAGTAAATACAAAAAAAAGTAATACATAAAATAAAATTTGTTTGCTGAGAAGTTTCTAATGTGGTGAAAGGGTCTCTTTAATAAACCTAATCACTAAAATCTTATAGAAGCTTTACTTGCTAGCTTTATCTTCCTTTACTAGCTTTATCTTCCTAAATGCCTTGACTGCCCAGTAATCACAGGCTACAATGTGTGAATAGTATGGTACAGAAAGGGTGGTGAAGGACACATCTGTCATCTGCTTTATTTTCTACAAGGTAAAAAAGCAGAGGAAACTGGTAATATTGTGAGTATGACTGATTATAGGAAAGGTACAAACCCCTCTGGGGCAGGGCTGATGAGATTTTTTTTGAAGCAGAAATGTGTATAACAATGATAATAATCATATTAATAGTACCATGTATTATAATATATTATTGTAATAAAATAATAGTACTATGAATAGTAAGCGATACTAACATATAACAATTCACATAATGAATTGCAAGCTCCTCTGGGGCAGGGGTTAATGTAAATGGTGAGTATATACCGTGTAAACATTCCACAATATATCTGTGCCATGAATATGACAAATATAAATATCATTTCCTTGGATGGCATCTGCTCGAAGGTATGCACTCCTTTAAACCTAGAATATTAAAGCAATGGAACTGTTTTAAATTCCAGCCTCAGTCTGTGAGATGTAACATGTTCCCTAACAAATATAAATCTGAACGTTTTCTACATCTTCTCAAGAGTGTCGCTGAAACAGCTCGGAAATATACGAGCGAACAACACTAGTAAATCTACTGAAGAATCTCTGCAAAAGGAGATAAAAAGTAACATTCGCTGTCATCGCTAACATCTTTAAAATGTATGTATCCTATTTTTCTTAATTAAGCGGCGTTGGTGACACTTTGAAAGCAGCAAGGTTCCTTTACAACCTGCGTAGAGCAAACCGCTATTCCACAACTTCCAGAATAGACCATAAAGAGCTGTAATCCTGGGAACTGATAATATTATTCATGTAGATTATTTATTTACATGAAACCCCCACCTCCAACCAGAATAATCTCCTCCCTATAGGACCCAAAATCAATTTACTCTAAGATTCCATCCAACATTAAAGAAGAGGTTTGCTATAAGCAGGTCAGACCAGCCTTCTGGAAAAATGGAAAAAAATTTCTGTGGGTCCCAGTAATATGCCTCCAAATTTAGGTATAGTGGGTAACTGGACAGCCACCCGACCCTCCAATGGACCCCTGGTCTCTACTGCCCACAAAAATGTGCAATTGTTCCAAGTAGGGATGGGCGAGCAAATTTATTAAATTGGGCCGTTCTAGCTTACCAAACATGTAGGCGAGAATGGCCTTTGTAAATTCAGCTAGCGAGACCGAATTTTTGGGACCTGCAAGATCAATCAGGGGACTGGAGCTGTTGGCTCCGCTCCCCTGATTGCTGTTGCAGCCCTGTAGTATGTGTTCCTGGATAGAGTTTCTCTATGTAGGAACACAGTGTTCGTCTCCCTGGCTGCTCATGATTGAATGCAGCGTGGGAAAAATCCTCTGATTTTTCCCACGGCCGTGTTCATTCATAAACGCAAGTTTCATGACTCACTCTGAGAGGAGGAGAATCCCAGCTGCATTTATTAATGTAGCCATGAGAATCCTTTTGTCAGTGAGAGATCCACGGGCACTACAGGTCAGAATCAGGGCTTGCCCTCTTTCTGACCTGTAGTGCCCGGGGATCTCTTACTGGCAGGAGGATTCCCACAGCTGTACTTATGAATGCAGCCGCCATAATCCTACTATAGTGATTTCCTGGATTTCTGATGGTTTCGTGAAATTTCACTAAAATTTCGGGGACCCATCGGAACTTTGAGGCATTCTCGCTCCTCCTTAGTTCCAAGAAATCTCTGTGGACCCTTCTCTCTTTCTTTGGTGGCTCCTATCCTGGTCAAAAGTTTTCCTTGCCTCTACTTTTCTAGAGATTCCATAACCCATGAAAATGTGTCCACAAAGGGCTTGACTTATCAAAGCTCCCTATGACAATAGAAGATATACTATCATGGGGGAACCTAGGTGATCCAGGAAACTTGGAATTAATATGGTCCAGGATTGAAAACATACATATGCTAATAGCAATGATTTCTAAGAAACGCATAGTCTACATCAGTGTTTCTCAAACTTTTTTATCATAGGTAAAGCCTTGAGATAACTTTCAGGTCTCGGGGAACCCTTTCAGATCACGCTGAACCTCTGCTATAATTACTCCACAGCTCACAGTATATTAGTGTGTTGGGCAGTGGGAAGAATTCCTTTTACGTTGCTGGTCATTAGGAAGAATGTCACCCTTACAGATAGCCAAAAAGAATATTAAACTGACCTGTGAGACACAAACTGCTCATTAGTCAAGGAACGCCCAGCAACCTCTGGAGGAACTTTAGGGATCCATGAGAAAATTGAAATCTGTATGTATTTGTAACTTAATTGCTGACTTCATTTGATGAATCTGTGATTAAGTTGGTTACAGCCAGTATAATCAGCCACATTTGTCTTCATTTAAGCTTCCTTAACTCTATACCCGGCTATATTAAGGAGGGACAAAAGTATGCCAGACTCTCCTGCAGTGCACAGATAGCCTGCAGAGAAGTGAAGAAAGACGAGTGATATTGCCCTTATAATTGAAGTGATGTACCTAAATAAGCCAAACAGCAGGCGGTGACCAAACTGCTTAACTTGAGATCCATGGGTCCTGCCCAAGAGGAATGTCTGCTTGAAAAGCAAAGTCAGTGTTTTTATAGGTATATCAGTTCGATAATAACTATTTTATTTCAGCTGTAGATTTAGTTGCTGATGTAAAGTGTAGCTTCAAAGCTTGATAAGAAAATATTGTCTATATACAGGAGCCAAGTGTATTCCTACTGGAATCTTAGTGTGCTTTGTGAATTTCTTCCAGATTTGTGCAGTAATCCAGTATGATATCTTCCTCTGTGCAGGAGCATCCTGTAATAAAGACCGATCATTGCTGCTCTCCCTCCTGGTGCAGAGTCCTGGTCTTGTCTCCACCCTCCTGTAGATTTCTTTGGGCAGCCTGTAGTGGGTGGGCCTACTATGACCCGTCCCACAGCTCTTCACTCTGCACATCAATGTGTAACACAGTAATGTTGTGACTTCTGCTATTACAAGGTAATATCCAGGTTTCCAGAACCATTTGTTGCTCACAAAGTGCAATATACAAAAATATTGTTTTGGAATATACAGTTTTCATTATATGCCCTTTACCTGTCAGAGAGCCCCTGTTGGGTGCAATGGGGGGCCATAGTCTTAAAATATGGCTTATAGAATATGGCCATTTAAAATGCAAACAATGAAGTTATTCTTAAAAGATAAAAAAAAACATTTGATATTATGCAAATGACTAAGCAGTTAAGCTATTTTGTCTGTTCCTTTGAGATGGAGGTAAAGCTCCGGGGCTGGAGTCTTTATCTTTGTCTAGCTTTGCTTTTTGGAACTGAACTCTGTTGAGCATTTTAGGTAACATAGTTGTGAGAGATACTTCCAGCTTATCATTGCCAGGATACTGCGCAGGGGCCCCGGGGGCCACACCATGTGCAGTCTGTGTGGTGATCTGCTGATAATTCACTGCACAGATGCATCTAAATTTGTCGGTAACAGGCACAGCCAAGGCATTGTAATCAGGGCTCTGCACAGGGACTCAGCAATGGCCACAAAATCACCGCCACAACTTGATATCAAGGAATGATTGTGCACGCTTGTTATCTGCTTATCTACAAAAGGGAAATAAAAATTAGAAGTTGCGATGAAATGTAGGAAGGAACACGTTCATTGAGCAGGATTGAGCTGTATCCTGATCTAAAATCACAATGCGATTATGTAACAGAAATCAGAAAATGAATAGAGAATGAGTTGAAAATGAAAAATATTCAGAAGCATCATTGCCGGTTCATGGAGGGATCATTCACACATTTGCAGTTCAGTAATGCCTGGTAAAATAAACATTATTCTGTGCAAAATAGCAATTTATACCAATGTGTCCTCAATGCTACACGAGGAAGGCTAAAGGTCCAATTCACACCTGTCCATCCGGGATGCTTTATAACATATGTCAATGTATTAATGCTAATGAGTGGAATGCCAATGAGCAGAACAGAAAGAATGAATCATTTTTTCAACATTTCTTCCAATTCAGTACAACAAATAGCATGCTAAACCAGTACCATGAATTGTGTTTTGCAACACATTTGAGTTGAGTTGATAATGAATGATAATGAATGGCACTGCAATTTGCTGCAGTAATATGTGCGTTAGTAAGTGCATTCCCTGCAATGCATAGGTATGAATGAGTCCAAAATTAATTGAAAGTATTCTCAAACCCTAGGGGTGGTAGATGGTGCACAAATGAACACACCACTATGGTGATGGTAATATAAAGGCCACCCATTCAATTGTTTACAGAGTAGTCTCATTATCTGCCCAATGCCTGACATCACCATCAACCCCAGGCGACTCAATTACTTCTCGTTTGTGTGGATTGTGTAGAGGCCGTGGTACCAGTGTTTGTGTTCTGCACAACACCATCAGGATATTTGGTCAAAAATCCTGTGCAAATTTAAAGATGAGTGATGGGGCTGCAGGTGACATCTGCTCTGTTTTAGCCAATAAGAAGTGCTTCCACCCAGGGACTGAGGGAGGGGTAAATAAGGGCAGTTGTGGTTCTTTGTGTGGCACAGACAGGCAATTGTGTTACTGGACTGTGGTGGTTTGGAAGCTCCTACCTCCAGCTCCAGGGTCAAGGATAGTTTTAAACCCTGTGACTGGACAACTGGAGGCTGAGCACAGGACCATGGTGACCATCTGTGGTTGTTTTAGGCATCCTTCACTTGCTTGTTTCTCTATCAATCATTTTAGGATACTTAAATATTCACTTAATTTATTCACATTAAAGACACCATGAAAGATTCAGAGAGGTGGCAAAAGGGTGATAGCAGTGATAGGCGGATTTGATATAAAAGGAGGGGTCAAAGTGAAAAGATAAGAGAGGGTCAAGGGGTCAAGGGGCAAAGGTCAGTGGGTCATTGTTACAGGACAGAGCAAAAGTTTTACACCCACCCTCCCTTTGGTTTGGGGTTTTATTGTCATGGCAGCAGGGTGGTATTGAAGATTCATGAAAGAAGGAGGTTAATTCAGATAAGGCAGCAGGATGTAGAACCCATCAGGGTATGGAGTCCTGAGGCTCAGGACGAGAGGTGGGTACAAGTTCAACTGTCCTCAAGGCAGTATGGTAGCGGCTGGGGGCTTTCTTTGGTGAACTGAAGTATCAACGGGAAAAGTTGTGTCACTCCATACTTTCATGTACCTTCAAATTCTATTAAATGCTATCTGAATTTTATATAATGTGATTGTTCTCTAATTTTAGAGTTATGCTAATAAGAGGCTACTATGGACAGTTTATCTCAACATATGTCTTGTGTCTTGCTTAAGGCAAAAAGGGGGGTAACCAGGTTGATGTTATACGAGGTTTGGAGTAAGTCGGATTCAGAGGACAGGAGAACTTCATCATCTCTACCATGGGCATGGGTTGCCCACAATTGTGGATTTGATCCTTATACATAAAGCTATGCACCTTTCATTATTCAGCCTTTTAAGAGTCCAAGAACATTATTAAACTCCTTTAGGGGTAATTAGCAATGTCTAATTATCAATCCAGTTCAGAATTTATCTTAATTATGTGTAAAGGTGCGTACACACTTCCAATTTTTATCGTTCCAATCGAACGACGAACGATCGATTGGGCAAAAAATCGTTCGTAAAAAAGTAACCAACGACGCCGACGAACGAGGAAAGTCGCTGGAAACGAACGACCGGACCGACGGATCGGATTGGACGACGATCGTTGAACATCGTTCGTGTGTACGGTCGTTCGTTGATCGTCCATGTTCAGAGCATGCGTGATGAACGAACGTCCGTTCACTTTCCTGTCGTGCACATAGTTCCTCTATCGCTCAAACGATCGTATCTATTGTGTGTACAATATCTACGAACGATCGTGTCGTTAACTCTATGTGCAGGATCGGTGCTATACGATCGTTCGTATATATCGTGCATGAACGTTCGTCGTTCGTTTTCCAACGATAATAATTGGAAGTGTGTATGTAGCTTAAGATACAAAGGAAAACCACTTGACCAAGAGAAGAGAACTAAGAGAATGTAAAATGCAGAGAGAAATAGTAAGGGTTTCGGATAGTTCAGCACCATCCCTGAGAAAAGAAATGGCGACCAAATAATGGAGTGTTACATTGCGGTTGGGACGCGGCCATGACCTGACCTTAGAACATCACAGAGATGTCAAGAAGGATTTAAAGTGATATTTTTGCACGGACAAGATATAAAAAGGCCTCATATAGAGCTGTGAAGTGATAAGTACAATGAACCAGGAGGTCAGAGATCGATAGAAATTTCATTCAAGGTTCTGACAATTCATAGAGCGTATCTAGCCAATCCATATCACAGATGATATCACAGAGAGAGACTATATATACGGCTGGTGCTAACAACCTGGCAGGATGGTAGCATTGTGTGAGAAAAGTGAATCACAGTTAATAAAAGCTGAAATTCAGGCATTTTTTTGTTTTATTTCTGGAAAAGATATAATAGGGTTGACCTACCAAACAATTATAGATTATTCATAAAGCAAAGTGAATTATCAAATTGCAGACATTATGTCACTTAACTTGGTAAATTGGTTGTATTCCTTTCAAAAAGGCCTTTGTTCAGGCACATACTGTGACATGGCACCATTGCTTTTATCCTATCTCCTAATTCTGCTTTTGTGTTGTCACCTTGTTACACTGGCTTTTGATGTAGCTTACAAATGGCTGTTTTAGCACACACGGTCTATTGCTTTAATTATATTGAAAACTGTCTTGGAAGACTATTGGGAATTACTGGAATGCATGTAGAAGAATGCATGTTACAGAAAGGCTTTGGGGCATCCAAAGCATTAAAATTTACAATTTATGAAAAAGATGGTGCACTGTGACAGCTGCAGCCTGCTGCCTCAGCTGTCTCAGTGGCTTGTTGAAACCTCAAGGATTACCATGAACAGGAACCATCCTGATTGATTCTTGAGCATTAGCAAAGGTTATCAGCTATCAGTGGCATCTAAGTACAAAAATGAAACACTTACATAACCTGAAGTCTGCTTGCCTACTAGGCTGTTGGGTTCTCCTACTGAGAGGAGCTCTTCCAAGTTCCAGGAAAAGTCCATAGTTACCAAGAAAAATCGGCAGCCCACTAAAACATCCAGAGCAGTTCAAACTTTATTGGAGAAGATAGGACATACCCATCTAGCAACTCTTTTCCTGATGCATTTCAAATGTAGAAGGGTTGGAGGAGAGCTTATTTCAACCTCTTCAAAGTCACCTTTCCCCTCTTTTCCCCTCCCCATCCCTAAGATCATTTCTGTAGCAAAAAATATAATTATATTTGAACAAAAACAAAATCAAATGGCAAAACATTTTAACCTGGGTCTGCAGTCACACCAAAAAGGTCACAAGTCTTCTTCTGCACTGGGATGCTTCTAGATCATCTGTTCCTCCCGAGGTTGGTTGGTGCTTCCTCATAAGCATCCAAGATGGCAATACTGGCATGATGATGTTTTGATGATCAAGGGTGTCAACCAAATTACAACAGTGGCTTACATGACAGCAGACCAAGGTGAGGGAAAAATGCTTAGTAAAAAATAAAAAAAAACTTGAGAGGAATGAAATCTGAGGGATAGGAAGTTTTAGGGGCTTCAGATTTTGCATGGAGTTAGACTTGTAGTCTATGGATGGTTCCATAGAACCTTAGGGTTCCTTCAGAGATTGCCAGGAGTTCCTTGAGCAATGGGCAATTTGTGACGCTCATATCGGTTTAACTTATATCAATAATCTTTTAATTATCTAAAAGGATGACTTTCTTCCCAATAGCTAGCAATGTAAGAGGAATTCTTCCCACTGACCACCACACTAATATACTGTGATCTGTGGATCTAATATTTATAGAAGGGGTTCCCTGAAGACCTGAAAGTTATTTCAATGGTTCCCCCATTGAAAAGGTTGAAACACTGCTATATAGTTGCTAAATCATTGATTGCAGTAAATCATTCTTATTACTGCCCTTTAATACGTTGAACAAACTGGCCACACACTATAAAGCTATACAGCTACCTGGAAACGTAAATCAGAAGCACAATTATCAGGCACTGCTTGGTGTCACAATGGCATTAAAGGTCCAACGGGACGATTTGACAATTAAATAGTAAAACCCACTGAAGTGTGTTAGGTGCCATTGAATCTTGACCACTTGAAGCCATTCTGAAATTAATTTAACAGAAGAGAAAGTCTCTGGAAATCGATCGTCCTTGAAAACTTATCAAAGGACTCCCTGACAAGGACAATAAGCAGAGCGAAATAGAGAGGCTTGGAGGGGGCACACATCTCTTTTAATGAGTTCTGTCAGACTCTTGCAGTATAGATGACTCCCCCAATGGAGCTATGGTGGATTTCTCAGACTAGGTCAACAGAAGAATGCACGCAGGCCTTTAAAAATCCCTATATACTCTCTATTGGCTCTCAGGTTCCATAGGTACGGGAACCTGCTGTTTCCAAGGCAACATCGAGTCTGCCTCCTTCTGTCTCATTCTGTCTTTTCAGTGCCCATAGTTAAATCTGCAGAATTCCTCTGCTGGATTAATTCAAGGCGTCTTGCCGTAAATGACTTTTAAAAACGGTTTGCTGCAGAATCTTAGTTGTTTTGTAGAATAAATCATTTTGGATTGTGATCACTTTGGGATTTCAGGATTTTTTTAGAAGTTTGGATTTCAGTAAGACAAATAAAATTAAAAGGGTCAAAGAGTGAACATTATATTTCTGTATATATATTATGTGGGTAATATGATGATTGGCACGTGTGGGAAACATGAACTTTTCAAACCTTGATGGACAGCTATGACGGATATGGGTGTCACCTACTGCCAGCATTGGTCAGGGGACGATAAAAGGACAATGTGGCAATAAAATGCATAAATTATTGCAGATTTGTATCAAATACATATTCACCACAGTGATTTCTGTAAGGTGTAGTTCGAGGGCACGTCACAGAGAAAAGATGTACAAGAGACATTAAGTAAATCTCAATATGCTCAACAGCATTTTTTAATTGAAACATAGCAAGTCAGTATTTCAGAATTTCATGCTAAAAATTTAACATTTTGAGGCACTTTATTATATCTTTATATATTTTGAGGTCAGCAAGGCAGAAACATGATTTGGCTACAGTTGTGTTTCTCATCCAACCTTAGGGTTCCTCCAGAGGTTGCTGGGGGTGAGTTGAGCAATGAGCAGTTTATGACTCTCCGGTCATAATAAGTGACTGCAATGATTTTTTTTTTCTATCTGTAAAGGTGACATTCTTCCCAATGGCCAGCAATATAAAAGGAATTATTTCCACTGACCACCACACTAATGTACTGTGAGCTGTGGATATAATAAATATTGAAGGGGTTCCCTGAGACCTGAAAGTTATTTCAAGGGTTCCCCAATTGAAAAGGTTGAAACACTGCTATAGATATTTGCTAAATCATCGATTGCAGTAAATCATTCTTGTTACTGCCCTTTAATATGTTGAATAAACTGGCCACACGTCCCCATGTTAAAAAGATCCAGAAATGCTGGGCTACAGATTCTTTTACAATCACAGGGAATTTCCCATGGTAACAGTAATATTAAGTAGTAAAAGTTCCTTCTCCCCAAACTTCAGATAAGGCCTGGATATAGAATTGACCTTTTCATAGGCCTGTTAGTCTAAGTAACACACCTGTGTCTCACCTTACACAGGTAGAAAACCCGGACCTGGTGGTTAAGAAACCTTCTAAGTTCTACCCTGACCACCTGCAGGACTACAAACTGGTTCTCTATTTTAAAAATAATCACACTGAGAATAGCCCACTGTCACCCCACGGAGAAGAGAACCACATTCATCAAATGATCATTCAGTTTGGTTTGCATTTTTTTTTGTTACTTTTCTTTTTTTGTATGTGGCTTTGATTATTGTGTACAGCTGCATTATATTTTAATTATTTTTTTATTGTCAGTTTCGTTTAAGAAAAAAACAAGACAATAAGGCTAATGAAGTGCTGTGGCACAGGAACAGGTCTGGAATAGCTTAAAGGAACTTTCTTAATTACCCTAATTTCCTCTTCCCCTTTGACTTGAATGCATTTTGCGAAAATATTGAAATTGCAGTGAATTTTTTTTAACAAAAACCCTTCAATTTTTCCAATCATGTACAGTACATGCTAATTCGCACTGGCAGATAGTTTGTGATCTGTTTACCACTTCCTCACGCCCGGAAGCACTCCTATTTGGGGAGCGTCACATGTTGGAAGACCCATAGGGAATGAATAGGGGCTGCAGTACTAGTAACGCTCAGTGTCGCCAGCTGTCACATGAGCAGATTCTGGTTCTTTTTGAACTAGTGCTGCTGTGCGAGGGCTGGAACAACTGCAAAGTGCAAACTGCGGGAGAGCTGCACAAAATTAGAAGGTAGGTGTAAACTCTTTTATCTTTTTTTGTGGTCTTCTATCTTTGCACTTGGAAGCTCCCAAAATTTACCCTATTAGGGATTCAGCAAGCTCTTGTGCTGCTCACCATGAGGTCCTTATAACGCACATTTAGCAGGGGCAACAAGTCTGAGACTTTTATTCAAAATAGTCTACCATTCAAACTGGATCACCTGAAAGAACAGGGAGGGAATTATGGTTAGGAACCAAGGGGAATAATGATTAGGGTTAGGTACTAGGCAGGAAAAGGTTAGGGTTTGGGAAAGATGCGCAGGTTTTTAGGTAGGTCATTTCATCAGAACACCGGCCTTCTCTTATGGCCGGAGGAAATGCAGCATTATCTAGCCCTTTTCCTCCCAGCCCAACTTTTCCTGGTTCTCTAATTATCAAATGTGGATTTTATCTGGAGCAGTCTGTAGGCAAATGTAACCTGCCTAGGAATGCCCACTCCATCCAACCATCAAGGCATTCTGATTGTTGTATAACTGCTCCCAAGAGGAATCCTTGGAGGGCTCCTGAAAGCAGTAGTAAGATTGGTTGTTGTGATGTTTTCAGGGAGCTTTGTACAGCAACCCTTCTGATCCCTTCCACCAGCTATGATCTGCTAGCATTATATGGAGAAGCAAGGAAACCCAATGATGACAACTTATATAAGGCGTGTAAAGAAAACAATATATCCCAACAGGGTTCCTTATTTATGCTCATTAGATTAACCAGCACAGAAACATTTAGCAAAACCCTAACAACATCGAACATTTCTGGCACATTCATTAAAATAAGATGCTGACGCACAGGTACTTAAGGATGCCCTAGAGATCTCGGTCGGAAAATATGATGGTGAAACAATACCAGCCAATCAACTAAAAATGAAATCACATTCCAAATTACTTTCAGGTAAAGTTTGCAATGATAACTCAAAATGACAGAAAGCGCATAACAGTTTCTCATCCGTGACAGACGCGTGCGAACCCGGTCAGAACACAGTGAATTTCCCTCAGAGTTATTAAGTGCTTACTTCTAGTACAAACGTTAATCAAAGTAATCAGCTCATTAGGAATGTGTTAAATGTACTTGCAGTTGGCAGCCGAATCATGACAAAAGGACTGAAATGAATTGTGTTCGGTGATAGGACAATGATAAACATTTGTGACAGAGCCATAGAATGGAAGAATGATGGTGTTACCTTAACTACTTATTATTTCATTATACGAGATGGAGATTCAAATCAATTGTTTCAATGTCTGAATAATTAGGTCTGTCTTGTTGGATGATTAGCAGAGTTCCCCACATTTGGTATTCAAGATATGTTATCGCCTGTTTTTTTGCAGAAATACTGCAGAGACCTTTGTATGCAGAGGAAAGTAAAATATGTAAAAATGAAGCCGTATTTACCAATATTCTTACCTAGGCTGAAGCCCAAGACACGGGATCAGAAATGTTTAGGTATTTTGGTAGACTCTGGTCCCAAGAGCATGAGCCTTGGGTATCCTTGGCTGTAGGGATCTGGTTGGCATTCACATGAACTGGAGTTCAGCACTCTCCAAGCCTGGAAACTAATATGCATATTGGGACAAATTTGTTACTTGTTTACCTGACAAACTGCTTTCTAATGCCCAGAAAATGGGATAAGAAATGTTTATTCATGTTGGTAGATCTTGGCAACAAATGCATGAGTCTCTTTGGCTGTTGGTATGAGGTTGGAGTTCACGTGAACTTTCTAAGCATGTGCATGTTGGCACAAATTGGTTGCTTGTTTACCTAGCAATCTGTTATCAAGGCCAAGGTTCACTTCTAGGCCAGTGTCTAGGAAATGGGATAAGAATTTATTTTTAAAAATATATTTTTGTTGAAAGATCCTGGCACCAAAGGCATGAGCCTTGGGTCTCCTTTTACATAAATTTAAGTCTACAATTCTCCAAGTTTGAAAACTAATTTACATGTTCACCCAATGTAATTGCTTCTTCCCTTTAAAGCGCTTTCTAAGGGAATGTGCATTTTTAGACCAGTTCCTAGAATGGGAAAATACATATTTAGGAATGTTGATTGATCCTGGAACCTAAGAGCTTGAGGTTTGGATCTCCATGGCATTAGAGATAAAATTTGAGTTCACATAAACTTGAGTTCACCACTCACCAAATTCACAAACTAGTGTGCATGTACACTCAGAGAAACAACCTGACAATCCAAACTGGTTGTTTAATTAGCAAACTGCTTTGTATGCCAAGACTCATGCCAAGATGGTGTCTAGGACATGAGGTAAGAAAAGTTCATACATCTTGGCAGATCCTACCTCCTAATGCATTGAGCCTTCTTGCCTGTAAAATGAGGTTCAAGTTTACACAAGCTTAAACTCCCTGTTTGCCAAGTTTATAAACTAATATGCAGTTTGTACAAAGCTTTTGCCATGATAATATACCACTTCCAGTTGGTTGTTTACCAAGCAAATCACTTTCTAAAAGGTGGTTTTGAAGGAAGTACCATCCTGACAAAGACCAGCCAATGGGACCATTGCCACTATTGGCGCTGGCCAGTTGGTTATCTACAATGCAGGCAGTATTTCCATTCTTGGGAGCAGTTCTGCCATAATTGGGATTACAGCCCAGTATCACTTTTTAAATATCAATAGCCAGATTGGTATAATCCCCTCTTTTCCCTTTAGAGCCCCTATCCTTGCCCTTTCTAAGAATTCACCTTATGAGTTCATTCACCTGAATGAGTTCAGAAACCATCAAAAAACTTTTACTAAGCCAGTAAAAGGAACCTGCTAATGTCCACCCATCACCCCTTGGCTGCAGCCATTTCCATTATCTCAAGTTTGATCCTAGGTCACATTGTTAGCAGTAGAGTGTTGGACATATTTAACCATGGTGTGTGGTAGAAAAGCAAAAATGGTAAAATCTGATATTTTTCAAGTGGCCAACTGAATATATTGTAAGATTGAAACTTTTTATACCCAATAATAATACAGAGAAGATATTCATGAAAACCCTTCCTGAAGAAGGAAAATGTTGTAGGCGATACCTTTCATGTGGTTATGTTTTAAAAACATTTTCCTTTTTCCAGAATGGTTTTCATGGTTCAATATGGTTTTCATGGTTTGATAAACAATATTGTCTTTGTATCTATGGATTGCTAAGTTTTTTAAAAAGTTTGCCTCCTAAAATATATTCCGTTATCCACTTGACAGGTGTCACCTACATTTCTTTTACTTCCCTCCTGCAAACATACTTAAACTCTCACTGAACTTTGATACTTTTTTATCTTGTACTTCCATTTTCACCTCTGCTAGGACTGAATTTTTCTTTCAGACTTGTTAAAGTGAAATTCCAAAGTCTATAATAAAACAACCAAATCGCTCCGAGTCAGCGACCTTGATCTTTGACTCTGTGTTATGTTTCACAAAGATCTTATGAGCATCATTTTGGTTTCACTTGTCAAGAAAAAGCTCCCGTTTTTAGAGCGAATGTGTGCCTTGCTCAAGTGACAATATTTTACATCTGGCCCCAGATCATCCCAGGGATTATGTAGACAGGCGTCTTTTTTATACTTTTGATGTGCCCTCGAAAGGCAGGTCAATAGTTCTTATTTTATAGCAAAGCTTTAAAGACTGTGGTCGATCTCCTAGTGGAAATCAATTTGTACTGCTGGTAATGCAAGTCAAATGCAACATTCTAAACTAAAAAATAGCAAATCTTGTCTACTTCGGATACCATTGTTTGTTCACTTAATTCCTATGAGGCAACCATGTGCTGGGTTGGCACTATCGCCTACTAAAGGTGATTGGGGAGAGGGAAGTCAGTTAATAGTCAAACATGCAGTTTCAGTGTGGTTAGTATGGCTAAAGTCCAAACATGCACTGAAGTTTGGCTGGAGCCTTTCACCACTGTGGCTAATACATGGAGAAGGACCCAGGGAACATAAGGTTAAGGTTTACTGGTGACCCAAAGAAAGCTACATACTAAGCAAAAACCAACCACAGAGACCTTTTTCCTTTTAGTTCAAATCGCTGAATGTCACATAGAAGTACAGTAGGTCAGAGACACCTTAAGGCAGAGATTCTCAACCAGGGTTTCCTGGAAACCTAAGGCTCGAAAAATTGCCAGGAGTTCCTTGAGCATTTGGTCATTAGGTCATTTGGTCATTATTTGGTCATTAGGTCATTTGCGCCTCTCAGTTCAGTTTAGGTGACACGTATGATCTTTTTTGCTTTCTTTAAGGGTGACATTCATCCCAATGACCAGCAATGAAAGTCACCACACTGTGACCACAAACATGTACTGTGAGCTGTGGATATAGGAAATATAGTAGGGTTTCCCTAAACACCTGAAAGTTATTTCAAGGGATCCCCACTTTAAAAAGAAACACGGCCTTAAGATGCATGCTATCATATTCATTGGCATTCCTTATTCATTGTTGTTTTGCTCTTGGATCATCCTTTCTCATTTCTTTAGCTCCTGGAATTAAAGGGCTATTTATGGCATACATTAAGTTCAGTTGTGCACTAAACTGAGATGTATAAATTAGCCTTCCATACCATTTTGTTATGGAAAAATCCATGAAATAGTTATCAGGTATCTGACCCGACCTGAGACACCATAGATGATCTCCATTGGTCCAATTCCCTGGCTTTGCCAAGTGGTTGCTGAATTAAGAAGACACTGACAGGAAGGAGATCAATCACTGCATATTGCTTATGGAACCACCAGTAACTTCGGGAGGAACCCTAGGGTTCCACAAAAACCAGGATGAGAATGGCAGCCATTTTTGTCCTGCTGGTAATTGGACAAGTTGGTTAAGTTGCCTCCCAGGGCCCTTTTCAATTATCAAAAGTTAAAACTTTATCTGCAATGTTTTCAACATGGTAAAGAAAAAAAATAGTTTCAAAGAGACAAACTTCACAATCTCTCTGGAATAAATCACTTATACGATTCTGAGTTAGTGAAAAGCGTCGTTGGGGGAAACAAATTAACATTTTACTCTAGCCTGAAGTGCAGCATCATTTTTATTTTCTGTGCCAAAAGTAAAAAAAAAAAACCCCAACAATAACAGTTCGTCATCTCACTACCTGAGGGATTATGTTTGACTTGAGGAGATACAAAACCCCGATCTGCCTCTGTCACAAGTGACAGTCTCCTTTCAGCTCACAATGACTCCGTGATCTGTTCCAGATATGTTACTTTTTGTAAAAGCATGTCTTGACAAAGGTAGGATAACAAATAACCTATTTCTATATCTGTAAATTTATAGGCTGCTGATTCTTCATTATATAAAGGAGGTGGGTGAAATGTGTCAGATGTATGAGCAGAATATACCCAACAGAACCATTTGTCTTCCTTCTCAAAGAAAAGAGAAAATGAAGGAAGAGTCACCTTGGCTGTTTTTTTTATTCACGCAATATTCCAGATTTGGATACAAATGTCCTGACTCAGAATCTTCACATCTTCTGTCCTGGATTCCTGTTATAGAGAGCTTGTTTGTCAGAGGGGCACTGGAGATATAAATAGCATTTTGCCCGCTTGCACATTTCTTCTGTATCACTGACAAAAATAATCTAGATATAATAAAGAATAATGCTGTAGGTGTGTTTTTTAAGGACATAAACCCAAGAACAAATGGTTTTGATCGAATAAAACTTATTGAACCCCAGGTGTAGGGACTTTTGGCTGCCCAGGTGAAAGCACAGGTAAGCTGTATTTTTTAGGGAGGGTAACATACAGTTTTAGAGCCTAAACAGGTCTCTTCATTGAGGTGTGCTGCACTCACATGCACGTGGTATTGCAATAAGCAATAATTTAGGTTGTATGTGTTACAGTGTTGTGTTGCAATTTCATTTAAATGACACCCGACCTACATAGGACGCCCAGCTCTGGCACGCATGCATTGCACTTCATTACAATGTATGGTAATAGACTACTGTGCAATGTGGGGGGCTGCCTTGGAATAAAACTACAAGCAGCCATTTCAATACATTGCGCTCATAGTGCACCAACCTTAGGAAGCCATAGCAGAGCAATAATGGACGGTTGATGCTAAAGCGAGTGCCAGGAAGCTGTAGAAAACCAACAGCAATAAAATAAAGGAGGATTAAAAAAAGTTATTGATGAAAACTGAAAAACTGGAAAATTATTATTAATAGTAATTAATAGTTAAAAAAAATATTATTAATAGTACAATTTTAAGACAAATTTTTTTATTTAGGGTTTACATCTACTTCAAACTGCCTGTTCCTCCATCTTTCAGGAATTTTACTTGCATGATCTCTGTACTGAGTTTCAGGACAAAAGTCTTTGATTGGTTCAAGGTATAGGTTTGGATTATATTCACTTAATATACATATCACAGATCTGAAATGTGTCTTTGCTTTGTAAATTTCAGTCTGGTGGAACTATCTGGAACAGTCTCCTGTAAATGCCAACAGTCTCAAGCGGATAGAACTGAATGATATTTAATTTCTCTAAAACTCTGTACATGATACAGAATTGCCATTTAAAAAATGTTTTAAATAGAATGGTTTTATTTTACCCATTGTTGCATCTCAGTGCAGTTGACTTCTTTACTAAATGCACGTAAGGGAAAACTCCATGGCTTTTCTCAGGGGAGATTTCTTAATGGTGGCAAAAGTGGACCATGTCCGCCTTATGAACACAATAATGATCACTGGTGGACTATAGTCTACAACACAACCATGGGTTAAAGTTTGACAACACTGGAGCACAATTGGAGGATGGGGACATAAAGTTCTTAACATGTAGCCAAAAGTCCTTGGGCAAGGACCACTATGGCAGAATTACCAAGCAGCTAGTTTAAAAATATAGAAAAAGAATAAGAATAAAAAGGTTGGGTCTTCAAGCTATGATTGGCGGGGCAGGCGGGTTTCAGATAAGAGTTGAAGTCTTTGGTCTGCAAATGTTTTTAATAATAATATCATTAATAATAATATTCAACTGTATTTATAAAGCTCCAACATATTACGCAGTGCTGTACATTAAATAGGGGTTGCAAATGACAAACAGATACAAACAATGACACAGGAGGAGGAGAGGAACTTTTTCCATGGAGCTTACAATCAAATAGGAGAGGAAAGTAGCACACAATAAGAAGGAGGATATGGAATGGTGGGTAAGTAGTAAGGGTTTAAGAAACAGAAGAAGAGGGGTAGGTGAGTTTGAAAAGATGAGTGTTAGGGCTCTTTCAAATGTGCAGAAAGTAGGAGCGAGCCGAATAGGAAGACGAGGAAGAACATTCCAGATAGTGGGGGCAGCTCTACAAAGTCTTGGAGCC
>NC_092861.1:151084798-151123627 GCF_032062135.1 Pyxicephalus adspersus | reverse complement strand
TGTATGGGGTAGGTAGGTGGGAAGGATGGATAAGTCTGGCTGCAGCATTCATAATAGATTAGAGGAGAGAGCCGGGTTAGTGGAATACCAGAAAGGAGGAGGTAACACTAGTCCAGGTGACAGATAATAAGAATGTATACAAGGAATTTGGTGGTCTCCGGGGACAGATGGAGCGTATTTTGGAGATGTGTTGATATTTACATTTGTTTCAATTAGCACAATGTTCCTCTGATATTTGGTGGTCGTCCAATGCCAATTTTGGTCAACATGGCTGCTGTCCTGACTTCTAAGACCAGAACCAAACACTGTAATGTTTTCCCACTGACTTCAATAGTGTTAAAAATCAGGACTAGGATAAGATGTTTTTTGCTTCAATACATTTTTATTAAAGTATAATGATAAGGACTTGGAAGGATTAGGATAACAATTTCATGACCTGTTTGGCCAAACGGTCGCAAAACCAAAATTCTGCCAATTCTAACAACACCAATAGTAATAAGGCTAGAGACATTTGTAAAATTGGTCCCTGGTGTGTAATTCATGTCTTACCACCTTATGCTTTTCCTAGCAATACCATATTATCATCCAGAATTCTCTTTGAGTGACACATCCTAAGGTCACATTGGAGTGTAGCTCACTTTCCGAAGATTTACCTACTAGCGAGTTTATGTCTCTTCTGCAAACTAAAGACTAGAAAACCAATGTTATGTTATTGATTTTGAACAGAAGGTGAAGTTAAAGTGTTCTTCTGTTATTTGTTTGCCGCTTTTTCCTGACGAAAAAATCTAAAATAAAGCATGAAAAGTCTGACAGGGATTTTTCTGTAAATCTCTGCAAACTTCCATCACTAAGTTACCAAACCACCAAAGACAAATCAAAACAAGGCAACAAAGCAGAGGCTAAAAACTCATCGGTCCATGGCCAAGAGCTTTACTTTGAGTAATTATTCTATATACCTTTGCATTCAAACTCCCTTCATCCTCAGCATTCTGTCCATTGGGACCCTTTGAGGAAATGGAGGTCTTAGGTAAATATGAAGTGAGGGCTCTAAATGCAAAGCTTTCTAACTCCCTGCTATCCCTGCCATATTTTTGATTGGTGCCCTGGAGAATAAAGAGGCCCTGGGCAATTGCTAAGTTTGTCCTCTTCTAAAACTGTCCATGTATTGTAGGTTTAACCTTTAAAATCAGGTGATGTTAGATTTGCAAGTCCCGAGACAAACACAACTTCAGAAATAATTTTTGTTGTCTTTGATTCATCAAAATTGTCTTTCCAGGAAAGGGACAGAATATTCTTTCTGCTGTAGATCTGCTTTCACTGTTGTCTGACCATTATTACCTTGACTTCCAATGTCAGCAGGTCCCACTCTTCCATTCTGGTAACAATGATAAAAGAAAGCGGCTGTTTTATGGCTCCATCATCTTGCAAGACTGCCTGGAGCTTCCTAACTCATTCCACAAAAAATTGCATCATTTGCTCCAACTTTTGTAACTTCTGGATGAGTTTTCTATTCACTTTAGTGGGACTGAATTGGAAACTCTAAATTTCAGAGATTGTCAGAATGCATTCTGGTTTGGAGTAGTGGAGCCATCCCTAGTAAACAGTATTTCAGTGCATTATAGCCAGTAGGCAGAGTAGCAGAAAAATCAACTATCCATAAGAATGAAAAAAATCACACTGATGAGCAGCAAGTCATAGCTCTCTGGCAAAAATGTAACCCTTAAGGAGTCAGTTCAGAGTGTTCCTATAGTTTACTTTCATAAATGTGTAAGTTATAGAAGGGTCATGATGAAAAAGCAGATCAGTTAAGTATGTTCTGCTGCCTTGTACCCCCAGTGGGTTTTTTTTAACTTCATTACAGGAAGGAGGCCAGCACCATTTTTAAGTATTCATGCACCCACTGGAGAGATTCACTTTCTCTATGACCATTATCGCCAAGAGAGAAAGTAATAAGAAATACAAAATGTTACAAGAACAGGAATAAAGCAGACATTTTTCATTTGGGGCAACTGTTCCAATGATAACATCGAAAAAAGTAATTCCCTTAACTTTGCAGAGATTGTATTGCCCTCCATGGGGTAGAAAGGAAGGTAACCCATCTACCCAATAAGACAAAAAAAAAGCAAAATAAGAATGCAAGGTTTAAAGGGGTTTACCTATTACCATTCCAAAACATTAAATGTTTTGGCCGTACATACATTTAGGGAATTTTAGCTCTTATTTTTTTTTTATAAATATTCATGACCAGGGTAGACCAGATGCTGCCCTCACCCTCACCCCCTTTACTTTTAATTTTTTTCACTGCCTACCAGCCTCCACCATTCCCCCCTCTCACCCCAACTTTTCCCTTTTAAACACATTGACACTTCACTGTACCTAAAGCAAGCAGCCATTTACATAAAACAACATATTTCATATAACCCTTTACAACATAACATAAATAGCATAAACATAAGCCTTTTGTAAAACTTAGGCTATGTACACACCTGCAATAATTATCATTGGAAACGAATGACTAACGGCCAATCGTCTGATAAACGTTAACAAAAAAAGTGCACAACTATTGGCCAATGACGCCGATGAATGAGGAATGTCGCAGGAAACGAACGACCATCCTGGCGGATCTGATTGGGCGACAATCTTTCATTATCTATTGTGTATTCTCTAGTACAAGTCACTTCTGCATCGTTCAAACGATCTTATCTAGTGTGTGTACATTATTGGTGGATTATATTTGAACAAATGTAATGTTCAAAATTTTCGTGAATAATCTTTGATCGGTCGTTAATCGTTCATTTTCCTATGATAATTATTGCGCGTGTGTACGTAGCCTAACTAGCACACTTACATTAAACATAACAAAAATTATTCAAAAATGAAACCCCAAACTATACAACAGTACTTCCCTCTTTGTAAACAGACAACATACCTGTTCCAAACCAAACACAACAAGGCTCCAGGTCTCGGAAGGCAAAGTCGTCACCAAACTAGATTTTTAAAACCAAACCATCACACCGCAGTGGTCCCTAGTTGCCCAACACCACCTCAGGGACCGTAACCTTTATTTTGTCCCCCCCCTTTCTAATTTTACCAACCAGGACCCTTGCCTTCCAAGACTCCAACAGCTACGCTCTCCCCCAATTCCTTTTTCTCCCATCCCTACTTTTAGGAATAGACAGGTTGGAAACTTTTTCTCACCAAAAACTGCTCTAGAAACTTCCTGCTTACCCCTTAGAACACCTTCTTCCACTTCACCCCACTCCTTGCTTCCAACCAATCCCATTGTGACCCGACCTTGCCCCCTTCTTCTCCTAAACCGATCTCTGTCTAGTCTCCTCGCACCCTGTCATGTAGGCCCTACAACTAGCTTGCTTTGCTCTTGCTTTGCTGTGGGCCTCCCTTTACCTGAACTTCATTGTAATTTGATTTATCTTGATAAGAATAAACATACCTCTATAGCTGAAAAAATATGCATATTGCTGATGTGAATCTGGGCACCCCAGGAAGTAACAGTATTTTCAGATGACTTGCGCGTTCACTGTAATTAACACTTATTTGCATTTTTTAACGGCATTGCCAGAATAGTGAGATATTTTGATTTTATGAACTTCTTTTTTTTAGGATAGAAGAAGATAAGTGGCACAACATGTGGTAATCTGGCCTTAGATATTTATATAGATTAGAAAGCACGATTTACGAAAATAGGAACGTATGGCACCAGTATACCACCTTCTTTACTATGTAAGGTGATCTCCAATTACAACCTAAATTCGGTTCCAATCCTCCCTCTCTCCTCTCAATACTTATTACTCTTTTTGATCATCCCCAAACTAATAAAGCAACAACATGGAAACTGGTTCTTACCAATATAGACATAACCATTCAGAGCTACATTTCCCAGGAGCCCAAGACCAGGCTATTGGGTATCAAGGCAGCAACTTTGTTTGTCTAGGAAAGAAATCAATATATGTAAATTGGTGGAGGATATGTAATATCAAAGATGGATACATGTTTCCTATAATGAATAAAAAAGTGAGCACTGTACTTTGTATAGCTAATTCCCACCTACTTTGCTTAAATGACTTTCACTTAGGATAACTCCCAGTATCAAAGCAAAACTCCAACTACCCACTTTCCCCTTATGCTGCCCCCTAAAACCTCTCATAAAGTTTTAAGGTGAGTCTTATGCGTATATAGGTACTTTTAATGATGAGTCCCAGGAGGACTGCAAGCTGGGTGAAGCTGGCCAACATACCAACCAAAAGGACACTGGACATCAGAACAGTAAATCTAATGGGAACAATGCTAGAGATAAAGGAAGTATTGCAGTAAAAAACTACAATTTCATGTACTAGAGTACTTCTGGAAGAGAAGGGAGGTAACCTGAAATGTTCACCATCAACTCCCTGATCTTATGGCATGCTATCAATGCTTGCAGACCATCTCCAGCAAGTGTGTATCATATATGTTTTCTTGAAACCCGTCATGGACACTTGGGGATAATGGGGGACATTTGAGCTCTTTTAATCCTTAGACACATCCAGAGCCCAAGTATTGAGCACTATATAGGGGGGCACATAATCTCTTTCCAAACAAAATTGGTGAAAATTCAACAAAACCCCATCATGACTGAAAAACTTTAAGGGGGAATGCCGTCTATTGTGTGCTAATTGTAGCTAATGCTAGCTGGCTCTTCCCAAAGGTTTAAAAGGAACTCTCTCCAATACAACATTAACACATTAATATTTCCCAGATTTCCTGAGTCAGATGAGTTCAGCCCTGCAGAACCTAAGACTAGAAATAACATAAAGTGTCACCACTGGAAGACTGAGATGAGATTAGTGTTAACGTAGGCAGGATGTGGAGTGGCTGAACAGTATGTACAGGGGAATCAATCAATAAAGAATAAGAAACCAAAATAGGTGAAAAGATTTCTAAGGTGAAACTGGAAAGTTTAAAAGTTCGCTGTTTTAGAAACTCAGTCCAAAAAGTGAAAATATATTACTCAGCGAAGAAAAATGATTAATGACAAAGGTTAGAAGGGCTTTGTCTGAGCCAAATGTGCTATAATCTGTCATCAGCCAATATAATTAGTGTCAGTGGAGTGCAATGTGAAGGTATTAGCTAAAAGAAACCTAAAACTATGAAACTATCATGAACCAGATTCTTATTGGTAAAACAAACTGTGGAACTAAACTCGGTTATGGGGCTATCCAGGTGCTGAACTAGAATTTAGAGCTATTCAATTATTGAACCAAACTGTGTCCAGGTCTTTGACTGGATTATACAATTATCCATTTTTTAAATCAAATCAATGTTTTTAGGCTTTCCAGGAGCTGAACCAAAATTTGAATCTATCCAAGTTCTATACCAGATCATGGGGCTGTCCAATTATTGAAAAAACTGTGTTCAGGTACTTGACTAGATTATACAATTATCCAACTCTTAAACCAAAGCAAGGAGCTATCCAGGTTCTGAACCAGAATCTGGAACTATCCAATTGTTAAAACAAGTTTTGAGGCTATACAGGTGCTAAACCAAATTATTTTGTCCTGATTTAATAAAGCTCTCCAAGGCTGGAGAGGATACACTTTTTATTAATGAATCTGGTGATCCAGCAAACTTGGAATAGATCTGGTCCAGAATTGAAAACATTTGTTAACAAATGACTTTTAAGAAATACATTTCATGTTTGCACGATCACCCAGCTTCACTGATGAAGATGTATCCTCTCCAGCCTAGGTGAGCTTTAATAAATCAGACCCTATGACTATCTACATGTTAAAATGAATTGAGTAGCTCATCAGGTGTTGAACCACATTATGGAATTATCTAACTGTTGAAGCTTTCCAGGTGTTGAATTACATTTTGGAACCATCTAGGTTTAGAACCTGGTTTTGGAGCTTTCTGGATGCTACAGCAGACTATGGAGATATCCAGGTACTGAACTAGGTTTTAAAACTATCCAACGGTTTACCCAAATTGTGGAGCGTTCCAGGTGCTAAAATAGACTGGAAATATCCAGGTGCTAATCCAGATTATGGAGCTATCCAGGTACTGAAATAGATTATAGTGATACCCAAGTGCTAAACTATATTAATCCGCTATCCAGGTAAAGAACCAAATTACAGAATTGTCATATAACAGTGTTTTAGTGTTTTTTTTTGTGTGTGTATTAAGGCACCACAGACAATTTATTTGACATTCGGATAACAGTATTTCAAAGTAAAGTTTTGTGTAAAATATACGTAAATTTTTTGTTTTAGGTGGTTTTGGTAAAATTGTGGTGATACACAGAGCAGAATTTTCAAAAGTAGATAAGGATTCTAGATATGTAGGCTTCAAATGTTTTCACTGACCCAAAACTTTTAAAGGGATATGTAACTGCTCTGATCTATACAGTTACATGATATGAGGGTTGTAAATTTACAGAGCAGAATACTTCATTAAAAAAATTACATTACAAAGGTCACACAATAAAACAAAATATTACCAATAAAAAATACACTGACATTTAAAAATTACATTTTAAGAGAATATGAATACCAGGACACAGGACAGGCTACAAAATAAAGGTCCAAACCCCCAATTAACCTAATTATGGAAGAAAAATAGAAATGGGCAATGACCAATCTCATTCCCCCTAAGAATCTGTGAACCCCTCTCCCTCTTCTTTCCTTCCTACTTTTGTGCTCTCTGCCATAATGTGGCCAGTTGTATAATCTTGTCTGTTGACCTAATAAATATTCTATCCCTAGGATAACATAATTCTCCTTCATGTTTAATGGTAGGACCCATATGATAATCCTTGGGACATTCTCCTACTCAGTATGGTCCCCAAATATAAAGATATGATTTAAATGGAAAAAAAAACATTACATTTTGGAAGCGTGTGAGTTTGAATGGCTTACCCCTATGCATTTCACCCAATAGGGCTTCATCAGGACCTGGATTTTGACGTCCCCTGTATGGTAAATACCCCTCCCTGTCCGTAGTCAATTATTTTCAAAGTCTATGTTCAAACCATCTATTTCAAGAGTCTGAAGACCACAGATCTGTGTGGCAATGCTTTCAAACCTTCTACCTGTAATCCATCATTGACCATTATTTCCAAATCTATTTGGTACAGCTGGGTACTATTCTGTATTATTTGGTATTAAAGTTTTCAAAAAGACAACAAAGACTGTTGACCCAGGAAACATTCAAATGCCTCATGGGGTAATTTCCCCCCCCTAGAGCAAACTGAACCAGGCTTCATAAGTTTTGTATCTGGGAAATGCTGGTTTATGTTTATGTTGAACTTGATTGACCTTGATTGACCTTTTGATGGCTTTTTTCAACCACACTAACTATGTGTCTATATGTAACTATGAAAATAATGTAAGAGACCCGCATAATGAGTTACTTTTATTGGCCCATTCCCCTCTGGATGATTTCTGGCCAACATGAAAAGTGATCAGTTACCTGTTGGTTGGAGGATTCATCTAAATGGTTATTCAGTGGAAGTTTGTAACTCTTTGATATGGGATTTAAATAGATGATAAGTACTCAATGAACTCTTTCTATTATTTGCTATCTGTTGATATGGGATTTAAATAGATGATAAGTACTCAATGAACTCTTTCTATTATTTGCTATCTGTTGATATGGGATTTAAATAGATGATAAGTACTCAATGAACTCTTTCTATTATTTGCTATCTGTTGATATGGGATTTAAATAGATGATAAGTACTCAATGAACTCTTTCTGTTATTTGCTGTCTGTAGAGACGGTAAGTTCCTGATTTCAGATGGTGGTCACGTTGTGTGAAGTTTACGCATGTGAATTCATTATTCTTTTACCACTGTATAAACTTTAATATTATCTGGATGTTGGTATCATCCCTCGAGAGAAGCCAGTATTGCTTTTCTAAGAATTATAGCAGAAAAACTTTTTTTATTAGTTACAAAAGAAGAACATACTTTGCAAAGACACATCCACCAGGGGAAACAGCAATGAAAATCAGTGCCTGCCCTAATTTTATCAACTCATTTTACTTCCCTATCTCTTTCTGCTGCCGAGCATTGAGCATAGGATACCATTCTTGTAGAGAGAACAAGTCAGGTCCTACTGTGATTTATTCCTATTTTTCTATTATTACTCTTTTCTTTTTCAAAAGCCAATGATAAGAAAGGCAGGATAAGGCCTTCAGTCTAGACCCTCAAAGTTGAACAAATGAAATATGCTGATGATAACAGAAAAACTTTGTATTTTATAGTTGCGTCTTGATATCAGACTTTATCAGTGCAAAAGTTGTAGCTGAAAACTTCTGTACTGAGAACCCAAAGGGGGACTTTTGTTGCTAAATATAGGGATCTATACCAAGGTTCTGACAGAGGATGAAAGGAATCTGTAAAGGAATGGAGACTGTCAGTAGATGTGACAAATTGGAGCAATAAAGTTTAGGTTTAGATTGATTTTTACCAAACTTTTCAACATGGTGGAATCATTGAAATGACTTTCAGGGAAACCGTAATTCCTATGTCCACATCTCACAGTATATTAGTGTGGTGGTCAATGGGAAGTACTTCTCTTACATTTCTAGTCAATGGAATGAACGTAACCCCCTACAAATAGGCAAAAGATTATAAACTGACCTAAAAGACACAAATTGCCCACAGATCAAGGAATCCCTAGCAACTTGTAGAGGAACTCTAGGGATTTACTCAGCCTTGGTTGAAAATCACTGGTTTAGGTATACTTTAAGACTCCTGAATTAGGACCTGTACTGTGAAATTGGTGAGCCATGAGGGAAAGCAAAGGAAATTGCCTGTAGGCTCTTTGCAGCAAATCATTTCCCCATCCTTGACTGACAATGACTTATTCTACACCGGGTTTCCATGTGGGGTTTGGACATCTTGGTAAAGTAGCAAGACTTTGTTTCCACATATCAGAACAGCGTCACAGATGGCTCATCAAAGGAAAATCAGGAGGCAACGGGAGAGGCAGAGGAAGCACAGATCCATAGAATGGATGAAATGAAGGCAGGAAGATGCTTACATTGCATGCCCTTTGGTGCATCTTCCCCTCCAGAAAGGAGAACAACGAGCAGTACCATAGTGACACCACCAAATCTCCCTACAAATCCCCTGAAAAAGTCAGAGGTAGCCATGCCTTAGATGATCTTACCAAGAGCTTAGCTGCAGCAGAAAAGATGTGTTGGGCAAAGGAACTCCTAATTTGCAATAGAAATTCAATATGAATATGATATACTAATGTTTGTATTGTATATTGCCTGGAGTTCATTTTAAGGGACAGTGTTCTTGACACCCTCTACCCACCTACCATGATAAGCTAGAGCCTTTCCATCTCCTATAAATTACCTAACATGTCTCATTTACTTCATGGAGGGAGATTGACTTACCTTATTTAAGAAAATTATCTCTATGCTGCAGGAAAAACAAAATTATTGCTTGCTGGGGTGTTTTTGGATTTTTTACCTATTTATGCCAGGCAAGCTTTGAAGTGTAATTCTGTAAATAGGTATCACAAATTATTGGAAGTCGTATAATCTGCAGAAATGTGTCATAATGGGAAAAAATTATATATTCAAGTTAGCCTCAACCTTTAAAGCAATCACATTACTCTGATAATAAATGTTCAGTGCGGTGTACAAAGATTAAAAGTCTATACATAGTACATCAAAAATTTTATGGCATGCTTTAGGTTTTGCTGAAAACTACAAAAAGGAAATAAAACATCATTGATTTCAAGTAAAAAACACAATAAAAGACATAATATAAAACAGCCATTCGTAGCTAATGGACTTTGACACGTATATGTATCTCATTTTACCCATTTTTTTGCATGTCCACAAATGATCAGCTGATGTATTAGGACGATGTATGTGGCAACAATGTAACAATAAAACTGAATACAATTTATGAAGACAGTGCAGACCTATGGTAATAAAACAGAATACGACAAGAACTTACCCTAGCTTTAATGAGGGGCGTTTTCCATAATGTCAGAGACCATGGTCTGTGTTGTAATTGTTCACGTTGTTACTTGGTTGAAAAGATCCCCTAAAAAAATGTTGAATAATAAAATGTAAGTCTTAGGTATAAGAGATTACAGATATCACTAATAAAACTGACAACTAAAGAATGCAGATTATCCATTTACTTCAGACCAGTGACATCACTGAGTATGCAGCCTATCCAATCACTAGAGACTAGTGACATCACTGAGTATGCAGCCTATCCAATCACTAGAGACTAGTGACATCCCAATCACTAGAGACCGGTGACATCACTGAGAATGCAGCCTATCTATTCTTTATGGATTAGAAACATGTAATATATCTATTTATTAATAAGCTGTGGCATCACTAAAAATACAGCCTACCCAGTACTAAAGTCGTAGACTCCAGGCCAATAAAAGTACAAAACATTTTAAGGAATATATAACTATTTGTGCAGCTGAAAAGCAATAACATGAGTGTATTAGGTAAATAAAAGATAGTATTAATAATATTATTAGCTAGTAGTTGGCTATCGGTGCTCTTCTCCTCTTCCCACGCAGCTGTGGTTGGACTCACCAAGACCTAATTAGTCAGATAATAACGAAGATCACAGAGAGCAGATTATCTATGTATAGCCTGAAAACTAAGCCCCATCAGGCTCACACACACTGACAGGAGCAAGTTATTAGTGTCTAAGGGTTCGCAGTTTTGGTGTCCTACAATGAACTGTGACATGTACTCTATGTTATGTTCTTATTGGTATTATGCAGGAAAAGCAGACTTGTTGTGGTGACATTGGAGGCAGTTCAGGAACACGTTTCTTGTGACCTTTAGCAAATCATTTAATCTTCCAGCGCCTTTAGTCGGGATTTCTTTTTTTTTCCAAGACGGAGGAGCCACGTGCTCAAATCTCAGCTGAATGCTAAGTGCATATAAAGCTTTGCTTAAAACAAAAAATGCATCTAGTGCCTCTTTCAATGGCTGGGTAGTTAAACACAAAGGAAGATATTATAAAAATTGCTGGCTTCTCAAGGCTTTCTTTTTCAAAAGGATGAGAAATAAGTAATAGAATCAATATACTATTGACTTGTCAGCTTTCTGCTTCTCTTAATTAAAAATGACAGATTACACCTGGGGAATGGAGGCAGAAAAAAATTGAAAGTTTGACAGCTAAGCAATAAAAAAGTTAGACCCCGGCTACAAACAATGGATGCACAAAAATTGTTTTCATCAGCATTGTTATTTGCTTTGGAAGGATGATTTGTTTAGGGTGCAATGAGATTTAAATGGCTCTTAAAGGAATATATGGCTTCAACTATACTAGACCTGTTCTAGATCCCAAAATAGACCCTTTTAGTCCCATCATTTATTATTTGTCATGGGAAGAAAAAAAATCCAGTCCCCATTCTCAGACCAATTCCGTAACACGCCCATGACTTGGATCTCCTCCTCTAGTATGTCCACAGTCTTGAACCATTTCCTGTAGCATGTGAACAGTCCCTAATCATCTCCTATATTATTTCCTCAGTCTCTATCTCCTGTAGTATGTCTCTAGTCTTAGTAACCTCTGTAGCATGTTTATTATCTCTGATTTTTTTAGACTTAGAATCTTTGACCATCTCCTGCAGTATGTCCCTTTTTCACTATTTTTGTTGCATATCTGTAATCTCTGCCCATCTCCTGTGGCATGTCCACAGTCTCCAACCCTCTCTTGTAGTATATCCACAGCCCACACTATCCTGTAATGTGCCCCCAGTATCTTACTGTTATCTGTAGCTTGTTCCTAGTCTCCTAATATTCCTTCTAGCATGTCAAAAGTCTCTATTTTTGTATCATATCTACAGTTTCTGATCATCTGTTGTATTATTTCCATGACTTGGATCAACAGTTTCCAACCATCTCTTAAACATCTCCCCAGTTACTAACTTTCTCTTGTAGTAAGTCCCCAACTTTTAGTATCCCCTGTAGCATGTGTCCAATCTATATTAATGTAGCATTTCTTCAATATTTGATCATCTTCTGTATCATTTTCCTTTTTCTCTATTTTTTGTAGCATTTCTAGAATCTCTGACCATCTGCTGTATTGTTCCCACAGTCTCTAAACATCTCTTGTGTAGTCACAGTCTCACCCTATTCTGTAACATGTCCCAGTCTCTAACCATTTATTGCAGTATGTGCCCAGTCTCTTACTATGTTCTGTATCATGTTCCTAGTCTCAAATATCATTGCATATCTTTAATCTCTGATCATTTCTTGTATCGTGTCCTGAGCGCCTGACCACATCCTGTAGCATGTCCCACTTCTATGTTTTGTGTAGTATATCTGTAATCTATGCCCATCTCTTGTAGTATGTCCACATTCCTAAACCATTTCTTGTAGTATATCCCAAAGTCTCTAACCATCTCTTGTAGTATGTCCCACAGTCTCCAACCATTTCTTGTAGTATGTCCCACAGTCTCCAACCATAGTTTCCAATGATCCTGTAATTTGTCTCCAGTCTCTTACCATCTCCTGTAGTATTTGCCCAGCTTCTTACTATCTCCTGTAGCATGTTTATAGACTCAATTTTTGTAGCATATCTTCGATTTCGAATTATTTCCTGTAGCATGTCCAAGGTACCTAACCATCTCTTGCGGCTTGTCCTCATTCTCTATTTTTTCGTAGCATATCTGTAATCTCTGCCCATCTCCTCTAAAATGTCTGCAGTCTCTCCTAGCACTACAGACAGGGAATATATTGTGTAGCCCTATGGTGACATCTCAGGCTGCACTGGAGCACCCCCTCCTTTATCTAATCAGTTGACCACCACGACCCTTAGAAATAGACTCATATATCTCATGAAGGCAGAAATAAATCCCTCTCTGAAAATACTTCCATTATTTTTTCATGAACCAGTAACACAAGTTCAGGAACTTACCATTACACAATAACAATCACAGCATTCTCTCTATTTCTCCTGAGTGCCACTGCACAGGCAATAAAAACTGATGAGCCATCAGTTATGTTACTCAGTGTCAAGCACCTGGTAGGATGCTGCTTCCAGCTGATTGATGAAAGTAGAACTTTGTCTTTCTTAAATTAGAGTCTAGTTCTTTCTGTTCTTCCTTTGTCGGATTTATTTCTTCAATAACTTTCTACTTCTGTAATATGTCCACAATAATCAGAAATGCAAAGCATTGCATTCAGTGATATGACTTCGGTGATACTGTACACTCCGAGTGCCATTAAAATGGAATGACTGCCATTTTTAATGGGATGGGTAGAGTTTGATTCTCCTGTCTGGTTGTATCGCTATCTTGTTATCTGTGAATACACCAACATTCAGTCATTTGAAGGTGAGGTGACACGGTGGTGTTAGAAAGACGATTACATAAGTGTCAGGAGAATGCAGAAATAGGGTAGTGCATGAATTCAGGAGAATATAGCATCATCAGCAGAAAATGCATATAAAGACAGATTGAGGACATCTGCAGCATGGAGAATTGCCTGCACATTTTCTCCTTTAATTACAAAACTTTGAAATTATATTGTCCAATATTTGCTTTTAATATTATGTTATTTACATTTTAGGATATATTTTAATTCCAGAACTTATCCAAATTTTAATTCTGTTCAGCATCAAGAAATGGGCTTCGGTTTATTCATAAAGGTAAAGCAAGTCTCTTCTACGATCTTCTTAAAATGTAGCCAAATTGTTTTAGAATAAACCTTCCTTCCTGCATCTGACAATCACCAGAAATTATAACCTTTCCAGAGTTGTTTCTGAGCAAATGGTTTGCAGAAATATGAGTAACATTAAAGAAATGATTCTGAGCCCATTGAATATGGAACCCAAGCACATATAGCCATTGGTAATGTCAACTAGAGAAATCACCTCCTTCGTAGTCCACTTTATAACAATTAATCTTTATGTTTTGTAAATGGAGGGGTTGGTGGATCTGAGTAGTTTAGGCATAATAAAATAGGCGCGGCTGACCACTTCCAATCTACAACAAAGCTGCATGTGGTCAGCACACAACAGGACTGGGCACATTTCTGGCAGGTCAACAGATATTGTTTAATTAAGGAATTATATATGGAGAAAAGTATATGTATTGGATGATTTTTCCCTGACTAAAGCTGCGTACACACGTCTAATTTTTATCGTTGGAAATGAACGATGAACGAACGACGAAAGACCGATTGGCCAAAAATCGTTCGTAAAAAAAGTAACCAACGACGCCGACGAACGAGGATAGTCGTTGGAAATGAACGACCGGACCGGCGGATCGGATTGGACGACGATCGTTGACCATCTATCGTGTGTACGGTCGTTCAGTGATCGTCCATGGTCTGAGCATGCGCGGTGAACGAACGTTCGCTCACTTCCTGTGGTACACGTCACTTCCTGTATCGTTCAAACGATCGCATCTATCGCGTGTACAATATCTTTGAACGATCGTGTCGTTATCTGTAGGTACAGGATCGGAGCCATACGATCGTTCGCAGATATCGTGCAGGATCGTTCGTCGTTCGTTTACCAACGATAAAAATTGGAAGTGTGTACGCAGCTATACCCTTTAACTTCCAATTAAAACAATTCTGTCCTTGCAGTTTCCCTTTCTGACAGGTTAACAACACAATGGGCAGAAAAGATGGATCTTTTTAGGCAGTAAACACCTGGCAATAATACAATACATACAATTCTCATAATAAAAAAACAACAATAAAGAAGTTAATGATCTCTAATCAATTTCATGAATGGACGCGTTTCGCAGGTACAAAGCGTTTGACAGGTTCCCTTTAAACATCTGTAGTAGTTATAGGAAAGAAATTTTCCATCTGGGAATGGTTGGAAAACAAACACGTTTTCAAATCCCTGTGTTTAGCTCTGCTGAACATTTTATCTGCCGGATTACTTCTGTACTTTATAAAGAATTTAAGATCTAAATAACCTCCCCATCTCCCCAGGGCTTCCCATTCCCTGGGGTGCTGCTAAATATGAACAGAGAGCTCTTCTACAATGCAATATATCAGTCAGCTAACGAGGGCCCAATTTACTGTACAGCTTTTTTACGAAACATTTTTTACGAAAAAACCTGTTCTGTGAAAAATGTAATCCAGGTTTTAACTAAGCGTCTGCAACAAATTTAGAAAAATATGAAATGTAATCTATACAGCTTCACTTATTGCTTTACCGGAAGATTTTCAGACAGAAGAAACCAGATGAGTTATCAACCAAAAACCACAGTTGTGTCTGTGCAATACACCAGATTGGCATGGCAGCCCACTGCCGCATAATAGGGGATTGGCAAGGTTCTGCCCATTATTATTAAAAAAGAGTGAATTCATTCTTGTTTTATAGAAAACCTGTAATAGAAACCAGATTACAAAGGGCATGAGGTCTCCCAGCAGCTGATCTTTCCCCATTATTGAAGTACCATGTCATATTTTACACCCCTGCCTGTGTTTCTGTTTGAAGGTGACAGGTAAAGCAGGGCTTTGCCTTCTCATGGCAGAGATCACCCCCTTCCTGTTCACTGGTAATCTGATAATTGGGGGAATAATTATAAAAAAGCAACAGGAGAGAGGAGGAAACACAAATCTAAAGAATGGATTAAGGAAAAGCAGGGAAAGTCTTGCACTGCAGTTTCTCAGGAACAGCTTCTCCTCCAGCAAGGAGAACAGTAAGCAGAAAAGTAGTGGCATTATCAAACATGGTGAGACTATGGCAGAATAGCAGAGGTAATAGTGCCTTAAGATGATCCCACACAGCAGATAGACAGCTAAGAGGGTGCAGAACAGGAGAGCCAGGGCAGAGTTACAAGTCACTAAAAACCCTTTTTCATTTTCGGGAAATCAAGAAATGTTGCTTAGACTAAATTGAGATTTCTAGATGTTACCTATGAGATTCCATATCTTTTAATTTTTGAGATCAGTCCAATTTAAAAAAGTCAATGCGTCTGACCTATTAAAGCTCTCTGAGACCATCATGCAAGAACGTGGGTAATCCAGGAAACCTGGTATGGATTTTTTTTTTAAATTGTTTGCTTTTATTTGGCAAATGCTTTTAGTCTTGGATCAGATATATTAGCGGTTTGCTAAACACACAGGTTCACTTATGGTAGTCTATCTTCTCCAGTCTTGGAGAGCTTTAATAAATCAGGCCCAATGTGTTATTAGTGAACCATTTGAATGAATTTTCCTGACCTCTCACATTAAACAGTAACAATATAAATTAAAAAAAACATGGTTTGGAAAAAGCGTTTTTTTTTTTTGTCTGAGATTATGGCCCTGATTTATGAAAGCTCTCCAAGGCTAGAGGGAATACACTTTCAGAAGTGAACTGGGTGATCCAGAAAACATGGACTGGGTTTTAAAAATCATTTGCTAGCAAATGTTTTGAATCCTGGACAAGATCCATTCCAGGCCTGCTTAATCAACCATCTTCACTGATCAAAGTGTATTCTCTCCACCCTTGGATATCTTTCATAAATCAGGGTCTATGTCATCAGTGTGCTCCAGGAAGTATTTCCTCTCCCTATCCTCTCCCCCAATGATCAAGCAACATTGTAATTTCGTAGCAATTACAAGATGAGAGGCTGCACCAGGGGCTGATTTTTATTACATGTATGTACACAGAGACACCAGGATCAGCATATCAATCCAGAAAATAAGATCATGAACACAACCAGAAACTAAATATTTTTAAAGTTGCCTAAATTTAGATTTACACTTTGCCATGCAGCTCATGCAGGGTATGATATTTGTTGTTTTATCTACTGCAGTTAAGTAATACGTAGTTCTAGTTTTTGTACTTTTCCTTTGGAAACCTTTCTATTGGCCAAGTTTAGTAATTTGTTCTATTGGAGGATCAGTAGGAAAACAGGAAGTAGGAGGGGTCAATTTCAATTTGTCAAAATTTGCATATAGACAACAATAATGGGGGAACTACCTATGGGTCCGGAATGTATATGATGCCACACCCAAAATATAGTATACATACAAAAAAGAATAAAATAGTTAAAGGAGGCATTATTTATACTTAGTCATTAGGATACCTAATAAATTATATTAAAAAATAATTATTGATGGTTTACAACAACATATCTGTATTATTAGAAACCATGACATTGGTACACACATGTTCAATAATATCCCTTTATTCATCTGGCATGAATATTGTTTATCCACCTCCACCTCAACGCGTTTCTTGGTAAGAAAATCACTTCTTCAGGAACATTCTACCAATGGAGGAATCATGCACATTCTAACATTTAATATTTACATTTTAGTAACATAAATCCCATAATTTGAATGAACGTTCAATTGCTCACACCTTTGCACCTACGAATAGCATTGTATAACTATTCTATTTTAGGCAACCTCTGCTATTTTTTCTGCATTGTTTTTAATATATACCTTTGGATAGCCTCAGGTTTGTAACTGATTTATGTTAAGCTGTCTGTACAAATCATCTAATGTTTGTACAATGCAAACTTTTTTAGCACCAATGTATGACGGCCAATGTGTGTAATATCAGTATTTGCCGCCTGTAGCCCTGGAGCCCTGGAGCCCTGGTAGGAAGCAGAATTTGGACTTGTTTGATTTATTCTATCGAAGTTGCAAAATGCAGCATGGAAAAGGAAAGAACAAATCTGTAACAGGTGAACAGCATGCACTAAAAACTTTAATGACCCATAGCACATGGTTAGTAGAATTACATATGTACCAGTGATTGCTGGCGCCTTATACAATGTAGAATATGATGAGGCTGGAACTGGGGCATTTTATGAGTCTACTAAGAGTCTCCAGCTGTATGGGAGAGTGAATGTATATCAAGTTTACTAAGGAAATAGCACAAGATGATGTTTAAATGTCTATAAATCATAGTCAGTAAATGCTGATGTGGTTTTTTAAAATTTCTAGAGAAGCCAATGTCATTTTTGTTCATTTTATTAATAAGAATTGGCTAACCAGAACTTTATCATAAAAAAGGAAACAGTTCTGTCAGCAATTCTTACAATAAAGAGTTGTGTGCCTTTCTAGGTCACCAGAAACTGTAGATATCAGTTATTTTAAAATAGGCTCACGGTGGGTTATATGACGAGGAATTTACTCTTCGTCCAGGGAGCTTTGGGCAATTGACAGCTGGGTCCTTTCTTAAAAATAATCCTGTACCAACAGAAAGAAGGTCCAAATTTGACCTAAAGCCCAGCAAATGGTTTATATCTTCCAACTGCCTTTGAAATAGTCTATATGGTGAAAACTGCATGGAACCTTCACAAATGAGTCAGTTCAAGGATTTATGGTAAAGAGGGAAGACATGCAGAAACATGCAAATACAATTGAGACTTCCTTGTGCCAGTACATTTGGTAAAGGCCCAAATGTACACAATGTATGACTGTGATTCTGTGAACAAACCCAAATCCATAAAGTCATAGTTTGACTAATTTGGTGTGGATAAACTTGAGTTGCCTGAAGACAACCCCAAACCTAGCCTCTTTGAAACAACCCAAAATGTCAATCGCAAGCCAGGTCTTCTCATCCAACATCAGTTTCTGTTGTCACAAATTCTCTCTTGGATAAATGATCACACATTTCCACAGAAAGACTCCAAAGTCTTCTAGAAAGCCTTTCTAGATGAATGGATGCTGGTATAACTGCAAATGAGGGCTCCAACTCAATAATAATACCAATAATTTTGGAATAGGAAGGACAGGAAAAACTTAAATAGCCTGCAAAGATCCCCACTCAACTTCTTTTAGATAAACCGCAATGTCATTTTCGAGCTAAATCTTGTAATCCAACAACAGTACATCATCTCCCAAGTACTTATTTGGCTATATGGTCACACATTGACACAGACACACTCCAAAATCTTAATGAAAGCCTCATTAGATGAGTAGAGGCTGTAAAAGCTGGAAATGGGGGCTCTAAATCCATAAAAATTCCCTTAATTTTGTAATTAGATGGTCAACATAAACTTGAGTGGCCTGCAAAGACCCCCAAACTCAACATTTTTTTAGATAAACCTAAAGGTCCATTACAAACCAGGTCTTCCGGCATCAGTGGAGGATCCTAAAAGTTCTCTCTTGAGCCTCTCTAGATTAGTGGAATCCATTATAGCTGCAAAAAGGTCTCCAACTCCAAAATAATCCCCCAATGGGGATGGGATTGCCAACAAAAACGTAAGTGGTCTGCAGAGAGCCTTGAACCCAAACCTTTTGACATAAACTTAAATATCAATTACATGTCAGGTTATGTCATTCAATATCAATACCTGATCTCATAAATTGTGGCCTAGCTAAATGGTCAGAATTTCCCATATACATGCTCTGACATTTTGTGGAAAGTCCACCAAAAAGAGTCTCTGTTATAGCTGCAAATAGGGGCTCCATCTTTATATTAATACCTTTGGAATGGGAAGGCCAACAAGCTCATATATGGAATGTGATGGCCAGGTGTCCACATATTTTCCTGCCATATAGTTTACTTCTGAGTTCACTAGTGATCAATATATATTTGTCCTGACTTCTTAGTTCTGTGACCTTTTAGCCCCTACTGCAAAAACAACTGGCAACCCATGGTTGAAAGATTTTAACTTGTTTGTAATGTGGGAGGTTAATTGCGTTAGTATATATTTTTTAGTTTTGAAGTACTTCAACATTATATCTAAAATAAAGTATTTTTATATAGATTATTTTGTTCCATTATGACTTGTAAACCAAAGCAACCATAAGATAAAAGCAAAAAGTCAGGAATCTTTTATCACAGTGATGATACTAACTTTAGAGTGGTTTGGTCTAGAAAGGAAACAGCTGCTTGTTATATAGATATTGTGTACCAATACCATCTGCTCTGATTGTGTTCTATAGGACGACAAATAACCACTCCATTCTGTGTCTGTCCAGAGACTCTATGGCTCGGCTCGTGGGTGAAGACATAAATCCCCATCACGTTTGCCAGATCTTACAGAGCCATGCAGTCCCCACCATCTGTTGTTTGTTTCAGCAATTATGAGTTCTCCACATTTCCTTTTGAAACAATCTCTAGATGTGATGATATGATTAGCTGGGCTCCACCTCAAATCATTGCAAGGTTTGTTCCAGTCAAACATTTTCCATTTGCTTAGATGTGGGCTGTGGCAGCCTATATGCATTAACACTTTAAATGATCAGCCAGGAATGCAACAGACTGACCTGATCTGCAGATCCATGTGATCCACATCTAACTAATATCCAAAAATTTATCATAATGGGAACACAACTATGTAGCCTAAGGGCAAAATTTACAACTCCGCCCATATAGAGTACTTTATCTTAGAGAAGTGACTCTTAACCTGGGTTCCATGGATCTCTAGGGTTCCTCCAGAAGATACTAGGGGTTTCCTGAAGCCCTGAAAGTTATTTCAAGGGTTTCTGTATGTTAAAATGTTCTTTGAAAGGATGTATATTTATTTTGTGTATTTTTTTTTATTATAGTCAGACTGAAAATACTTTTTATTCAATGAGGCTCAAAAAGTTTCATATTAACCTCCCTAGCGGTAACCCCGAGTGTGACTCGGGGTGGAAAAAAGTTGCTGAAAGCGGTAACCCCGAGTCACACTCGGGGTAGATAAACCTATGGGAGGGTTAGTAAATACAGCGCTTACCTGATCCGCCGGCATCCTGCGTCATCCATCGCCGTGATCTCTGTCCTCTTCCTTCTTCCTCCTGCCGGCTTCTGCATCTGATGAGTCACCAGGGAGTTCCCGGTGACATCGGTGCATGTGTACGTTGCCGGTGGGGGGAAGCAGGAAATTCAAAATTCATTTGTATTGCATTCAATACAAAATAACTGTATTGAATGCAATACATTGGATTTATATGTGTAAAAGCAGTACATTGTTTTCAAGAACATTTATTTTGCAGTATGTATAATAGTATGAGTATAATATGTATTTAAAAAAAAAATAGTTTTTTTTTTAAATATACAGATTTTTTATTTATTCAATTTATTATTTTTTCATGATTTTGTGTTTCAGATTTTATTATACTCAAACTATTATACTGTAAAATAAATTTTCATGAAAAACAATGTACCGCATTTAGACATATAAAACCGGAAAGAAATGAACCACTAGGGAGGTTAAATTACTGAATTACCAATTAATAAACAGGGCAGTAACTTCTCCCCCATTTGCCTTTCAGTCTAATCAAATGGCTTGTTTAAAGATTCAGAGAGAGAGAGTCTGAAAGAAAACAGCACATTGGAAAACCTATCCTATTCTGACACCAGTGCCATGGTTGCACCATTGTAATAAATACCTTGTGGGCTAACCCCGTTTGCATTTGTACATACATAGACTCTGACTTATCAAAGCTCCATGACTGGAGACGATAGACTATAATGGGTGAACTTGGTTGATCCAGCAAACCTGGAATGGGTTTATTAAAAGTCATTTGTTATTAATTTGTAAATATTTTCAATCCTGGACCAGATTCATCCTAGATTTGCTGGATCACACAGGTTCTCCTATGATATTCTATCTTTTTCTGTCTTGGAAAACTTCAATAAATCAAACCGTTGGTTGTTGGATGGATGACGGACAGCCTGGTACATGCCAGGGGGATCATTTCATGTGGATGCAGGCTGTCACAACCCGGGATCATTCAAATGCAAAATTATAATAAAAAAAACTCATTGAACAAAACCCTTTTAATTTGTAGGAAGCAGATGATAGTTTTTTGTTTTTTTAGTGGAAATTTCCATAAATATGATCAGGACAGAATGTGCTCGAACAATATGTACAGAGAGTCAATCGATAAATGAGCAACAAGGTAACAGAGGTGAAAAGATTTCTAAAGTGAAGAAAAAACATGCTGAATTTTACTTCTGGAAATCCAAAACAGAAACCTGACATACATTATACAAGAGTGGGAAAATAATTAGTAGAAAGGTCAAATGGAACATCTCCTTGCTGTATCCAATGTAAATGTCTTGTTAGTAAAAGGATAAGTGTGTTCACTGGGAAGCCTTTATAAATGAACTGTCCGGGGTGCTGAACAAGACAAAGCATATCTAAACTAAAGAGCAACAATTTCACATAATGCAGCTCTCCCACTTGCAGATTTGGTGGCTGCATTAGCTTTCTTTTAACATTTCTTTACATGCGATTGGGTATTCTTGGCAATTATTTTTTCTTTTCATGTGTATTGAGCTAAGTGAATTATCTCCAGCAAGACGGTAATTTACTTAGGTAAGTGAACAGCCTAAATTGCATTAGTAAATCATCCCCTATTTATTGTACAGCGCTGCGTAATATGTTGGTGCTATATAAATCCTGTTTATTAATAATAATAATAATAATAATAATAATAATCTCTATAGGGTCCATACATAGCAGGTACATCACAGTACATATATTATTTATAACAATCCACATTGACTTCACATCTGGTAAAGGTCATTAAAGCTCTCTTTGATGTTTTTATCAACAGAAGGATCTCTAAACGGTAAAAAATAGCATTAGGAATAGAGCAAAATTCCCAAAAAGAGCAAAGAGAATAATAAATTCCTATTTTCTTAGTGAAAAACATATTTACGTTCATCAAGTTAAATCACTAGGGAAATAACCACATACCAGATAAAACCCTATAGATAAAGTTGATCCAGAGAAAGGCAAAACAAAAAAACCCTTACAACGCCTGGTTCAATTTGCTCCAATGGTGGACAAAATTTCCTCCCTGATCCCGTGAGGCAATCGGATGTGAATAATCCCTCGGCATCCCCTGCTCTGAGGCTGTGCAGCTGACACGGATTATGCTGAGACTAATGAGTGGAGTAGTTCCTGATTTCAGTCCTGCACTACCATTGGCTGCTGGGGCTTTGTAGCCTCTCTGCACCCACTGATCTGTGCTGAAGTGTTTCATGTTTTTTACTGTTACTGACTATTGCCTGTCCTTGACCTACCAATTGTGCACAGCCTGGACCGACCTCTGCCTGTGACCCCGACTCTGCTTGTGCTACTCCCTTTGTACCTCGTCTGGTGGACTCATCGCCCATGTATGACCTTGGCTTTATAACCTGGATTTGCCTTGTAGAACTTGTACTGTTAGATCTGTAGGCCCCTGGTCTTCTACCGACCCATCTCTAGACACTATCTCTTGCGCATTAAGTTTTGGGGGAAACTTTGTGCTGGGTGATCCAACCAGTCTCCCGAGGCTGAACAGGGGTGAGGACTGCAACCTTAGATTCGGGACTGACGTCTGGTGTGTACTGGTGCTGACCAGGGCCTTACAGGCGGCTTTAAAATAAGGAGACTGATATATTAAGTGACTTTTTTTAATTGATATGACAATTCTAATGTTTGTCCCCTTCAATTTTCTCACCATTTACAATTAAGCACCAATGCCGTCTTGTTTAGCACTGGTGGAAGGTAAGGAGCAGATCAGCTTCTGATGTTTTTTTCTTTCCTGCATGCATTTACACAAAACACATTTCTTTAATCACTGATTTCCAATTAGGAAAAAGAAAAAAAGCCCCCAGGCACCAAATCTGGTGAATATGGAGAATGTTCCAGCGTAGTAATGTGTTTGTCGGTCACAGAAAGTGCTGTGTGAGAAGGAGCATTGTCCTGATGAAGAATGAAACCATTTCCCACATTTCTGCCGTCTTTTCCTGACTCTTTCTCTCAGCTTTGTCTTCCTTATAATAATGTTGGGTCACTGTTGTGTCTTCTGGAACCCATTCTGCCAAAATGACGCCTTCATGTCACAAAACACGATGACATGGCTGTGACTTTGGACTTTTTTGATTCTTGGTGATGAAGGTGTTTCAAGTGACTGTGGTTTGGTTTCAGGATCATACTGGAAGATCCGGGTTTCCTCACAAGTGATGACTTTATGGAGAAGGTTCGGCTCCACCTCAAGCTGCTTCAGAATGTCAGCACATATTTTCTTGCGGCTCTCTTTTCTCTGGTGTGAAATTTTACTAAAAATAACAAATTGACTTGTTGCTCAACTTTTATACTTCTTATGATTTCCGCACATGAGGGGAAACACAACAGCAATAAACGGTGACAACAAATTAAACACAGAGAGTGCCGGGGGCTGTCCTGCATGATTGGAGAAGTTTACACATTTATGGCAAGAGATCAGAATCATCTCACTGCTTTGTGATAGAGATAGAAAAACATCTCCTTATTTCATAGATGGACCTTGTATATAGCAAATATTTTATAACCTTTATAATGGTTCATTGTTAAACTTTAAACGTGGATTCATTTTTAAGTACCAAGAAACTCTATAGCTTTCTACCTTTTATATATGTTCCATAAAAGTGGTCCTTTACTTTAATTAAAGGATTTTTTTAATACTTTTAACTTAAAACTTTAACTATTATACTTATAAAACCTTTTTAATATTAAATTCATATAATTAGGGATTATAGGTAAAAGACCAGACAATGGCTCGTAACCCCTCATCGCTTTAAATGTCTCATATAACTACCCAAACTCATTCATTTATTTTTTTTTTACATAAATTATTCTTTGGATAGAGAGGCATCAGTGAGTGATAGCCAAGCTTAGACAAATAGGAAAAAACAAAATCTGCTACTAAGTCACAAACCTTTGATTTTGATTTAATGAAAAAGAGAACAAGCAGAAAAATATATGGGTTCAAGAAACTTATAAAAAGCAATTTTCCCAGGAATACCTCCACTGGACAACAAAATAAGAGTGATTGGTAGAGGTATAATTTTTGTAAAAGGCAAAGATTTCTCAGCAGCTTCAGAGGGTCGTCCTGCCCCAGTAATAAAAGTCCCAGTCCTAAGACTGTACAAAAAATTCATTTTCAACAAAGCATCCCTTCATGAAAGGTCTCATTTCAATGAACACGAAGAGACTTTCAATGTATGTTTCTTTGTATGCAATGTGGGTAACAGCTGGTGCATTACATTTACATTCTGTTTGGAACCATGTACACATATGGGTGTATTATTCAAAGCAGAGCATGGAGGAATTATGTAGAAATATAAGCGCAATCATGAAGTGCAAAATGCAATAACTTGTAGTGAGCAATAAAGTCAATTCAATGGTGCTTCACATTTTATGGTTTATTGAGTCTTTAAAGTGGAACTTCAAGTTTTTCAAGGTTTTTTAAACATTACTCTATCCTTCCCTACCTATTCTCCTTAACTTCCGGATTGTATGACAGCCAGTGTGATTCCACTCCTTGCTGCAAACCCAGAGAGTCAATGACACCCCACCTGGGGTTCATCATCACCCGAAACCAGACTAACCAGAGGACCAGACCAACTGGACAAGTCAGAAAAGAGACATTGGAAACCAGAGTCTCCAAAAGTACTCAGATATAGTTCTTAATGCCAGCCCCCAAAATTTAATAGTTATGAAAATAGAGAAAAGATAGGCAAAGTGGCATTTTTTTAGCACACAATAATGCAATTTTATCTATAATTTTAAAAAGGCACAGTAACAACATAATAACTGACAGTGGTGCTAGACAGAGTTAAATGCAATGAGTAAGCATATTAGCTTTAAGTAATCAGATTCAATGCGGTCGTCTCTGTTCCCAACATGTTTCACCATGTGGCTTCCTCAGGGGAGGTATAGACGGAAATGAGAAAAATGAATCATTGATCCTAGGTGAGTATTAATGCTATGGAGGATGATACATGTTATGAGTGTCCAATGGAATATAATGTTTTAGAAGATAAAAGATAAGTAGATAAAAATTAGGAATGACGGCAGGGGGAGGAGACAGGGATGTTGTCTACAGTTGACAGCTTGACATTATCAATGATCCCCAGCGGTCATTCCTAATTTTTACATCTACATCTTCCTTGAGGAAGCCACATGGCGAAACATGCCAGTAACAGAGACGACAGTATCCAATTTGATTACCTAAAACTTACCGGTATATGCTTACTGATTGAGTTTATTGTCTAATACCTCAATTGGTTAATAATTTGTTCTCTGTGCCTTTTTAAATTATATGTAAAATCGCATTAGTATGTGCCATAAAAAAATATTTTCATAACTATACCAGTCAGAAGACAACCGGAATATTATATATGTTTTAGGTAAGTAGGTGTGTGGTAGGGGTAGGGGTATTGGAATAGCTTAATGAGTGACTAAAGACTGGAGATAGAACACTACAAATCTGGAAGCCATATAAAGACGGGCAGACAGGGAGTGCTTACACTGTGACAACAGAGAAATCGGAACAATGGCTTATGCCATATGGTTTTGGGTTTTGTGTTAAATGGCCATGGAAAGGCCAAGCAAAGCTATCCGTGTCCTGTTAGTTAAAGATAGATTATAACTTTACAACATGGAATTTCTGGTCATTCACGCTGTGCCATTTGTATTCCACACATCATTACAATCTCCTCATTATCCTACTGTCATGTTGTCACCCTGGGCAGCAAGCTGATGGAGTGTTACTTTAGTTTTAGTTGAATCCTAATGATTATTTGATTAATTTAAAATTTCACTGCGAAAATTACAGAAAAGCAGTCAAACTGTGCACTAATACTGTTATGGTCCCCTGTAGGTGTGATAAAACAAAAACAGCTTTGGTGCAGTCACCTTACCCTTCTTTTCATGGTGTTGTCACCAGCACTAGATGTTCTTTTCCTTTTGGGCTGATTGACTTCCAGTGGCATTTCAACTTGGAAGGCAGAGGGCACCTTGTGAGTGCGGGGCATTATGGGGACTACAGCACAGCACCCTGAAGTCACATACAGAGGATAGTGTTGCTGACATATAAGGTCAGTGTTGATTTTTATCATTGAGGACAATCCACCACTAGGAAAAGATCCAAAGGGTCACATTACCAGTCTATGGACTTCAGGAAAGGAGGGTCTGGATGACGAGCCCAAGATTGGGCTTTAACCCCTTGAATGAAGACATTGGAACTATACTGCTCCCAGTGCAAAATTAGAGACCTCAGGTGGGCTTTTCTCTGTGATATATTTCACTATTTAAAAGTTTACTCATAAAAGAATCCAACCTGTGATGAGTCTTTAAACAACGTCATCAGATTCTGGCATTATTGTTCCTTTATGGGTAGAGGATGTGTGATGTGTTCCAGTAGGCAACCAAATGGGACTACTGGTGCCGCCTCTGTGGCCTTGGAGTGGTGGCCGGTGAGCCATTGCTACAAATTGGCACTGTAGTCTCAATTGTAAAGGCAATAGGGTACATATTGGTCTGTGCCTGGGGCAGAAAAAAAGGAAAATAACTTTTTTTTTACTGTTTAACTTGTTTCTTAACCAATGCAGTTCAAACAAGAATCAAAGAAACAGTGCTGAGTTGAATGGAATCAAACTGTAGCTAAATCATCAGGAAATCCTTTTTCTTTATTTTGTTCAGTAAACTAGAGAAATGGAATAGATTCCTGGTTGTGATTTTAAAAATGTAACAATGTCATGAAAATGGTGAAACTGTTCAAAAGAACAAGTTCATCCACAAGTGCCTACAATGGAACTCTCTATCTACAGCCCTGACTATCACAAAATGATGATCTATTCAGCCTGTCTAGATATGACCTGGACATTGAAGATCTGCACACTGGTCAGGTTTTCTGAAGTCACATAAAATAAACAGCAAAAGTTGTATTCAGACATATAAAAAAGATATTTTGACCCAAAACACGGACAGATGAGAATATGAGGCTCATTAAACTCGTTGAATGTGTTGAATACTCCAATGTGCACTGGAAACCAGGCATTTGTCTGTAACAAAAGGGTTAAGATTCTATCCACAGCTAAGGAAAGGCGAATATAGTAAAATATTTACATATTCATATGCCAAACCTTGCAGGTTCACAGTTGCTGAATTTCAAATCTAATAAGGATGGTCCCATGCATGGGATTGCATTAATTATTTACATAGCCAGACATCACAGGTTTACACCTATCCTCCCGCCTGTCAAATGAAGTGAAAGAAGTGTGAAATGGAGCTGTCAGATATATTCTCTCTATTCTATGATTGCACTGTACTGAACACCTAGAAGTGTTACATTGTATTCTGTCCTTTTCACTTATTAGTTACAATGATATTTACTAAACATGGGAAAAAAGAAGGAAACCATTCCATCATTCTGCATTGGAAGCTTTGTATGGCAAATACGGAGCAGGTACCCAACATAATGAGGAAATACAGCCATCATATATCCCAGCTGGGTATAGGCAATTTGCAAATCATTTGAATCAGGAATTGTTTTAGTTGCCTTGATAGATAACTACATCTATCTAATTATAAATATAAAACCCTTAATTGGTTGGGTGATTCTCCCCAGATTAGGTCTACACATGAATCAGATCCAGCCAAATCATTCCCCGAACCAGGGCTGTATTGAGACAATTGGGGGTCCTTGGCAAGAATGCATTCAGTGGGCTATCACATGCCTTTGCCCAAAGCATTCCCATGTTCACACGTCATTCAGTGGGCTTTCTTATGATATAGCTTCACCCATTCCCATATCCAAACTTCATTCAGTGGACCCTCTTATAACATTGCCCTACACATGGCCATATCCACATTTCAGCTGCACCCAAGTCCATTTTCACATTTCATTCAGTGGGCCCTCTTTTGACATTGCTCCACTCATGACCTGGTCCACACTTCATTAACTGGCCCCTCACAAGCCTTTGCCCCACCCATGCCCATACAATCTATATTTTACTGATACAATAAAAAAATTCTAATGACACCTCCTTGAAATGGTGCAAAAAGGTGAATGTCTACCCAGACCCCTAAAAACATACTGGTAGATATCATTCCAGTTGTTAAACTTAAAAAATCTCCTTTTGTCAACTAGGCTCTTAGGGTAATCCTCAACATCTGCCAGACTGGTAAGGATTCTATTCAACATATTAATGGATAGAAAATATTTGGTGCTGGCCTGCTGGGGTGAACAGAACTTTTACAGGAGGAGTGACATCACAGTATATGCCACTCCACCTTCACTTCTGGTTCACCCAACATTTCAGGCTCGGCTATTTGTAGAGTGGAGTAGATCCATCAAGATCCAACTTACTCAAAACGTAGGCATTGGGCCTAAATTAAAGCCCTCCAAGGCTGAAGAGGATACACTTTCATTGGTGAAGCTAGGTGATCCAGCAAACCTGGAATGGATCTGGTTCAGGATTCAAAACATTTATTAGCAAATTACTCTGAAGTACTCCATTCCAGGTTTGCTGGATTACCCAGCTTCAGTGATGAAAGTGTATCGTCTCCTGCCTTGGAGAACTTCAATAAATCAGACCCTTTGTCTGAACATGTCCACCATTGATTTCATATTTGTTTGACCATGGGGGCCCCAAAAAATAAATTGAAGATGGCATTATTCTCTCCTTTTTGTTGTTCCCTTGGTGGCACCAACATCATTATCCAATCTCTTCTTTATTTGGGATTTTCAGCAACTTTGTTCTTCCAGACTACAATGAAATGAATGAATGAAAAGTTCTTGCACATGAGCATGGGAGTTTGTTCATCCCTGCACCTGCAGTGGGGTATGCCACGAATGTATAATGCATATGCTGCTTGGTGTGCATTGTATAGAAGATTGCGAGCAGGCAGGTACATTCGCATTATCATGGCAAACACATTGCAACATGACAAGTAATATGGTCTGTTCTGCAATAAAGAGTGTGCTTGCAATTATTTTTAGGGTTACTTGGCAATCGAAAAAATGTAAATAAACTTTAACCCCACTATAGCTGGGTACTGGGAGTGAAGGAACTCCGGCATATGTGCAGAAGTTACATGATTCCAGTTTGGCCAATCAAGATGGCTGAGGACCAAGAAGCAGACCAGGTGAAGTCATTGGTGTATCGATGGAGCGAGGAAAGGTGAGTAGTGAATTCCTGAAAAACTGTGTATCCAACATTAGCCTGGTATAAGTGATCAATGCTCTGAATCATCCCAAGGTAAGCCAACACAAGTTGGTTTTTGGCATTCCTTTCCCAGCCGGTTCCCCAGCTGCGTTCTTGCTGTCACCGTGACACATTCAGAATGAGACATTTCACCAAATCAGCTGCTATAGTTTGTCCCCTCTGGTAACACACAAACAGCCGAGCATATCACACCACGCTTGCAATTCTCTGACACCGTCATATCTCTCCTCCAGATAACTGCTCGGCCTAAATGGCTTATGGCTAGAAAAATATTTTCCTTGTTAACAGGAGTCCATTATTTTAATAAGATCTCGGGAGGCATGTTTGCCAATACATATATTTAATAATGAGAAATGATAGTGTAGACGGAGCGTATTTTTGCAATAAATTGCTTTTTGACATTGAATGCACTTTTACACTTATCTGCCTCTTGTTTGATTATTGCTCACGGTACAAGGGAAGAGCTCACATTGACTTTCCATGAATATTCATCTCACTCCGGGCTGCGGCAAAGGATTGAAGAGTGATAAAATAGAGTTTTATCGGCTTTTTGTCCTTAAAAAGTCCCCGTGTTCTGCTTTGAAAATCAGCTTGACACAAAGGCAGCAACTCTGAGGAATGTGGGGGGTCCTCTTACTAAGAGTCTGTTGTAGAAACAATATACTTAAAATCCAAGGCAACAAGTGATATTGATCTGTGAAAATGGAAAGGCTGAACTGGAAACATTTGTGCTACGGCCTGATTTATTAAAGCTCTCCAAGGCTGGAGAAGATGGACTATAATGGGTGAACCTGAGCGATGCAGCAAATCTGGAATAGATCTGATCCAGGACCATTAGCCAATTAATTGCAAATGATATTTAGGAAATCATTTCAAGGATTGCTGGAGCACCCAGGTTCACCCATCATGGTCTATTTTCTAGAGTCTAGTAATAAATCAGGCCCAAGGAGTAGATGAGATGTATGATTTATGGAACCTCATTCACAATGGCTTTAAAAGGGACTGAGGCTTCCTATTACCTGACTCTGCAGGGGGAGCTGTAATGGCCTGAGAGAAGGCGGAGCATGAAGCACAGAACATATTATTCCTCATTTTTGAAGGTTTCTTGGCTATATGAGGGCTGCCAGGTGCACAAAAATGCTGTGGGGGTCTGTGTTATAGCATAGCCTTGTCTGGCAGGTAGGGGACCTGCCTATTCTCTGCTGCAATACATTTTACTTACAGGTCTTGCTTCTCCCCCAATCTGTAACTGGTCAATGAAGTGGTGAGCTCAGTGCTCTCCTCTTCCTTAACTCTTCTCTTCCTATCAGCATGCCCCTTGTTAGCAGGTGAACCTACAGCACAACCGTGCTGCTCCTATCTCCTCTATTCAGGGACTGTAGGGGGCTGATATATAATAATATTAAATAATAAATAATAATAAATGTAATGTAATAATATATATTTATAAATATTATTCTGCTGACATGAGTTTTATGCTGATAATAGAACTTGTATTCATAATTAAATATCATTGGTTGTAGTTTCTCTGTCGTTCATCATAGACATGTACACCCAGCTGATCCAACACCTCCTTCCTTCATAGCCATGCACACCCAGCTCATCCAATACCTCCCTCCTTCATAGACATGTACACCCAGCTATCCAATACCTCCCTCCTTCATAGACATGTACACCTAGATGATCTAAACATTTATATCAACATTAAGATCTTTCCTAAGGATGTCCCATACCTGCAGGTCCGAGCGCCATCCGTTGTGGGCGGAAAGCTTGAGTAATAAAGGTTTCTCCTGTCCACTGCAGATTTCCCTCTTCCACAAACTCAAATCCTCATTGCAAACTCCAAGCATGAGTTTTGGATGTTTTCAATTTAATAAAGTGACCTTTTCCGTTGATGTGAATCAATACAGCCGCCAATACCACAATTCTGTAATTTTATCTGAAAAAAAAAGAAAATGAAAACCCTTTAGACTCATATTCTTGTAAAACGAAAACCTCGAGGGAGGGGGCGAGGTGACAACAATCATAAACAATCTTATGTCCATTTCATTACAGATAGAAAAATAAAAATATTTAGCAGTTGTAAAAGTTTAGCAGCAAATAAGAAATCCCTGCAGCTATGTGCAGAAATAATGCAAAGCCTTCATACTGCCGATACCAATGTGATAAATGAAAAAGTAATGAGGAGATGAAAGAATGACAACAGTTCTTCTTGTAACAATTTCACTTCCTTTTTTATATTCCTGCTAATTAGCCCTTTTCACAAACCACAGGGACACCAAGAACTTGTAGGGCAACTACTGTACAAATGAATTCAAATCAATTCTGCAGCTGCATTGTTAGAATGAGCATTGCCGGGAATGGGGCTGTATATTTGATGCCTCCACTAAGATAGATCTCTTCGAGTGGTACCTAAGTCATCAATCAGCAACAGATATCAGGGAACAGGATCGTATAAATAAAGAGTGATAAATTGCCTTTCATACCTTCTCATATCAAACGCAATGCCAGGCTGGAATTAATGTAAGAACACATAACAACAGAACAAACAACAAAAAGGGGCTTTTTAGGCTAATTCAAGTATACATTTACTTTATAAGTTCCATAAAGCCAAGCCTAAATAATATATATATATATATATATATATATATATATATATTTGTTATGTAAAAAAACATAACTTATGTTTATTTACTATGATCTTATTCAGTTACATACAGTCCTATGCAAGCTTTTCATTCCCCTGAAGAAGCCAAACTGTTGGGCGAAATGCGTCAGATTTTCTAAAAAAGGTTGCACCCCCTATATTTAGATTAAAAAAAAAATGATATCTACCTGCCTACCTACTCGTATCCCTCAAAAGATTTCATTAAAAGATTCCCTAGCCCCTGCAATTATTAGTTCTTGGACTAGGAATTCTTTGTATAGTTATAGGTATAGTAATAAAAGCTTTCATTATGTATTATGTGATTTTCAATTTTTCTGAAATGCATTTGAACTTTTTTTTTGCCAAAAAAACCTCTGTTTTTTCACATATCTGATTTTGTATATTGTTCAGGGGTTGGAAAAATACATATTGGGTGAAGTGGCTCTCAAAACCTTACAGTACTCACTCAGCAAAAGCCGTATTGATACTACAAGGTAATACCAAGCTTGCTAGACAAAGATGCTACTAATCACAACCAAATTTGTGCGACTCGTAGATTTAATACAGCTATATATAGTCTCAATCCATACGCATTTCGCTGCAAAATGCTTTCTCAGGGGATGTGGAACAAAATTTGATGCCTGGTAAGATACAGTGTGGATCCTTAATGTATAAATGAAGATAACTGATGAAGAATTGGCAAGTAAACAAGAATCCTACTGTTTCAGCATCATAAGTCTCATGAAGGTAGGTTTAGATCCATGTGTTCACTTAAAATAGGGGGGGAGGGCAATCTAGATACAGAAATGGTTTGCCCTGGATGACAGCAGAGTCACAGGATACAGGTTATAAAATCATTTCAAGATGGTATGGGACTCCCAAATATATGCATCGCTTTTTCCCCCTCAAATCTAAAGTGCAGAAGGTGTGGAGCAGAAGTTGGCTGTTCCCTTATTAGACCCTTGTGGAATTTGCCATATATAACATCCTATCGGACCCGGCATTCTTTTTACTCTATAATATCATACCAATGAAGGCTTGTTGTAAATATTTGGAAACAGGCATCCAGTGGCTACTGCACTTCCTTCCTATGGAAATCCTCCACCCCATCCATAGTGGGTACATGGTTGCATAGAGTTACCAAAATCATACTCCTGGAGGACCTTATATCCAGCCTGCGAAATACCCACGAAAAATTTCTACATTGAGGTCTTGGATGTTGCTCCAAGATTCCCAAGAGTATAGATGCCACCTGGACCCCACCCTATAGCCATACTAACTTGTTTTCTGAATCACCTTGGTTGCTTCTTTTCTCTTTAGATCAGTGTTTCTCAACCAGAGTTTCTCCAGATGTTGCTGGGGGTTCCTTGAATAATGGGCGATTTGTGTCTCTCAGGTTAGTTAAACTTCTAAAAATCATTTTGACTATCTCTAAGGATGATTTTTTCCCAATGGCCAGCAATGTAAGAGGCATTCTTCCCACTGGCCACCATACTAATATACTGTGAGCTGTGGATATAGTAATTATAGAAGAGGATCCCTGAAGACCTGAACGTTATTTCAAGGGTTCCCCCATGTTAAAAAGATAGAGAAAGGCTGATCCGGGTGATAGTCTGGAGTTCTCCCCCTGTAATGATGAATGGAACAGATTGTTTTCCCTCTTAATGTACAGGCTGCCTGTATGGGCCATCTCCTTGTTATTCGCCCCATTAGACACATGACCTCTGGTCCGGAAATAATGTGTGCTACTATAAATATATTTATAGAGATTCTATAAACACAACGTGCAATTATTACATTTCACCTCCCTATAGGTCAGCAGTTACATTCTGCTGTCTGGACAGCGCATTAATAATACATTGCAGCTGATACAATACATTTGTCTGCTGATAAATACGGAAGCGCAAAACAGAAAATTGTTTTCCTGAAAAACAGTAATGAGCAGCACAGGGGCTCAGATGTTAGCTCTCTGGTCTTTGCAGCGCTGAGTTCCCGGTTCACACCTCGGCCGGGACTCTGTCTGCATGGAGTTTGCCGTTTCTACTTGTGTTTCGGTGGGTTTTTTCTGGGTACATCGGTTTCCTCCCACATTCCAAAGACATGCAGTCAGGTTAACTGGGTTCCCCTTAAACTGTTATTGACATATAACTATGATAGTGTCCACCCTGTGATCCCCTTTAAGAGACAGTTAGTGATACGACTGTGGGCTTTGTAAAATGCTGCGTAATATACCAGTGCTCTATAAATACAAGTTAATAATAATAATAATAATCAGTGAAAGTTTCCTGAAGTATGATAAACTGTTTCTAAACTTAATTGCAAAGCCCCTGAAGGTTGTATTGCCACCAATCTGCTTCATAATAGATAATGAACAAGTGAAAAAGGCCCATGAAAATGCTTTTTTAGGTTGCTTAATTTGATGTTCGTTTTTTATACATTGTTTACTTAAAATTTTTACTTAAGTAACTTAAGTAAACTTAACTTTTAAGTAGTTTACTTAAAAGTTAAGTGCATTATTCAAAGTAGATTGTATGTGGGAGATAAGAGAAAAGCAAGTTAAAACAATTTTTGACATTGAATATTCTGGACTGACAAGATGAGAATAAAGATCTCTTCTGTCTGTAATACTGTGAATGTTTTACACGTTTCCGGGTTAAGGCAGGAGGTCACACACCACCCCCTTCATCAGGGTTGAATGGGTGAAATCAGACTCGAAGTAACCAAGACGAGCTTGTTTATATCTGTGAAAATTTTATTGCCAGAATGCAATGAGTTGGATGTAACACAGCAATAAATTCATCTTTGCATTCTGATTGACTTGACACTCATTTGTTTTGTCTTAGTACTATAAATATGACACCTATACAAACTAATTAAACAAAACCAAAAAAAACCATGCAGCCAACATGTTTTGGGAGACAAACTTCCCTTTATCATGGCTATATAAAAGAAATCACAAATAAAAAAACTTAAATTAAAATTCAAATCAACATTTTTAAAACCGCGGCTTGTAAAATGTTAAAAAAAAAGTATAAATGTTGCCGGATCTAGTATATCAATACATTAAATATAACTTCAATACGGAATATATCATATGAAACAAGTTAATGTTTTTTGGTATTTTAGCAATGTTCAAAAAATAATAGATCCCCATGGAGACCAGCTGTGGCAAACCCATTCCATAATCCGCATTCCCCACTCATTCACACACAATAATGCCTCAAATTCTATATATCCCAGTACCAGCTCCCTGCACCTTGTGCTGCAAGTTACCAATGCCTGGTGTCAGCAGAAGGCCTTTGATTGCCGGTAAACCTTTGATTATGTTGGCCATCAGGATGACCATCAGGCTCTATACTGAGTATCAAACATTTGACTTGTTTGCATAAAACAAAAGCTAAAAGAGGACTTCAAATGCATTTGTGCAGCTGTGATTAGGTACACAATCTGCAAATGACCTATTAGCCAGTAACAGCAATATAAAGGTGTCAGTGACTGATGGTCCATTTGGTCCATTAGCCATTCAGGAAATCCACACATGACAGCAAAATATCTGGATTCATGAATTGCTGAGGTCTACCACTCGATATCACATGGATTCATGGCTTTGTAGGCATCTTAAGGGCTTCCTGAAATGTGGGTTAGCAGATTCCCACATCCTTGAACAATTCAGCATGGATGACATTTCCTATAGATGACAGTGATTATGTTTGGCTTTCTATGCTTTGCAATGCTTGCACCACAACAGATGCAACAGAGAAACATCTACACTGCAGAGTAAGTCAAAGTGAGCCTTTGGCTTTATTTTGTGGTCAAATAGATGCATTTAAGCAGCACTTCAAATCAATGAAAAAAGCTGCATTTGTTACCAACTCTTGTGTACACAAGCCCTAAGACCAAAGATTTCATGAAAAAATAGAACTTCTAAATTTACCTGGTGGTAGTAAAACAGAACAAGTCTGAGCTATGAAACAGGTCATGGGTTCTAGATAAGGAGTGGCCTTGAGATTTGAAAGTTAGTTGACAATACCTGCCGGGACTCTCTTCAATTTCAAACCTTTCCAATGTACTCATATACAGCTCTTGTTTCTTTTTACAGCAAGGTCCTTGCAAAAGCCTGGAGGATGACCACTCCAACTACAGTTTAGGTGAAACATAAAATGGTCTGGTTCCTGGCTATCGAAATATTAAGAGATAGGTTCCAGCAAGTGTGGTTGCCTTGGTTAGATCCTTATGCTGCAAATGATCTCAATCAATCGCCCCTCCTCCTGTCACCCTGGTGCACTCGGCACAATGGACCCTCATAGATTTGAACCTGGTGTAGCTTGACTGATACCCCCTTTCTATCCCAAGCCTTCTTTTTTTCTTTACCCCAACATGTTTGTTTATTTCTATTCTCTTTGCTTACCTTTGCCCTTTCTTTTTTTTTTTTTGCCTTTTCATTCTGTCCCTTATTTGGCTCAAACAGGCTTTCGTAGAAATGAAGTGACCAGAGCTCCTTTGAATAGCATCCAAGCCTGGTATTAAATGTTGATGTCTTTGATACAGATTCTTTTCTTTGTACAACTCAAAGTGAAACATTGCTCCTTCTACTTACTATAGTAGTAGAGTTATAATACTAATTGTATCAACACCTGCTTTGTTTTTCCCTATATTTCCATCGACTAGTCTATGCTAGAATAAGATATACCTATTGTTCCTTTCTTTCCTCAACATGCCTGAGGGGAAGGCAGAATAACAATGTTATTAACGGTTAAAAATAGGTCAGGGGGAGATTTGAAATCACTTTAATGTTGATGTCTCGTAACTCCTAAGAAAGCAAATCCTGCAAAACTTATCAACAAATCCTGGAGCCTGGATCTGCATCATTTGTATATTTGTAAAGTATGAAGTATGTTTCCTTGAATAAATTATAGTTCTATTGAAATAATGGAGGATGTTATTTATTAGGAAATGCATTTAAAATCCATGCATTGGTTTCAGAAGATGGTAAAGTTGGAACTGATCAAAGGCTTTCACAGGAGATGAGAAGGGTGGAAGAAAGTACAGAAAGGTAAATCTAAAAAGAAAATTCAGTTGCCTTGTGTTAAGTCATCTAAGGCTATGGGGACAAAAAACATGATCAAAAACTGTCAATGTTAGGCAAGTTTCGATGCCTTGAGGGACAGCCCCAAATCAAAAGCCAATAGATCAATCTCTCAATCAAAATCAATTAAAAGAAGATAAACTCGACTTGGGTATGGACCTGGAGTTGGTCCAGAATAAGTAGAAAATGTGGAAGAAATTTTGATTCCATGGGAACCCTTTGGAATGTGAGGAATCGCCTCATCCAATCATATGCAAAAAATGGCGTACAATTTAATGAATGGATTAATTACAGCCTAATTTTCTTTACCCAAATCACGCACTATGCAAAGTAAAAACTTTCGAGTTCTTAAAAAAAACAACTTAAGTTGAATTATATTTACACAATACTTGACAAGAAGATCACACGGGGTGTGCATCTGTGCGAGAGTTCCATTCTTTATAACAATGGAGAAGGAGATGTTCAGGGTAAGAAAGACGGGAACAGCAAGCAGCATTATAATGATTTTTTTATATCTTTTTCTAGGGTAATTTCTGTAAACCTTAGTAACCATGACCTGGTTACCACGGAAATTGCTACGTTTTGTAATACAACACCCGCTCTATACCTCCCTATAGGCCCAATTCACGGGATCAAGGGTGAAAATCATCCTTATGTGTAGTGCATGGATAAGCGCATTATTTTGATTATTTTGTTGCCATGACAATCTGAAGAATGTTGTCAGGTAGCTTTTCCCATTATCATATTAATCGCACAAACATTTAAGAGGACACTCACCACTTTTCATGCACAGGAATTCCTGGGCTGAGTGAAGAATTTCGATAATTGTGCTGACATCAATACATTTGTAGCATTGCATGGATGCCCGAAAGAAGCTAACATAGCTGCAATAAATGCAAATATTTTTTACATGGCAAACGTTTGGAATTCTTTTCTTAGCTGTCCCACTCTACATAGTGGGGATGATTAAACCATTGCTCTTTATGTCAGACCTACAGCTTCCTGTATCTCCTGACCGTTATACTGAAGACATTGGCCTGAACTCTCATGGAAGAACCTGGGTTCCTGTAGTTTGGAAAATGTTTTTGATCCTTGACCAAATCCTTTCTAGCATTGCTGGATCACTCAGCTTCTCCCATGATAGTCTATCTTCTCAGTCTTGGAGAGCTTTATTATATCAGGCCCTATGAGTGACTCCCGTCA
>NC_092861.1:151009070-151082706 GCF_032062135.1 Pyxicephalus adspersus | reverse complement strand
ACAGTTTTTTTAATTTGTTTTTGCCAGTAGGAATAGGTGTCAATCTTTCGAACATACTGTATGCGTTTGGCTTTAATAACTTTCCATCACAAAAACGATTCCATATCCGCTCACGTCGGTTCCTCAGAGCTACATTTCCCTCTCTGGTTTTTACAAGACGTAATTCCCGTCTGTTATTGATGGAATCTCCCAGCACTAATATATCTCACTCTTGAAGCAACATAACTTTCCTTTCTGTAAGTGAAAATGACAACGGGAGCATTTGTGATATTGATTAGCAGAGAAAGTTGAGTAAAGATTTTGCAGACCTTCAGGGCTTCGACTAGAGTGGCATTAAATGTGATATTTGGCTTTTTCCAACTTCTTGCTTGGCTTGGTCTGATGTATAATTCACGAGGACGAGATGGCGGTGAAAACTTTTCTGCCGCACTTTTAACTTTTTCTTAAAAATTAAATCAAGTTTTTACAAGTGTTTAATGAAAGAAAGAACCTTCGGAATAGATAATGGTACAGAAGGTCAGATCTAATCCTCACTAATGTACTATAAACAATTTCATTTATCTTACAGGGGACTTTGGCCTTTTTTAGTGAACTTTTGAAGTTTCCCAAAATGTAATAAAAGAAGTTTGGCTTAAATAGATGGCAGCCCGGTCTTTACTTAGGTTTTTTTTTGTGATGCCTTACCTATTGTATGCCTTGAAGAACAAATACAAGCAACAGGGTCAACTCAAAAAGCTTTTTTTTTACCTAAAGCAGAACTAAAAACATAATAATAAAAAATGGAAAAAGCAGGCCCTTTGTTGCAGAAGGGGCCTTACCTGCCTGATCACAACTTTCACCACCTCCCCTCATTCCATCGAGGGCACTGCCATCTTCCTGGGTTCAATCTTTTGCCATCTTGACTGGCCTGGGATGTTTTAATTCGCATACAGACATGCAGGAATTAATTTAGTCCCGGCCGCTGCAGGAGAAGCTGGCATGTGCAAGGTATCCTGGCATCCTTTGCTGCGCATATGCAACTCAATATTTTTTAATAGATGAAGATAGCAATTAGGCAGGTAAATATGTTTTATTGCCCCACTGTCATTTTCTGCAAAAACGACCTACCTGATTGCAAATTTTTTAAGTGCATTTTAGTTCCGTTGAGATTGAATGGAACACTGTGTTGCTGTCCACTCTCAATAGAACACCTCCCCAGCACTTTGGGGCTTAATGTCTGGCCATAGACTATGGTGCTTGCTGCACAAGTTTTCTGTGCTTTGTAGTGTGTTGGGCAGCGTATTTGTTTAAATATGCTACCCAGCACCCTACAATTAATGCAACACATTCCAAAAGGAAAGTACATTTTCAAAAACACATTGCACAGCCATAGTAGAAAAAAATATGTATATATATATATATATATATATAGGCAAATAAAAATTCAGCTTCAAAATCCAAAAGCACCAAAAAACGCAAACAATTATGTTAAATAAACACCCCAAATGATATTATCACAGTAATAAAAAAAGTCTGTGATCTCAAAATAACACCCGAGTAACACATCCATCACACAGTACGCCACATATGCAAATTGTTTTTCCAGCTTTGTGAATTGCATATTTCAAACAAAATAATGAGCAATACAATAAGATATCATACAACAGGGGTGTCAATCTCAAATACACAGTGGGCCAAAATTAAAAACTACAATTCCCTGCATCAAGAAAACAGTCGCATGTGGGGCTTAATGTTGAGTGGCTGGAACTCCCTCTTGACTGAAATAGCCCCGCTTGTACAATTCCTTGCGTCTTTAAAACAGTCCAATGCAGGGTCACACATAGGCAGAGAGGCTGCTGGTCTATATATGAGTGATGCCGGGAATTGTAGTAGCGGAGCTATTTTAGTGCAGCGGCGCGCCAGCTGCAATTTTTATTTAGGATTTCTTTGGGGGCCAAAAAAAGGACGTTACGGGCCAGAGTTTAAAACCCCTGTGATAGAATGATTTTGACTATTGTAACATTGAGCTTTGTAAAATGATCCAAAAAAATTATTGACTTCAACTTCATAAATTAAGTTTCTTGTGTCATAGGGGATATTTATATCGTGTTTATGCAGCACCCTGAAATGTAGCTTTACCTTGAAGGTCTCCTGAATAAAAAACAGAATTTCCTATACTTTGGTGCTTCTGCATTGTAGCCATATAACTGTATATCTGAAGTGTGAGATCATCTAAGGTAGTGCTACCTTTGCTGTATATCTGCTATGGCATTTGCTGGAAGGGAAGCTGTATCTCAGGACCTTCAGTGCAAGAATATCCCTGCTTCTGCTTCATCTATTCTGTGGATTGTTGCTTCAATCACTTTTCTGCTTTCCCATATTCCAAATAAATGTTCTTGAAAACAATGTACTGCTTATACACATTTAAATCCAATGTATTGCATTCAATACAGTTATTTTGTATTGTATGCAATACAAATGGATTTTGCATTTCCCGCCCCACTAGCAATGTACACACGCACCAACGTCACCGGGAACTCCCCCGGTGATTCATTGTGTCCAGAAGACGCCGGAAGAAGAAGACGGAGATCGCGGTGATTGATGACGCGGGACACCGGCCAAACAGGTAAGTGCTGTATTTACTTACTTTCCCATAGGTTTACCTACCCCGATTGTGACTCAGGGTTACTGCTTTTAGCAATTTTTTTCTACCCCGAGTCAAACTCGGGGTTACCGCTAGGGAGGTTAATGCTACAAAAAGCAACTGGTAACTGTAAGCAGAAAGGTTATAAAGCCCCAGCAGCCAATGGCAGGGCAGAATGGAGACAGGGACTAATCTGCTTCTAAAGTCCCCTTCAGCTGTGCATCAGAGTATGTGCTGGGGATGCTGAGAAAATACATCTCAGGCTGCACGGCTAAAGGGAAGCAGGAGATGCTGCTATTTCCATATTCTCCTTGCCATTACAAGCGGCACTGCCGGACAATATAAGCAGAGTATGATACTGCAGTGGCCACAGCAAGAGATGGCTGGCCCGATAAGCGTTCCCTAATAAAGAAAGCTTTTTAATCAATCAGGTATAAAGCACAACTTTCTTTGTATTCTTCTCACCGGGGTGCAATTATCTTTTAGCTTGCTTTTCCCACCTCTGAGCTAGATCTGTTCATCTAAAAACCACAAATTGCACAAACACCGTTTCTGACAACCTAACAATCGCAATTGTTGTCTCTTCTAAATCTCTAACAAGCAGGTCTGACTATCCAACATTTCTTGAAATAGGTTGTTACTGAATACACAAATTAATTCCCTGCTTCCCAGGAGAACAGGCTTTGTGTTTGGCACCTCCTGATCCGTGGCCAATTTGATTGATAAACGGCGCAGGCATTTCCCGCTGATTGAGAATGTACATGAGCATGGGCGACGGCTGAATGCAGCTGATCGGTATCACGCTGAGTCACTGATAGTCGCCACCACCATGCGTCATATATGTTTAAAGTCATGTAAATTGAAGGCCTGCTGTCACCAGAATACCGAGACACAAATATATTACTGATTTATCTATTTCGCAACGTGCAGTCGGGTGGTTTTGAGAGACGGAACAAACATTCTCGTTCAGCTGAAGCAAAGCTCAAATTATATATTTTGTATTTGATACGTGCTCAGAGTGAAGAAAATGCAATGAAAGTGACAGTGGCAGCATTGCCCTTAATAGTTTAGCACTAAAGGCTCTTTAGAACGTTTTTCTTGACTGCTTTAACATAAAACACACCATAACGTTCAGGTCTTTTGGGAACCCCTTCTATAATTCCTATATCCACAGCTCTCAGTATATTAGTGTGGTGGTCAGTGGGAAGAATTCCTCTTACATTGCTGGCCATTGGGAAGAATGTCACCCTTACAGATAGCCAAAAAGATCATTTGTGTCACCTAGGGGTCAAGGAATTGCTAGCAACCTCTGGAGGAACCCTAAGGAGAAACGCTGCCCTGAGAGTTCACTGCCTGAGCTTCTAGTGCAATGTTTCTCAACCAGGGTTGCAGAGATTTCCAGGGATTCCTTGAGCAATGAGTGCCTCTTGGGTAAGTTACCACTGACACCAATTACCTTTTTGAACTTTATTGTCCAATGATCTTCATCATCTGACTGCAAGATATAGTAATTATTAGAAGGGTGCTGGACAAGACCTGAAAGTTATCTTAAGGGGTCCCCCATGTTATAACTGTCGAGCAACACTCTTCTAGAATATATAAATTGAATTCTGGATTTCACCGCTTTGGAGAAGAAAAGGGGTCAAATGATCCATTGTTTGTCAGTTATTCTCACCCCGTATATAGAATTAGTGTTGTTATTTGGCCTGATTTTAATAGCTGTCCAAGGCTGGAGAGGATATAATTTCATCAGTGAAGCTGGGTGATATAGCAAACCTGGAATGAATCTGGTCCAGGATTCAAAACATTTGCTAGCAGATAGCAAATAACTTTTAAATAATCCATTCCAGGTTTGTTGGATCACCCAACTTTACTGATGAAAGTGTGTCCTCCTCAGCCTTGGAGATGTTTAATAAATTAGGCCTAATATGTAGAATACATTATATAAATGTACGTATAGCGGACCCAAAGGATCTCTGTGCTAGTTTCCTTTGGTATATTGTAAATATCCAACTCGGAGAAACAGCCCAGGGAGCCAAAGTAACGGCTGGTGGCCACATCTTATGGAATTGAAAAATGGTACAAGGGTTTGGAAACTATACAGTTTTTTTTTTTTTTGAGTGACTTATCTTCCAGTCCAATCCTAGATCACATGGTGAAGTCATCTTCTATCATCCATATTCCCTGGCTGTCCAATCCTGCTATAGTACTGTATTTATCCTAAATATACCACCCCCTGCATTGGGGCTTAAGGGGTAAATGAAGGACACAATAAATATCACCCTAGAATAAAGTTAAGGTGAAAACTTCCAATGTATATATATATGTGTGTGTGTGTGTTTGTTAATGCCGTCAATTTGGTTGGGACTGTTGGAGTGTCACTATTTCTTGCTGACACTAGAGGGCAGCAGATAAGCTACAAAGTCAGCTTCCTGCCTATAAAAAAACTCCATGTCCCATGATCCCTTGCATTGGCTATCATGGATAGGGGTGTCACACTTGTAGTCTCGGCACAATGGGGTGGCTACAAATGAAGACTTTCCTAATGAAGCATAAATTGTAACCACGGGAATGAGGAATATGTAGTTCTCTGATAGTGATAGAATGGATTTATGGAATTTAATTGACTAAATATTTTTGGAACAACAGGTGGAAGAAATGTATTATTAATGACAATTTAATTATGATTACAGGTGGACAAATTTATAAAAATCTAAAGGATTACCAGTAATTAAAACCATTAGTCAGTACCAACCTTTATTTTTTAGGTCTGCACTAAAAAAACAGCAACTTAAATGATTTAACTACAATGTTTCTTTGGTTAAAACAGTGTACTTTGATTAGAGGCTTTGGTAAAGCACTGGACAAATTCCAAAATCAATTTCAATTGTATACCGCTAAGTTAAAGCGAAAGCCTGACCTTTATATGTCGCAACACAGCAATATGTTATAAAAATAAAGATAACAAATCCCTTTAAATGTTACTCAATTCCCATTGGACAGCAAAGGGTAACTTTGTAATATGATTTCCAGAACATAAAGGGGAATTCAGCGTTTCATCCAAGATATACAACAAGCGGGATACATTTCACTTTTCATCTTATATAATAAATGATTATGGGTTTTTTTATTTGATATAATACCATGCCTTCTTTTCACTTTTTATGTTATGCTGGAAGGGGTTAAAGCTAAAATAAAAACAGGAATAAATGCCATTACCCTTTCGCTGGCAAAGCTGTTTTTTTATTTTTTTGTATAACACAGACATTACCCCTTGCGTCCTTGCATAGACAAGTCAACTGAATTTATGTGAATCACACCAAATTTCTTAAGTGTTCTACATCTACACAAAGTGAAGAATAAATGACAGGTCTAACATCAGTTATGAAAAATGTTGTAGATTGAATAATAACTCTGCAAATTCTCAATTGAAGAGTATTAAACAGTATTAATTATAAGGCTCCAATTTAACAATACTTTCCAGGAACCCCTCATTCAAAAGGGGTATTGGACATCCAGTAACAACATCACCTGACACTTTAGATAAGCCATCTCCTTCTAATAGTCCGCGCAAAATCCATGAATTAGCACCAAGTCTCTCATTCCCCTGAGGAAGCCCAAAAGGGCGAAACGCATCGGGGACAAGACATGCTACTCATTTCAAACAATGGACAATCTTTATGAGAATATATAATGTAATCTGTGCTCAGTAGCAATACTACAATAAAGGTAAGCTGTATTTAAATATGCCAAAAAAGCCTCCATTTTCTCTTCTTCTTTTTTTGAATTGTTTTATATTTATTTAGGCTTTGGCATAAACTGGGAAAAATACTCCTCCCCTTTCTTTTCTTTCCTTACGCAATTTTCACTTTTACAGAAAAATTATTGGAAATGATAAATCAACTGAACCAATTTACATATATCACCGACACACAGCAAATCACATTTATCTGATTGTATTATACTATTAACACTTTCACTAGTGAAACAGATTTTTTTTTTCTCACAAATTAATTTGGTGTTAAGAATGCCTAAAACTCTCAAAAAAGGAAAATTAAAAACTAAATTAAAATTGAGGAAATAAAAAAAGGATAGCTCCACTTTGTTAAGTTGCCTGATAATTGCACAATATTTTTCAAGCTGTTCCTCTACTATTCTAATTTAATTCTGCTCTTTTAATTTTCGATTCGTTCTTATTATTTTGTTATATGAGTAAGCTTTGTCATGTATTTTATAATCCTGTTCAAAATTCTAATCAAAAACATAAAAAAAAGTTGTGGCTTGACATAACTTTGCAGAAAAAACAACATTAAAAAAATAAACTTTTTCAGTTCATTAAACAAAGAAATATATTTAATAAAAAAACAAATTTTTAATTTGATAATATAACTTTTTTTTTTCAAATAAAGAGTACCTATCACCAAATTTATTACTTTATATACAAGGGTAGATAACCTTTTTTTATAAAGCATAAAACGTGCTTGTTTTTTTTCTGAAGGCCCCTCCACTTCTGTCTGTACTGTTTCGGCAGTAAATGGGAAGCCTCTTGGAATTCCTACGACATTCCTCCAGGATGGTTCAGGCTTCTTTTTCTTTCCCGCATGAGATCAATTCTTTTTTTTACAGTTACAGGTGGAAACGTCACCTGATCCCTCACCTGCACAGTGCAGAAGCAGGAAGAAGATGGACAAAGATGGCGACTCCGAGTGGTCCCTCTGTGCAACAACGAAGAACGAACCCAGGATGGTGTGGGATCAAATTGAAGCCAATTGTGCGGGGATTGAGGTCTAAGCAGAACTTAAGGTAATTGTAATTTTTTTTTTTATGAAACTTTTAAATGAAACTTCTACTTTAAGTACAAAAATATCAAAATATCATGATGAAAGTGTTTTTTTGTGTTTTCAGCAATAGTTTCTATATTGCAGATACAGTCAGGTGAACACAATGCGTCAGAAACCGCGTCATAAAAAGACAAAATTCAGCAATTTCTTGCATTTTTTTAAAATAGTTAAACTACATACATTTTTTTTCTCACCAAAAAATAAACTTTTACAGGATTCATGTTATATAAAAAGGGAAATATTAAATCAGTAACACTTATCATCCAAGCCTCAAATTTCCATACATCACCAACACGCATCGAATTAGATTTAGGTGCACGTATTTCAGAAAACTGCATGCTCAGCAGATGAATTTTCAATGTGGGGGGACATGGATATAAACCCTAATTGCTTACACAATCAGTTCAAGCACAAAATCCCTCAGACCCTGGTTTGGGTTTATGATCCTTGCAAAAACTATTTTCAGCCGAGATGGACAAAATTTACATAATGACTCTCCTGTAGTTAAGGGCATGCGGCGTGTACGGCGTGCTACCCACAGGAACATCTGCCAGCATATTAGGAAAGATGTGGTCTGCATCACCGGCACCGCCGAAGGTTGCTTTATGAGATCATTGCCTAATTATATTTGGTCACCGTCAAGCACCAAAGTCTAAAATAATTATCAGGGAGGTTTTTGTATTTTTTATTTAAATGCAATGCTATCCAACTTCTACTCAAGTCAGCATCTTTTATTGCATATTGAAAAGCAGAACACAAATGTAATATATTATATTATTACATTACCAGTCCTTAGATGTTGTGGCTGCGTTTTCCCCCCATTATAATATTAATACCATGATCACTGTCTTGGGTGGGCGACACTCACTGATTGCACTCTAAGTGTTGTCATAGCACTGAACTTTCCCCAATCTACATCTACATAACATGCTGTTGTGGCTCTATGAGTAGGAACAATTCAGATTATTATGTTGATTAAAATCATTTCATTGAAATGCTTAGGAGCGGATGTTAGTGTTTTTTTAATCATTTATGTATTTTTTGTTGCTTTTATGTTTTAGAGCCGAAGTTTTATTTTATTCTATTTTACCTTTTTCTCCATCTCATGCCACACTAATTACATTTTTTATTCTAACCTTTTTTATTTGTATTGCTTTTTTTGTGTTTTCTTTGCTTTTTTATTGCGTTAATTTTTCTAAACCTGGTAAAAGCAGGGTTAAGTTTTAGTGCTTCTCTATGCAATGCAGGTGAATCATTGGTGGAGAACATAGTTTTCTGAAAACTTTATAACACCCTGTCTCAGTATTCTTTAGCTTTCATATGAGCAGTGGGCTAAAGCCTAGGAGGAGTGCTGCCTAATATGTTGGAATGAATGCCATTCCAGTCGGCTATCCCTGGGTAATGCCCACTTGTGAGCCTCCGCGATTGAAAGAACTAAATTCCCATGAATGAGTGGGGCGGCCCATGGACAGTCCAGCTGGGGAGGGATGAGCTAGATGATGCTAACTGTCCTCCAACCAGAAAATGAGGCGGGATCTGACTTGCTGCAGCTTCTATTGTGAGAACCCCTAGACTCAATGGGCCTGCAAAGCTGGAGAGGATACACTTTCATTAGTGAACCTAGGTAGTCCAGAAAACCTGGAATGGATAGTCATTTGTTGGCTTTTTTTTTAATCCTGGATCAGATACTTTCCAGGTTTGCTGGATTAACCAGGTTCACTGATAAAAATCTATCCTCTCCAGACTTTCCATGTATTGAATCCCATTGGCCTCATTTACATAAAATAATATTCTAAAATAAATACTTGGTGTGAATTATTTTCCCAGGTAAAGTTTAACTTTTTTTTTGAATATTTTGTTTACACTGCTTTACCTTTTCCAGCTTGCTCATTATTGACCATCTTTTTGTGCGGTTTTATAATTCACTCTTCTAATTCCTTTCTGCAGAGAACAGCTAACGCTAGCAGGTATTTTATTCATTGTTTTATGCTTATTTAATTGGTGCAGAGGGAGAACATTGATTTTATTTCAATGGGAAGTCCGTGGCCAATTACGGCTGTATCAGGACAGGCAGAATATGCAGTAAATGCACCCAAAAACCTTACCGAGCAGCTCGTTTTCAGTGTTTTAGAGCGGAGAACAATGTTGTTTTATCTAAATCTTCACATTTACAATCTAGGGTATAGAGGAGCTTTTGGTTGTTTATCAAATTCCCTGTGTAATACGCAGAATATACTATAAGTAACAAATCTATGTGTAGATAAACATCAGGACAGATACATTTATGGAAATATGTGATTGGTTGGAAAATATTTGATATATTTTTTATTCATATAGGGAGGTTGTCTAGATGGACCGGTGGCAGGGGCAGATATAGGGAAGTGCAAAATTGACTTCTGCACAAGAGCCTGAGACCCTCATCAGCCAATAGGGACCCCAAGTCAGTTTAGGGGGTTAGCAAGAGGGGTGGCAGCCAGGTCATTTCTGCACAGGGGCCCACTATTGGTTACATCCACCATTGGTAGTTGGAATATGCTTTGTATGTAGGTACAGGACACAAGATACATGCAATTCTATCTGTCTTCTTAGACAAGTGGAAGAGTGCTGGAAATGCCACCTAGGGTTTGTTAGCAACCAATTATTAATATTATCCAGTATTTATATAGCCCCAACATAATACTCAGCACATTCCATAGTCATGTCTCGAGCTATCTCCCAAATGGGCTCACAATCTAATGTCCCATAGTCATATGTCATATATGGGGGGAAGTAAATTAACCTAACTGCATGTTTTGTTTATGAAATGTGGGAGGAAATCCACGCAAACATAGGGAAAACATGTAAACTCCATGCGGATAGTGTCCTGGCCGAGATCAAAACTTGGGACCCAGCGCTGCACAGGCCAGAATGCTAACCACTGAGCCACCCTACTGACTCACTAATGCTTGCAGATTTCCTGGGATCTGGAATGAAAGGGAGGGTTGGGTCAGATTATTCATTCCAACCCAGATCCTGCCAGGAAACCTCAGCCAGACAGGACCTGGTGTGCTAAGGGGAACTGAACTGACAGATGGGGAGTTCTGGGAGAGGTAAGATTAGTGTGACCAAGGTGAATGTGAATGCTCAAGTATGGTAACCTATCAACACAAGTGGGAGGGCCACAAGTGGGAGGGGAATCAACACTAAGATTCCAATGGAAAGCACCCCTTCAGCAATAGCTACACCCCCAAATTTGGGACTTTATTGTGAGCACCAATTTGGAAAATTGTTGCTGCCTGGAAGCTTTTGTTTTGTTACTCTTCTACCAAAGAAAAGCCAAGTTTGATTTTTATGTATGCTGAAGTAGGCATAATAAAGGCATTATTTTGGTGTGTCCTGTGTGCTGCATCCCCAATATATATATAAATATAAATATATATATATATATATATATATATATATATATACCCCCCGTTTTGGCTTCCGGACCCCTTAGACATGTGGCAGGGAACTGTCTGTCTACATCTATCTATCTATCCCTCTATCTATCTATCCATCTATCAGCATGTCATATTCATATTTTCTTTGCATTTAATGGATAGAAAAACAAATAATGAGCACAAAGATATAATATATATATATATATATATATATATATGCATATGTCAGAAAATAAATACTAGCCCTTATGGTAATTTTATACATTTCCACATTTCCAGAAATATCTTCAATAAGATGATCAGTGCTAAGGAATTTCAGAGGCAATCATTGTGTCTTTCACTGCTATGACAAACTTGACCCCCCAGTTTTGAAGAATTCCTCTTAACCAATCTGGAGACACCTCTACCATATCCTCAGGAATATCTAACAGAGGCAATGGTTCCTCTGATCTCCTGGTTGGCAGATAAGGTCATGCTCATGGTATGCGTAGTTAACAACCACCTCTACATTTTCCATTAATTCTGCCATGGGTGATATACACAGCAAATGGTCTCCGAAGCCTTTCTCGAATTTGCACCCATTAATTCTCTATGCATTCAATAGGCTGGACTAGCTGAAATACTGAAGGGCCAAGTTACATCTCCTCTGAGGAAAAGAACCTCGTTTGATCCTGACAATGGATTAAGTCCGGATGAATCATGACGAGCCCCTGAGGTTAAATCTGTCACCCTACATCTGCAGATGCCGATAAAAACGTTCAAGGCCAGGAAAGGAGGTGGTGGATGCCTGGTGCTACTTTAATTTATTGTTGTATTCAGGCCACAAATAGGGATGAGAAATTCTATCTCCAACTTCAGGGCCTGATTGTAAAATTACCAATGCAAATGGAGGTCAGAAGCTCAAATTGTGCTATTTATTTTTGTGCTTACAATAGGGATGCCAGCGGCTGTTGTCTATCATGTAAAGAGCCTGTGATAGTGGGGACAATATCCTGATGTTATCTAAATTACGTATTCATTCCAGGCAAAGAGCTTCATATGGAAAGCTCTGTGAGGCTGGAAGTAGTGATAGGCATGGCCAGATGTTTCAACTTTACTTATGTTTGTTTCATTGTTTCTATTTTTAACAATCTACGACCAAACACAATGCAATTATATGGCTGCATTGGTGAACAGCTCCACACAGCTGATCCAGAGGCAATGAACTCATATAAAAGATGGTCCATTCAACTCCAACAGAAACCAACGCCTTCTTGATCCCCTAAATCAGCAAAATATTTCCTAAATCTGCAATTTATTAGTTATAAATGTTAAAAGCTAATCATGTTCAGTGCATTTAGATTCATTTTTTTTGAGTGGAGGCAGTGGAGAACCAATTTGTGCATGTTTTGGTGGATTGCAGTGTGATTCCTGAAAGTTGCTTTTGACAGTGAGGTGGCTCATTTTCCTCCTCTAGAGGAAGAACCACACCGCAACTGCAAGGGAAATTGCAGTAACCTTTGGTGCCATTTTGCTCCCCTGGGTGCATAACACCAGTTTCTCATGCATCTGGGAGCAGCAATCCATGCGCCTTTCTTTGCAAGCCTGAAAAAAGCCTAAGTCTTGTCACATGTGGAAGTTTATTCTCTTGCCCTACAGGCACAAAGAGCATTGCCTTGTCGTGTGAATTGTCTTACACCGGATTTACTATATGGACCATTGGACATACTACTATGTGACCTATATGACCATGGACATACCTCTAAAAAAATACTTTACTTACATTGGAAACTTCAGCTTGGCATTAACTAGTTCACCCGTGTCTCAGTCAGAAATTCTATTCTCAGAAATGCCATTCAGCCATCACATAGACTGCATGTAGACATAAAAGGGTGCAGTGTCTGCAGGGGATAAGCAGCTCTGAGATGTAAAAAAGAATAATAAAAAAGTGTTCATGTGAATTATTTATGAAACTCAGTGCTATAGCAAACAAATTGCCATCCAGTTTGTTCCAATTTGTAGGTAATTGCATCAATATATTTTTGAATATTATCTCTTTTGGGAACAACTATTACACAATAGGTGCCACATCCTTCAATCTATACCATCTATATATACACTATCATGGACTTTTTAAGGCACCTTTTTTGTAGTTAGTTTCATTACCTACAACTATCCAAGCAAAGTTGTTTCATTTCACAGATTTTGCTCCTTTGGAAAATATAGGGCTGGTATCCAGAATAAAATGAAAAATCTCATCCACTTAAAATCTTTGCTGTTATTTATTCTGATGTTTAAGACTCTTCCAGTGCAGTAAGGTGAACAGCAATAATGGCTTCATGGAGCATTCCTAGGTTTTTTTTTATCATGGCGCGATCATACATCCCATACTCCCAAAACAACTCTCTCTTCCAATTCTGGGCCTGATTTATTAAAGTTCTCCAAAGCTAGAGAAGATATACCGTATTTTTTGCAGTATAAGACACACTTTTTCTTCCCCAAAACTGGGGGGGGGAAAGTTAGTGCGTCCTATACTACAAAGGTGTGATAAAATAACTAAAATAATATACTCACCCGATACCCGATCCTGCCTGAGTCTCTGGCTGCATGCAGCGTCTGTCTCTCCTCTCAGGCAGCATCGTGTCTTCTCCTGTCTGTAAAGCAGAGCGAAAGAAGCCGGCACAGCGCCACCTGCTGTTCCCTGTCCTAACTGCCGTACAGTGGAAAAAAAGCACAGAGTGATCAGAAGGGGAATTTGAATGACACAGAGTGATCAGAAGGGAATTTTGAATGACACAGAGTGATCAGAAAGGGAATTTGAAAGGCATAGAGTGATCAGAAAGGGAATTTGAATGGCACATGAGTGATCAGAAGGGGAATACCGGTATGAATGGCACATGAGTGATCAGAAGGGGAATAATCTTTCAGAATCTTTTTTTTCTAGATTTTCCTCCTTTAAAATTGGGTGCGTCTTATATTCCGTAGCGTCTTATAGGGTGAAAAATACGGTACTTTCATCAGTGTAGATGGGTGATCCAGCAAACCTGGAATTGATTTGGAAGTAATTTGCTATTTGTTATCAAATGTTTTGAATCCTTGACCAGATCCATTCCAGGTTAGCTGGATCACCCAACTTCACCAATAAAAGTGTATCCTCTCCAGCCTTGGAGAGCTTTAATAAATCAGGCCCTCAGTGTCTCTCCTACTTCACAGTTTCAGCTAGGGGTGTTTATGGAGGGCCCTCGAGAGATTAGGACTAGATTTATACTATATGCATGTTTGTATAAGATATTTCTCATTTTTTAATATATAAATGATATTTTTATTGAAATGGTAAAACATTTTTAGTTGGATAATTTTACTTAATTAAAATGTGCCTTTAAAGTCTATGTTGGTGAATATGTTTTTGAATCTAGAGAAAACACAAACTCCTGCAGAATATCTTAAAAAGTAATATCGTCCTTCAGTCGGCACGGCGGCCTATTCTGTTCAAGATGAAGCACGAGCTGCTGCTTTTAATATCACAATTACCAAAGCAGCTGACTCCTCTAACATTTAGAAAACATACATTTAGCCATTAGTAAATCCCATTTACACCCAAGAAAAAAAATGTGATTGATGGTGAAAGTGACACATGTTCTTATTTACCTAAATTATGTTTAATATCATGCCTTCCTCTCCCCATCTATTATCTGCTAACAAAATAAAAATATGACTTATCAAGCAAGCCTGACCTTTATTCGACACTGACAGATATCTAGTTTATGTGAGCTCGGGGCCGTTAAAAAATGTTGTGCGACGGCTACAAATTATTGAACATTTCCGTTAACGCCTTGGTGTGAAATATCACGCAATTACCATTTTGCTATCATTTATCTACCCAAAAGAAAAAGTCTAATTTAGAGTGAAACTGAGGAATTCTGAGAAGCATTTTCGGCATAATGGATGAGTCTGAGGTGACAATTAGTATGCAGAGGTCATGGAAAAGAACTAGAATGAGCTCATTTGCAATAATCTCAGGCCCAACAAGTTAAACCTATTTATTTTCAGGTTAATTCAGTTGAAGAAGATGAGCAGATATTCTCCCATCACTGAATGTTCTTCGGAGAGAAGTGTATGTTGAGTAAATAAAGTCCGTTGAGACATTCTGGTTTCAGCCGTAAGAATGTAGAAGAATCTCAGACATTAAGATTTCAGTGTTTCTAAAGCTAAAACATTTTATTTCAATTTAGACAGATTGTTAAGGAGTTGGAACCCCTCCCAGGTTTTGACTGCTACCTTTGACCTGTCAACATTTGCCACCTGGAATAGAAACAAGGTATAATTACGAGTTATCACCAGAGCAAGAATAGAGGAGAAATCTTCCATGGTGATAAACTATTTGGTGATTAAGGGAATTACACTTGTATTGGAGAAACTTCTTCTCGCTTCTTGTTGTGTCAAACCGTTCTCCATTCACAAGAGAAAAAAAAAGGTTTGGTATTATGGCTTTAGATATATTTACCCATTTTCAAATTTTTATTAGATATCATGGACACTTCTGGCCAATATTGTATGCTTTTATATATTCATTTACTTAAACTTTGTTAAACAGATATATAAGACATACCTTTACATAATTTATTGAGAGCTATGTATACCCGTCTACTTAAGCCACATTAAAACAAGTATCTACCTGCCCATTTTTGTGAAATGCGTTGGGTTCGAGACCTTACTTTTAAGATTTATTGATGAACTCTTATTAACTAAAGTAATATTACTAATGCTTGATATCTGATGATTTCATATTGACAGTCAATCTCTGTTTAGTTGGTTTACTATAATATATACTTTCTAAAGCATTTAGGGCCAAAAAAGCCCTACTTCAGTATTATAATACAGTGGTACCTTGGTACTTAATCCGTTCCAGATCCTTCGACATATACCAAACAGGACTTATACCAAACAACTTTTCCCATAAGAAATAAAGGGAAAATGATAAATCTGTTAACATGAAAAAAATCCATTCTTATTGGCATATTATACATTGATGGGGTTGTATAAAATAATTTAAACACTGCTTAATACTAAAATACATAAATACAAACGCAATTAGCTGAAATAAATGAAAATTTAACCTCACTTTACCTTGCTGAGAAGAGTTGAGTGCCTACTAGGATGGTGCTGAGAAGGGAGGAGGAGGAGATGTTCTGTAATTCACAGAGAGTTATATCGCGGGTTATTCACTGAATGGTAGCAACTGACGTACTGACACTTGTGGGGAGTCCTGGCTTTGTCTGGAGAGAGGTAAATAGGGGAAGCGCGCGGTGTTATAACTCATTTTGACCCATACAAGTTCTAGAACAAAGGTTGTATACCAAGCAAAAGTTTTCCGTGTCCAAACAGGACTTATACCAAGTTGGACTTATTCCAAAGCTTTGGTCTTTATACAATTTGTTGTTTGTGCATCAGACTGGTCAGTAAATAGGGTCTCCTTTCCATCTTTTTAACATTGGGCCTTATGGTTAGCAAGATGCAAGCTGTTCCCATCACTGTTTGACTATATCTAGACTTATTTATTTCAGATTTTGCTTAAGTCCAAGCATTTTCAGCAGCTATTAACTTTTGGATTCCAGGTGGACCAAACATGAAACACATTTATGAACCAACAAGCAGGATACTTAAAAAAAAATGATATACAAGAATAAAGTTTTAAGCAGTGGACTTTCACTCGTTCACATGTCACCTTACTTTAAAGCTTATTTCAAGCCAAAACTTATTTTAGATACACTAGGCAAGTGTCAAAACCACTATGATATGATACTCAAGAGAAAATCGTCTGCCAAAAATGTCACACACCTGGTCAACTCCAAGTCAAGAATACCCTGAGGAAGTTTTATAGGAAGAGGTAACCAACAGTAACAATGTTATGTCCAAATCATCATTAGATCCAGATATATGGGCAGCTGCAAAGCAAATTTTCTATAAATCAGCCATTCTCAACCAAAACTCCATGGAAATCTAGGCCAGAGGTAGCTTAGGATTCCTTGACCTCCCGTTTTATGGTGCCTGGATAATTCTGGGTCCAACGCCTCTTAGCAGAACAAGCAGCATCACACCAATCATATTTTTGGTATTCTGTAAGGGTGGCATTGGGACAATTTGACTAATTTCAGGGATGTATGGGGCATTCTTTCCACTAAACCCTAAATAAATGTTTTAGGAAATGATTCTCCAACACATTGGAATTATTTTAAGAGTTCCTCGGCATCTCCAATGTCATCTCCAATAAATGTATTTCATCCAAGTATAATACAAAACGCAATGGCCTTCATAGCTACTCAACATGCCACATATAAACCTATAACCAATGTTCTACTTTTACACATAGGTCAAGTTGGAAATGACATTCCCGATAGTTATGTCCTATGTCCTTGGCAACAATGACTCATAACATATTATAATGGAAATGGATTTACTTGTTTCTTGATGTAAGACTATCAAACCCATATGTATTGCCTTTTGTATTCAACTTGACCTTGTAATCAAGGTAAAGTTCTCCACTACTACTACAAAGTTCTCGAGCTGATCAAAGGGTATTAAATACGTTTAATTAGAAGCTGTGTAATATATAAATATCCATAAATAAATGACTATACTAATGAAATCATTGCTGGTATAGCAGTATAATAGTTTATTCAGTTTTCTGTACGAAATATAACAACCTCTCAGCAGTTTTTATATTTTGACTACACAAGTGAGAAACATATCACTGCAGTTGGTATCCACAAATAAAAGGTACGCAATTCACAGTTTTCTTGTGACAGATAATCCAAAGGGAACCGTCTCGTGATTAATGGAATTTTTAAATCACTGCAATTTATTAGCTATTTCAGCACACAGCCAACAGATGGAGGAATTAGCGTGACCTCGATGACTGTATAAGCCATGCTTAACATTAACAGTCACTCAAAAAAACACCAACCTGGACGAGACATAAAATATGTCAAACCTGGCAATTATACAAAAATTTATTTGCAAATAATGCACTACTGTATGTTTGTCACAGCCTACGGGGGAAGGAGAATATGAGAGTTTCCATCTCTAAAACAAAGCAGTGAGATGATTATGAGCACTTGCTATGAATGTGTAAATTTCTCCAAACATGCAGGACAAACACAGGTACTTTCTTCTGTTTAGTTTGTTGTCACTCATTGTTTAATGCCGTTGTGTTTCCCCTCACCCGGCCGCAAGGAAATTTGCGCTGACATTCTGGAGCAGCTTGAGTTGGAGCTGAACCTTCACTTGTGAGGAAACCCGGATCTTCCAGTATGATCCTAAAACCAAACCACAGTCACTGGAAACACCTTCATCACCAAGAACCAAAAAAGTCCAAAGTCACAGCCATGTCATCGTGTGTTGTGACCTGAAGGCATCATTTTGGCAGAATGGGTTCCAGAAGGCACAACAGTGACCCAACATTATTATAGGGAAGACAAAGCTGAGAGGAAGAGTCGGGAAAAGACGGCAGAAATGTGGGAAATGGTTTCATTCTTCATCAGGACAATGCTCCTTCTCACACAGCACTTTCTGTGACCGACAAACACATTACTACGCTGGAACATCCTCCATATTCACCAGATTTGGCACCTTGGCACTTTTTTCTTTTTCCTAAATTGAAATCGGTGATTAAATGAACTCGCTTTGTGTCAATGGATGCAGGAAAGAAAAAAACATCAGAAACTGATCTGCTCCTCAACTTCCACCAGTGGGAATAAAGATGGGATTGGTGCTTAATTGTGAATGGAGAGAATATTGTAAGGGACAAACATTAGAATTATCATATAAATAAATATAAGTCAGGTATTATATCAGTCCCATTATTTAACAGACTGACCTTGTACACGTAGAGAACAGTAGGTTTGGTGTAGATAACTATGTGGTCTCTTTCAGGGTTGGATGATCTCCAGGTGGATCTGTTTGCTTTTACCGCCCCAAACTATATACTGGTTAAAGGTTTATCTGAAGCTTGATTGGCCCCTAGATAACCAGGCACAACCCTGTCTGGCAGGAAAAATCAGTGTACATTTTTGAACTGATCCTAGTTTGGGGACTGTACTCTCCTGATGCTGCTGGGTATGGATTGTGTATGGGCTGGGTATGTGCTGTGTATGGTTTTGGAAATTTGTTACACATTTTTAGCACACTTTTTATTGTTTATAAACTATGAAGACCTGACTTTTTTTTGCTGTAGTTTGGTAACACTTGCCGGTCCCTTGTCGCCCCTCCCCCATTGAAAAGCAAAGTAGCAGACTGATGAGCTCATATCTATCTCTGTACTTTCCACTTATCAGAATGTTTCTTGAGCTGGTTCTGCCTTCTCTGATCCAAGTTTCTGGAAAATGGACTGCAATAGAATGATCCCCTTCATTTATGCAAAACTATCCTTTAAAATGTATTTTAATTACAGCTCTGCATTCATTTCTGCATCTCACATTTTTGCCTGGAGTTTTACTTTAGCATTTCACAATATTTTTGAACTAGGTCAACGAAGGAAGGTGTTAAACTTACCATACCTCTTCTGCACCAAACAATCTTTAATAAAAACCTTGCTTAAAACAAAGGTAAACTTTAAAAAAAACGGGTGAAAAGCAATTTGTACCGAGATGTGTCATGTAATGAGTTTCACACTTGGATGAGGAGTAAAAATAATTACCTTTTACAAACATGAGAACATAATGGAAAGACAAATATTGCATTTTTTCCCCAGAAAGACATAATTGGTATTTAATGATAGTGACATCTATTATTAGAAATTCCGACTGTGGTTATTGTTGTAGAACATACTAGTAATAATGTGATTGGCATGTGGTTGATATTATATGGAGAGCATTGAATGCGGAGTGAAGTACCTGAGCGTCTGGGTTTGATATAGACAGCTTGATATGGACAAAAGCAGACAGAGAAAGTGAATTAAAAGAGAACCTAAACCCAATCAATAAACTCATATGAGCTTTCACATGTTATGTCATTTACACGTTGTTTTCGATCTGTTCAAATTTGCAAATTTTATTAGAATATTCCCCTGTGATCTCGAAAGTCCTTGTTCTTTTATAGAATATGAGATGTTCTTCCATAAAATAAAAAGCTGTGAAATAAACACCCTGAACATTATGCTGTGATTGTCAATGAAAATAGAATATTGGAAAGAGAAGCATAGAAGGGTGAAGGAAAAAAAAAAACCAAGAGGTCCATCCATCCTGAAACCTTCTTTTATTTTTTGTAACCTTTTTGTTTGAGGATCACCAAAGCTCTAGGTTTCACTCAAACATGTTTGGATTCACATGCTGTTGACTAATGAAAATAGAAGCTTAAACAGAGAAACATCGAGGAGTGACAGCAAAAAGGCCAAAAGGTCTATCGTATCTGATACGATTAGATTTTGTTGCAACTTTTTTGTTTTAGGATTTTATTTTTTGTATGTTTTTTGTTTGAGGATTTCCAAAGATCTAGGCTTTGCTCAAGTATGCTTGGACTCACTTGCCGTTGACTAATGAAAAAAAAAACTTGGAAAGAGAAACACAGAAGAGTAAAAAAAAAGTGGATTGAGCATGCCACCAGAGATCACCAAAGATCCTGGTTTGGATTCAGCATGTTTGGATTCATTTTCTTTAGATGGATTCCCTACCTTTGCTTCATGTATTACCTTTTCCAACAAAATATGGCTAATTTTGGAACTATTTTCTACTTTGAGGTCATGTTCACATATTCCTCATACTAAGTTTATACTAAAAATACCCCCATCAGTCCTGTCCTCCCTTCCCTTACCAATGTGATTGTCAATCAGAAAAAAGAGAAGCAAAGAGGAGTGACAGCAAAAAAAAAAAAAAAAAAAAAACAAGAGGTCAACCAAGCCTGTCACATTTTGTTGTAACGTTTTTGTTTGAGGATCACCAAGAATCTAGGTCTGGTTTAAGTATGTTTGGATTCACTTGCTGTTGACTAATGAATCTTGAAGCTTGGACAGACAAACATAGAAGAGTGACATCAAAACCGACCAAGAGGTCCATCAAGCATTAAACCTTGTTTGATTTTGTAGTAACCTTTTGAGGGTCACCAGAGATCCTGGTTTGGCTCAAGTACATTTGGATTCATTTACTATTGACTGACTTCCTACCCCTTCTCCCTTTATTACCTTTTTCAACAAAATACGGTTAATTTTGGAACTTTCCTCCTTCTAGTTTAAGGTCATGTCTCCGTGTTCTTCATCCTAACATTACACTGAAGATGATACCCTCCTCTCAGTCCTGTTCACCTTTCCCCTTATTTATCCAGACTGTACATATTAGGTTCTCCCTTGGTATGTTTTGTCCCCAAGACCTCTTTTAATTAGTTGTTTAAATTATTCCCAATGGAATCCCAAAATATATAAGCGCCCTGAGGGTCAACTCTAATTGAATTATTGCTCAACATAACGTCATGACCTCCAAATCAATGGTAGGTCAAAAAACTTTATTGTTCCATATCCACCACACATGGTAATTGCCTCCTAAGACGGGGTTAATATTTCTTCAATATTCATGACATGTTAGGATCTAACAATCAATATTGAGATGTTCGTATTGATTACCTGCCAGAAGGAAGTAGTAGGGTAAATAAGTCAGCAGCAAGACATCTCTGTGATACGAAAACAAGAAGAGCTTCCAATTGTGAAATATTGTTAAAAAATGTTAGATAACAACTCACATTCCTATAGCACTATTTAAATTGTGCTCTTATTTCCATGACGAGCCCCAATGTGGACTTACAACGTCCTATGTCAATTGACCAAACCATGTGCCACCATGTACCACCAAACACATGGTATTGTGACTTCAAAATCAGTCCTGTTAATAAACCAGCATACCATAGTACTACAAAGTTCTATTCAACATGTTTCATCATTAAAGTGAATTCTTCAAGAGATCCGCTTGACAAAACACCAGAAAACATTAACCCCTGCATTTTTGACCTACTAAAGGTTTGGAGGTCACAATGTAGGGCAGACATGCTATTTTCTGGTAGAGGAACAAGGTGAAACCAACCTGACCTCCAGCCAGGTATTATCTACATGACGATAAGTGTCCCCATTGGCTGGTGGCTGTGTGTTGTACCACCCCTGCACTGCTGAAGCTTTACTACCCTTGTCAACATTCAACTAATAGAAAAATGGCCCACTGTGTAGCATTGGGTAGAGTTCCCATTCCATCCAATTTCAAAAATGGAGGACTACTAAAATAGCCAACAATTGCCCAAGCCAACAATTCCAAGCCTGGGGCAAATTGGTTGTGGCAATGGAGAGACTCTGTCAGTTGCTGTACTTCATTGACTATTGTATGATGTTATGGAGCATTAGGGATTATAATCCCATAATTATTAATTGATCAAATGATATAAATGAATTGTTTATAAGAACAATTATTGGTTTCCCATGTTTCACACTATGCGCCAATATACATATCCTTGGTGCTGCATGTGGATCTTTATTACCGCTATTACTAGATATAACAGAGAACGTTTTAGGATATAACATATTTTTTTTATTTTTTCGTCTTCATTCCTTGAGAAAATGATCCGGAGTTCAATGCAGTAAGTGAATTTCTGCCAGTGTGGGATTAGGCTGATTTCTGAAGAATGGGATAGAGATAAAGAGATGAAATGAAGAAAAATAGACCTGTTCTGAAAAGCTGCTGAATTTATCATTTACGGTAATGAGTCTACTTTGGAGTTATTTTTATTATCTGAACTGCAAAGCCATAACTGCTGACCCTTTAAATGTAAACCTATTGTGTGCTATCCAGGAGTCATTTTACAAATACGCTAAAGCCAACAGAAAAATGAATAAACAGAGAAGAACCTTGTGAACACCGTGCAGATGTATGAGGTTTGTTTAACACATATAGCAGCAACTTCATTGAAAAGCTTTACACCACTGAGCTGCTGGAGGCTTTCTTTCCCCATCTAACTCTCCTCTCCTAAAATATTTATTCTGCTGGAGGACTCTGCTCTTATGTATTTCCCCTCTCCTGAAATACTCTGCACTAATGGAGGACTCTTTTTCCAATGCTCCACTCTTGAAATGCTCTGGCCTGCTGGAGGACTCTGCTCCTTCCTCTATAACTCTCCTCCTCTCCTACAGCTCTGCTTGCTTTTCAGTCTATGGATAGCACAATAATGATGTCACTACTACTTCTTCAAAGTAACAACCGGCTATGTAAAAACATTCGGTGCTACCAAAATCGATTTATTTACTCTGTGGCTACCAAGGATGCCATTCACTCAGCAGGTTAGGTTTAGGAGTTATCCTTCGGTATCTTAATAATCCATAGTTTTGCTAATGCAAGTTCAACAGCCTCAGACAAAAGAAGCCCAATAATTGCTGGGATTTATATACAATATATATATATTCATTGTTGTTTATGACAAGCTAGAATAAAATGTTCAGTTATTTTTTTATTTCGGATCTATGGCTTCTCTGCACAATGAATCCATGTCTGACAAGGTCATTGGGCTTATATGGAAATTTCTCAGGTGAAGTAGCAATGGAGGAATACAGAAAAGTGATGCCTGACCTTTTTATCTGAATGATATAGCTGCAATGACAGAACCAAGAACATGAAAATTCTTATTTACAAGAGCACGTAAATGCAGTTGGATACTCAGACACCGGGACGTAACCATGCGGGTAAATATAGCTGAGAGTTCCACATACATAGCAAATGATGACCGCTCGGGCTGATGGATATACATATTCAGAATTCTATATTGTGTGTGGATCTTCTGCACTAGCTTTTATCATAAGTATTCTTCTCTGTTATCTCTTCATTGATAGATAAATCAGGCCTAAAAGAGGAGATATTTTTCATGGAAGCAGATATGAAGAACAAGCCAAGAATTGTTTGTGAAAGCTTCAACAAAGTTTGTTTAACGTTTTCCAAACCCAATTTTCGATTTAAACTTAAATTAGGGTTATTTAGAGGCAAATCGATCTTGGGGTAAGGAAATTTGCTCTGAAAAGAGAATATCCTTAGAGCATGTGATCCTGAGAGACAATTTCCTAAGAACATTCAACCCCAAGAGAAAATACTTCTGTACGGCCATGGTTTACCACCAGTGCTCACCAGATGCCAGTCCCCCAATTTAACACTGCAATCTTCGCCTATAGCAAGCCCCCACTCGGGAGGTTAGCTGCACTGTCCCAGCACATAGTTGCCCCAGGGACTTCAGTGCATAAGGGATGGCATTTGGAGAGGAAACAAAAGATTCCATTGGAGATAGATCCAAAATACAGGTATTACACAGGGAATAAGTCCACCAGATGACGTATCCAAGGATAATGACAAAAGCAGTCGGGGTAACAGACAAAGTTCGGTCCAGGCAGCATACAATCTCAGAGTCAGAAACAGGCAAATAAGAAAAAATAAATACACCAGCAGCTTGCCAGCCCAGTTTAACACTACAACAGGCACTGGGAACTGTGAGCAGATAGGCGTTAAAGTCCTAGCAGTCAATGGCAGAGCAGGATGGAGCCAGGGACTAGTCTGCCCCTAAAATTTCCTTCAGCTCAGAGTGTGCTGGGGATGCTGAGAAAGTAATCTCAGGCTGCATGGCTAAGGGGAAGCAGGGGATGCTGCAAATTTCTTGGTACTGCAAGTAACACTGCTGGGAAAAATAAACAGACTGAGATACTGCAGAGGCACACAAGATCCCCGGCCAGATAAACGTCTCCTAAGAACTTCACTCAAAGGAGAGCATTCTTTCAATTTTAGATAACAGGAAAACATTCCCTCCTATTTGCGTTTGAATATTTTAGACATAGAGTTCATTGGGCTTTGCCAAGCAAATGCACATTCATTTTGGAATCTGCTTCAGACAATTTTGAGACCAAGAGGGTATCTAGGCAGAAATTTCCAGAACAAGTGGACCAATTGGACGATATTCCCTCACCATCTGTTAATGTGACAGCTCAAAAATGTTGGATTTCCCATCACTTCCCTCCGGTGACAATGATCATAAGGGCAGGTCTTCCCATTGGGGCATGTAAACCAACCCCTTGCTACAATACATGAGGAGGGTAGGTAATACAACTATATGACTGGTTCCATATTTGCAAAGGATATTGAGCAGTAATACTTTGGGAGTACACCAGTAAGGGAAGTAAAAAGTGTGCCAGAAGACTAAACATTGTGCAGATAGTAAGGCCCAGCTTGCAGAACGCAATGTTTAAGACTGAGGCTCAGCTTGCAACCATTGTGCACCAGACTAAGGATCAGCTTACAAAGCATTGTTGCTGTCTATGAGGAAGTTCTGCTAACTGGCAGGATCACCACATATACACTACACATCCTTTTTTACCGGAGTTTAGCTAACCAGCACCGTATATAAAAAAGTTACCAGAAATTCAAGCAGCGGCAGATCGCTTTTATCAGCATATTTGGTGGTTTGGAGTTTTCCAGGTGCAGCTGTAATTATATATGATATTTCATGACATTCTATTCATTCCTGTCTTGTCCTATGTGGGTGTGATTGCACTTTCACATGAAATATTGGCGGATAGTAACAAAATGAGATTCTGTCCCTTAGGATTGAGCTGTCTGAGTCGTATTTAAACAGGTGAAATGTCTTTGAAATTTCATTACCTCTGCATTTTTCATTTTTCCTCCCTCTCTGGTGTCAGGCTACAAACACCGTGTTAAGGAGCACCTCCCGCTGCGACGCCGTCAACGCCATTTTACAAAACAGTGCTAAGTGAAGCAGCAAAAGGTTTTACTGTTTTTATTGTTACTTTTTTAGAAATCTTTTTTGTCTTTCCTGTTGCCTTGCAGTGGATATCCATTTCTTGAATGCTCATATATTCTATGGGATGATGCTATAGAAGTAAAGCTTAACAAAGTCTCTGCTTCTGCACATGCCCAATGTGCCAGCATGTTGGGGGGACCTCTGCATTATCCTGTACAAGAAATGATGTCAGTGATCACACTGGATGAGTAGCATGGCATAGAATCACCTACAAGAGACCGGACTAGTGCAATGAAGGAGAAAGCCATCTGCTATAGGAGCGAGGGATAAGATAAATTCTTCTTTTATCATTCCCAACACAAAACGTAACTAACCTTTGCATCACAAAGGGACATTGGGGATAAAACTATTTTCTGGTTGGCTAAAGAAAGGGCACTGTAAAAAAAAGTCAGCCATTTTGAACTGCAGGTAGTGACATCAGCAATAGCAGCCTCCAAATTTTTAAGTTTCTTTTGCCTTTTATAGAAACCCCAGCATAAACATTGTGCATAACCAACCTTTATTTTTATATTCCATAGGCAGAAAGACATCTGATCATCACATTCCTAGGATTCCGTGCTTGTTGAGATTCTAATGCCAAGATTGTTACTATGGAGTTTTTACCACTTCTATCACCCACCATCACCTTTGTAGCTTGTACTCCTCTGGGAAGGACTTCCGCAAAGCTTTGCAGAGGGTCTTTGTTCATTTTCAGGTACTGATGTTGTTTCCAACCCCTGGCTCATCATTTTCATTCCAATTTATTCCAAAGGTGATCAGTAAGGATGAAGTCAGGACTCTGTGCAGGACACTTGATTTCCACCAACTGGTGACGCCATGTCTTCATGTAGCTGGCTTTGCACACAGTGCCATATGGGGGAAAATAAATCGCCTTCACTAAACTGTGATCACACATTTGGAAGAGCGCATTTGTATAAAATTGTCTAAAATTACTTTGAATGCTAAGGTATTACCAGGAACCTTCACTAGAATAACTAAACTTTTCCCATATAAGTAGATGTGATGGTCAAGGGTTCACATACTTTAGGGCGTATATGTAAGACCATAAAAAGGACAAAAAAAGAGAAAAAGAAATAAAAATGTTCATTGTTTGCTTTAAGGTTTACAAAATGTCCTATTCTTGAGGTGTGTATTGCCTAGGTCCCTCTATCTTTGGGATGATCTTCTTAAAGTAATTACATTGACCTACCTTAATTTTTACTATAATTGCACTTGAAGTCTTTTTGTATTTTATTATTATTCTAAAGCCACATACACACGTGCAACATTAGTCGCTGGAAAGGATCCTTCACGATCCTTTCCAACGATTAGCACTGCACGATGCATGAATGAGTACTGTAAATACATCACCGTTCTATGCAGAGGGGAGGGGGAGAGCGACGGATTGCATTAGGATTGTTAGTCGCCCATCGTCCATGGATCCGCCATCGTCCGAACAGTCGTTTGGACGATGGATGATTGGTGCTGTACACACGCCAGATTCTTGCCTGATATCATTCTTGAACCGATTATAGGGTGAAAACCATTGTATGTGTGTACGTAGCTTAAGTCCATGTTTCCAACCAGAGCAGTGTCAGTGCTTGCCCCTCTGTTCAAACTCATGGTGACATCCGGTGGCATAGAGAAGCCTCTCTTTTTTAGGGTTTTTCCTGCAGAGTACATATCTTTTATCGGTGTTACCCACAAGTCCCAGTGTGGCACATGCCAGCCAATGGGATCTGTGCACTCCTGAGTTTTGCAGCCTTGCTGTTACTTGTAGTCATCCAGCAGGTAGCCGTCCTTTTCTTGCTGCTGCCTGGTATGTCTAAGTACTAGGATCTGGAAGGTAAAAGCCTTAAATGATCTAATCTGTGCATTAATAAAGACCTCGTCCTGCAATCCCCACCCAGCCTGTTAATCACTTCCCAGTATTTAGACCAGATGCTCATAGCCCCTGATAATGTTCAGTTTCTGACCTGTTGTGGTTTTGCTGCGTGGACTGACCTTTTCTTGTATTTTAACCTAGAGACTTCCTAAACCTTTGTATATCTGGCCTGGCTGGTTGTTCTTCGGGATATGACCCTGGCTGTGTTTTGGGAACTGCTGATACCTTACAGCTTTGGACTCATGTGACCCCACTATCACTGTGCACTGGTCATTTGCTAGTTCTTGCCAGAGGCGTACCCAAGTCCTGGGGGCAACCAAGTGCTGGGAAGGCGCAACTAGCTTCCCGAGGCTGAACCGGGGCAAGTCTAAAGGTTATGACTACAGTGTTAGATTGAAAAATTGCATTTGTTGAGCATTGGTATCTGACAGATTGCCCAAAAAGTTCCTTGAACAATGAGCAATTTGTGTCTCTCAGTTCAAATTAGGAGACACCAATGATCTTTTTGGCTATCTGTAAGGGCGAAATTCTTCCCAATGGCCAGCAATGTCAGAGACATTTTCCCACTGACCATCACACTAATGTACTGTGATCTGTGGATATAATAATTATAGAAGGGGTTACCTGAAGACCAGAAAGTTATTTTGTATTTACTTGAGAAGTCAAGTGTTTGTTTAAATTCCAAAACTCTATGATTTTTTACTTTTTCTCTGAAATACAATATTCTTAAATAAATAAAAATGAGAATTCTTTGCAATGACCTTTCATTTGGCTCTAGAATCTTTTTGTTACCCATAAGTAGATTTTCTCTCTCTGAAAACAAATCCAGAAAAATCTAACACTTTTATGTTCACAGCAAATGTTTCTATTTCCGGCATTCTCCAATGTGATCTTAATGTTGGAATCATATACATTATGTTGTTATTGTACATTTACCAGATTTTCAGCTGAGCACACAAAGACAGAAAATAGTGCTATCGCTCCTTGAATGGGCACAGCGGGATATCTATGGGTTTGTTAAAAACTCTATTTCTATCTGCAGAAATACAATGCACCGTTGTCACAAAAAGCTATTGTGTTTGAGCACAGAAACACAAGCAGGCACAAAAGGTGATGGGAGCCCATCGGGCTGACCTCCGGCCCTCTCAATGACTTCTACATTATATTCCTATCTGAAGAATGATGGGCTCAGCAGCGGCTACTGACGTTCTTTTCACCATTAAATCTGTGTATTGGAAGGAGAACAGATATCAGATGTTCATATCTGCTTCAAAGGTGCATCGGGATGGAATGTCCTGACATGCTGCCATCGTACTTAAAGCTACTTTAAGATCAGAGGTCGGCAGGTTGGGAAATCTAAGAGATCCAATATTCCCACAGCCTGCGAGAAGGTGCATTGAGGTTATTTCTGTTCAAAGATAACCATTTCAGAATCCCGTCGATTGAATTTTTGTTGAATCGGGATGCTCCTGTTACTGAACTGCTATTCATTTCAATACCAACAACCTCAACTCATTATATAATGCAGTGAAGTCTTGTCGCAGATCCTCATAGTACGAGGGGATCTGTACCCTCTTCTGTGTCATCCACCTTGAAATTCCGCTCAGAAATCCCATTCTCTGGTTACTGGCTGGTTTAAATCATCTGACACCTTGGGGGCTACCCCTTTACCCCAGAAGACTAGACTATCATGCAGATAAGCTCCACCTGCTGGTGGAAAAAAGAACAGCACCTAAACTGCCTCTTCTACAGCACTCCCTCTGGTGGTGGGTTCAGATACCTACTGGTCACATGATCTGCCCTCTAAAAGGAAGTAACTGGAAACAAGATGTTGTCTGAACAAGGAGTTCATCTAAGCTCTGTTTCCAGGTTGCAGTCTGTATCTCCACTCTAGTATACTGACCCCGACTCCGATCTGATTGCCGCCTGCCCTGATTCTGGTTTGTCTAACTTTGCTACTGCTTTTTTCTCTTCTACAACATTTTGATCCTATGAAGTCAGCAGTTACCAGCCCCTGTGTGAACAGGGACCGCAACCTGGGAACCCCCTGCTTCCCTTGTGGGGTGAAGCCGGAGGCTGGTGTCTTGGACTCTGCACCCTGTACATGCCTCTGCCTAGAGGCTGATGATACAGAAGGTTCCCCACCCTGCCTGTTATCACTGTGACACTCACAATCCCTTCTATAGGCTGCGCAAATTTTAACCTCCCCCTGCACAACAGCCACCTATCCCATGCACGGTGCAAAGTGGGATTCTGGGCAAATACAAAGCGGGGCTCCAAATACCCAGCTCTTCAGTTCCCTAAAAACCTTGCCAAAGTGTCAATTCTGTGGAGGCCATGGACAATGGCCCATTTTTACTTACCCATGAACTAGCCCTGCGGGGCTCTCTTGCAGCTCAAGCTCTGTCTGAAATTGCTTAGAATGGTCAATCGAATAGGATCATTAAAAAATAAACATTTTTGGGAAAATACAGGTATGTACTTGAATTTACCATTGCATTTGCCTGTTACAGTGTTGTTAAGCAGAGAAGAAGAAGCAGCACAGGGAGTTAACTGAGTCCTGTGCTGATAGGAGGAGAGCTCTGAGTGACATAGAAATAAGCACATCACTTTTCTACTCCTTTTTTTACTGTCCAATCACGGGCTTGGGGGTGGGTCCGGGATGGCCCGAGCTCAGAAGTAATAGGTTGGATAATCCTGGCTAGCAGATATCTGGTGGCAGAAAAAAGTACTGCGGGAAATCTAGAATAAAGTTAAATGCTGCAGACAACATTGGTTTATTTATCTTATAATGGCAGAATAAGCACCTGAAAATAAAACACATGCAACCGCCTCATCACATTTAGTAAGCTGCATTATAATATATTTTTTGGTCTTGGATTAAGTCTCAGTGCTCTCACCTGCGAATGAATCAGAAAGAGGGGCATTGAGTATTAGCATGTTTGGGGGGGATGGGGGGGTTCCCCAATTGAGAACACCTATCAATGTTCTAAATAGCCAAAGTAACAGGTTCTCTTTAAATCTCAAACTCTACAAAAAATCACCTAAGCAGATGATAGTAAAATACTTTCACGGCACTTCAAAAAAGTTTGTACAATGGATGTTCTTATTCAGATACATGGAGGGCAAAAAGGTTTCTAAGCTTTTCTACTTCAGGCAGTGAATGGCTGCATTCCCCCATTGCTGGACATGAACTTCACCTTCACACAGAGAACTGCAGAGCTCACAGATAAATGTTGTAGTGGTGTGAAAAGATCGACATTCATGCAGCGCTATAGAGATTGTCATTAACATTACTGCAGAGGACATCTGCCATGGCAATCTGTGTGTGTGACCCGCAGCCGGCCTGGCCATGGCTACAGGGAAATGGGAACTGCAGCGGTGAGTCCATCAAAGTTAAGTCTTTGCCAACAAGTTGGAAGTTATTAGTTTTGGTTGCAAGCATTTTGTAAAAAAATCTTTTTTGTTTTCAATCTTTGTCTTGATGACAAAAATGGAATTGATATATTTTGTAGTTTTGAATAAATTGAAAATTAGAAAGGTTTGAAATCTTTAGTATCTTTTCAAAAGTTCATCCTTTGGTGCATTGATGATCTCAATGCAGGAGGGGTAAGTGGACAAACAGGGCCTTACCATTTGTTTACTAAAGGGAAAATACTCAAGTATAAACCAAAAAACTAGAAAACTAAACCAGAAAAATAATCTTCATTTACAGATCACACTAGTAGATGGCGCTGTGTCCTCATGTACAATGTATAACAAACTCTTGGTGTATGAGACATAAGTTTGTTACACACTTTTTATAGAGACACAGTGCCATCCACTGGTGTGACCTGAGTGCAACAATCTTTAAAACGTATATATATAACCACACAATATTTAAAAATTACTCTTGATGCCCCGCAGCTCCCTTATATGAGGGGATCATTACCTCTTGGGATGAATCATCATCAGTTAAAAGGTACATATGTAACTGTAAATACATTTTGGTTGAGTTATGTTATTGATACAGTATATTCTGTGATGTTCATATTCCGTATATGTATTATTACTTTTAGCTCTCAAGTTTTCCTCCTGAGGAAGTGGACTAGTTTGTCGAAACGCGTTGAGAAAAGAGCTACCAAGATTAATGATGCATTTATAACTGTTTTGTTGCTGTTTTTATTGTTTTTTTTTTTAAAACTGTGTGGTTATTTATTTACGTATTAAAGATTTTTTGTTAAAAGAAATGTCGATCATTGTTTAGCTTTTTCTGCCCTTAATGTCCCAGTTCTCTATATTGAAATTAAATGTAACATATTTGTAATTTCGGGATGTGACAGACCACTTGAAGTAGATTACTGGGAATCATTTTTTCAATTATCTCGCTATGTATTGTGACCTGAGTACAAACCGAAACTTAGGGAGTGAGGGTAATTACTAAGGGGATTTGGTATAACTGCCAAGCCTGTGGTTAATTGTAAAAAACAGAGAGAAGGGATAGAGAGCCGACTTTTGAGGCAGACAGTTATTTAAGGAAGAGAATATTTATAACATTTACTTTATTTGTTAATAATACAGCAATTTAACAGAGGAAATAGAACAACAAAGGTTTATTCAGAGCTTTACCTTTTTTAACAAAATCACCTAAGCAGAGTATGTGTTGATCTATTAACCCGATGCGTTTCGCCCAATGGGGGCTTCCTCGGGGGATTTTTAAAAATCAGAGTACTAAAAAAGTATACAATACAAATATAGTAAATATCATGTATTGAAATATATCAACTATGTTCTTAAAGCAAATATTTAGTAGTAACTTATGAATCCATAAGGATTATTTCCAATTAGAAATTTGACCAAAGAATAAGAACTTACTTTGCCTATTCAAGGTGATAAGTAAGCATTCACATAGGATGCTGGATTCAAGAGAGGTTGATCAATTGGCGATATATTTTATGTTTGCTAAGGGAAAGTAATGTAGAATAAATGTTTATTAATGATCAATTGAGGACCTACCTATTTACCTACCTACCTATTTGAGGAGAGATGATGTATTGAGATCACAAAGGTAATCCAAAGGTAAGTATAGGTATTATAAATGATTCACTGCAATTAGATTTGGTTACTGATATTCTAAAATACATTCAAAGTTGTTTTTCTAATGGCATTTTAGGGGCAAACATTGTTTTTGTATACTCAAGTATGTACTCTGCAATTTTCCTGAAGTATACATAAGTAAACACCATCTAATGGTGGCCAACAATAATACACAAAAGACTTTTTACAAGTAAATGACCCATCATAACCAACTCAAAAGTACAAAATAGTTTAAGACGTAAATAATTGAGGGGGTGGGGGGGGTATACAGAGTGAGCAATTTATATAATATACCGTGTATGGATTTATTTACATTATTTTATTGACATAAATATATATATAGATATTCTATTAGTTACTACTACACCAGGGAATGATCGAGGGAATGTCAGATTCCCTGTTTTATAAATAGAGACGTAAATGTTAGCAGTGATACCTAGGGCAATTTTGTGCTCTAGGCTTATACTTGAGTCAAAGCATCTTTCTGTATTTTCCAATGAAATACTTAATTTTTTCTGTTTTGGGGTGTATTTGAGTATATATGATACTATTTGGTGTGAAAGGGACAATCAATATGAATGTTAGGTGTTCAGATTTCTGAGAGAGAGGTGTTTGGGAATAATGTTGATTATGGGGTAACTGGCTTAGTTATATTTGAATGGGTATTACGTACAGCATGACAAAATCAGCACTGATATCCTGGCACTGAAAGATAACGTACCAATTATGAAGCAATGGGTTCTTGGATATACATCCAGGCCCTGAGCTGAGAATTTGATTTTGAAAATCCATCCATCTCAATGAAAAGAATTATTTTGACAATAAACGTCCATTAAATATTTCCTATTTTTTATTTTGTTACAGGAAAGACGCATTAAATCTACACTTTAAAAGATGATAGAAAAAAACAGCGAAGGAGCGTAATGGGCAATTATCGATTTTCGCACTGAGCGGCTCTTTGTCCTTGTACCAGAGATGGAGAGCGTAGTTTCAGGCAATGTTTAAATAAGCGCCGAGCTGTGTTAGAAATCTGTACTTTCCATTTGACATCTGTAGCCTTGTCACATTCTTTTTTTAATATTGAGCAAAAAAAAAAAAAATGCCAGTATTTTATTTATTACGCACCCACCAATCTTCCAATCAATATTTCTGACAGATAAATTTATTTTTCTACTTTTTTAGGTCTAATAGGAAAAGTGACAGAGTCGATTATAACGGGGTCGTAGCTGTGCTTGTAAATTCTGCCCTATTGGATCTCTCTGGAGATGAGTAACCCAATTCTGGATTATTAACTAACATTGTATGTGACTCAAAAAGGTTTGAGAAATACATTTTGGTGGAACTGTTGGATAAAAATATATATAAACTGCTCGTATCTCAAAACAGATTGGATAACAATGCAAATACTTTGATAAGTAAAAGAGTCAATCTGTTCAATGGTTTAGGTTTGGAGTGCCTCTGGGAATTTGCCCCCTTTTGTGAGGTCAAGTAAAGAAGAAGACCTGGCCCACCATTCCAAGTCCTCCCAAAAGTGTTGAGTAGGGTTGAGGTCAGGGCTCTGTGCAGGAAACTCTATTTCCCCCACACCAAACTGGTGCCCCCATGTCTTTATGGAGCTGGCTTGTACCCCGGGGGACACAGTCATGGGGGAACAGAAAAGGGTCTTCACCAAACTGTGACCACAATGCTAAAATTGGCTACAATGTATTTGAGTTTTAACAGCCCCCTTCACCGGGGACACCTGAACTCAGTATTATGATTTTGGAAAGGGATGCCCAACAAGCTAAAACTGATGTGTTGGTCAGGTGACCACAAAGCTTTTGCCATAAATTGTATATAACTATATATAATATAAATATCTCTATCTACACCGACCTTTCTCAACCTCTTTAACATGGGGAAACCATTGAAATAACTTTCAGGTCTTCAGGGAACCCCTGCTATAATTACTATATCCACAGATCACATTATATTAGTGAGATGGTCAGTTGGAAGAATTCCTCTTAAATTGCTGGCCATTGGGAAGAAAACTCACCTGCCTGATCTATGCCTAAAAAAAATGCTGAGTTGCTTAGCTCAGCATACAGTGCCGGAAATCTGCTGGGTATCCTCGCATCCCCTGGAGTTCCCGGGACTGTCACACGCAAATGTGAGCATTAAATTATCCCAACCCAGGGATGGCAAAAGAACCAACTCCTGGAAGAAGAAGAACCCAAGAGGTCCACATTGCTCATTTCTCAAAACACTGCAAACACATTAAGAAATACTGCTGTATTTTGTTTATTGGTCACTTTTTATATATAATAACAATGATTTTTATATAAATGTTATTTTTCCACATTTGACTTTATGTTGTTCTTATTCAGCATCACAGGAAGCTTTGTTTCTCTATTTCTTGCATATTTGTTGCCAGCCCAGTAATTACACGATTGGTTTCCATTTTTAGGTTTAAGTGAACTTTTGTACTGAACACATCTGGCTTGGGCTGGAAACGGGACAACTTCTGCACATTGTATTATTTTATTTTATTATTATTTTTTTATCCAGAAATGGAAATTATGTAAATTAAATGAACTAACACCGCTTGCATTTATATTTATAGATTTTTTGTGTAAGTTTGCGATGTGTCTTAAGCCTAAAGTGGAATTAAACCCTTACATTTTAAAATTGCAACCAGGCAGGTCCATTATTGGAGAAGGGACAGGTGACGTCACTTCTGCTATACAATACTATTACCTGGCCAATCTTAATTTTTTTTTGGATGGTGGATGCCACCATCTTCATCCAATCTTCTTCCTGGAGTTGGTTCTTTTGCCATCTTGATCCCTGGATTGGCATAATGTAACGCTCACATTTGCGTCCCAGGAACTCCAGGGGATGCCAGGATACCCAGCAGATTCCTGGCATTGTATGCTGAGCTAAGCAACTCAGCATTTTTTAGGTATAGATCAGGCAGGTGAGTATGTTTTATTATCACTTGTCCTTTCTGTAATAATGTCCCTGCTTGATTGCTACATTTTTTTGGTTAAACTATAATTGTTTTTTAAGGGCTAGGTCACATGGGTGGTGAGGGCCCTACAATAGACCCTCACAGGTAGTTTTTCATTTGTTGCCACCCATAGAGAATATTTTGGGGAGCTAGTCAGCACTGCCCACTGCCAAATATTCAAATGGTCATAAATGAAATTAGGGCATAGCAGCTGGGGCAGCCCCCAAAGAGCCTCCCAGGAGCCATTGCTTCCACCTCCCATGTGAACAACCCTATCAACTATTTGCCTTTAAGGGTTTATAAGCCTTTATCACTTACAGGTCTTGCCCCTCCCTCAGCCTGTGATTCTCACTGCAATTATTTGGTTTTGTGTGCTGCTTCTTCCTATCACATTCTGTGCTCTATTACATATTTGTTCCATGCTCTACAATGACATATATAATAATAAATTCAGAGCTGCATTAATTTGTACAATGGAATAGTACCATGAATGAATTGAGCATTTTGGTTAACCTACTAGTCCTTGAGTCCTATATTCCATACATTTTTACGTGTGCCAAACTATCATGGTGTTTTAGATTATGATCCAAAATCATCAGATAAATCTACGGATAGAGGACAAATATGACTCTAGTATTTTTATTTTAAAACTTAAATACTCAGTTATATTCTAGAGAAGCATTCAGCTTTTTCTTAAGCAATCTATAGAACTGTGTTTTTACCCAAGATTATTATTACTACACAGTATTTATATAGTGCCGACATATTACACAGCGCTGTACAAAGTCCATAAGTCTAACGTCCCTACCATAGTCATATGTCTTTATTACAGTGTAAGGTCAATTTTGGGTGATGACAATTAACCTAACTGCATGTTTTTGGAATGTGGGACGAAACCAGAGTACCCAGAGGAAACCCACACAAAAACGAGGAGAACGTGCAAACTCCATGCAGATAGTGTCCTGGTCGAGATTTGAACCTGGGACCCAGCTCTGCAAAGAGTAATTTTACCCAAAGTTTTCCCTTCAAATAGAACACGTCTGTCTGATGTTTTACTCAAGATTTATACATTTTTCCAAATAGGATTTTTTTAAATTTTGTATGAAAGTTTAGTGAATCTTGAATAGACCCCATAGACAGAGCCCTGGCTAAATCTGAACCTGACACCCCAGTGCTCCCATTCAGCTACTCTACCCATTACCCCGTAGCCAATGTGCCATAAATAAATGCTGATCACTGAGAGCAGAAGAGCAGAAGACTCCTAACTAAAATCATTTATCCGTATGACTTGATAGCTGGAGGCGAATGTTTGGATCTCCGCAGATGTCCGCAACAAAATGTCTGGGGGGCGCCTGAAAGCAGCGGTCATAATTCTCTCCGTTCTAATCATTTGGTGGAGTTGCAGATTTACTGTGATGTAAACCAACGCTGCGTACATAATAGACAGACAACGGCATCATGACAAATGATAGAAGCTGCGGAATATGCTGACTTCTTCAAGAGCTGATAAGATTGGAGCCATTTAAATATTATTCACCATAATGGTTCTCCCCATGAGACCTCATGATTTATTTACTGTTTGTGTGAAAGCGGAAAAGAATGGTTGCTCTATATTTGATTTTGTTTTTTTATTTGTGTATTTAATTTACAAATGAAAGCCAGTAAAATACCCGTTTGTATTAGATTAGATTAAGTATGACGATGATATCAATGCTTACACATATAGGGGTTTATTTGTAAATAATCTCACCCGGTATAAAAATAATTTTCAATTAGGACAATCCAATTTGCAACTATTTGGGTCTTTTTAAAGCTAAACTAAACCCTATTTACTGTATATTAACCTGTTGCCATTCCACCATGGAAGAAGCCATATTCTTCTTCTCTTTTTCATTTTGATCTTTGGCCATGTTGATTGGCCAGATTGGTATGATATAAATCACGCGGGAATTCATTCAGTCCTGACAACTATAGGGATGTGCCAATGTTTAAGAAAGCAATTAGGCTGGTAAGAATGCCTATTTCAGAAGGGACATATGTCTGTCCTTTACAATTTTTTGCCAATTTTGGTTCCACTTTAATGTTCTCACTCAAGATTTACACAACCTTTACCCAAAATATACACATTTTTCATATTGAAAGTCAAAAAGAAAATAAGAGAATCTACATTTACTCACTAACCATATATTTTCTAAATAAATCCAATGTGTTAAATGTATACATTTAGGTACAATTTAGATGAATCTTAAAGCAGACCTATACCAAAATCTTTACTTTGCATAACAGATACCCTATCTAAAAAGTCCTGGTCACCAGACCATTCATTTCAAAATCAATCTTCCCATTGGATTAAATGTGTACTTTATGTATTTTATACTTGTCTTTGTAAAAGTTTTCCATGTATAGACACCTGAATCCCAAAGACTGCTGTTGGGTGCTGCCATCTTGGTGATGTCAGTAGCCTCAACAGACTCAGATCTGCCATTAAGGAGATTCCCCAACCTAATATATAGAGAGGCGAGTGGCAGAGGAGCCAGGCCAGTCAAGAATTAGACATTCTCAAAATAGTGGATATGTGCTAGAGATCACCTCCTCATCTTCATACCATAGGAAGGAGATGTTGCAAAGTCCAACAGGGAAGAACCAAGGGGCAGGCCAGATAAAGCCAACTAGGATTTCAGCGCAATGGAGGTGGGGAGCTCCCAGGGTTTCTAGTATGAAAAACAATAATATTGTTGCACTTTTTAAACCATAATATATATATATATATATATATATATATATAGCAAATAAATGACATACATAAAAGACAAGAGGTATTATAGACAATGATAGACAGCTGCACAGTTGGAAGCTAGATTTCTCATCCTCCAGTCTTATATTAATTATGTAATTAATAATTAGTAATTTCCACAGTAGATATTTACTTTATTAGTTACATAATTATGTTGATGTAATTATGCATGTTTCCAGAATGCAGAGTAATTGGGTAATGCCTCTGCTCAATGTGGAGTCGGTAATTCTTTTGGCATCTCCGATTAATTCATGATATGGCCCATGAGTTCTATTGTGTAAGGGTCAGTTCACCTAATTATTTTCAGATTTGGGGAAGCTGACAGATGGAGACAATAGAAATTGTTGAAGTTGCCAATTTGTCCTACTAAGGGCTTGTATGTGTATAAGCTGTGCATCTACAAAAGGGGCCCATTAATACTAGATTGGGTCTTGGGTTGGATTGGGGCTGGTTCATCTTCCTTTGGGATTGAATCCTAGAGGACGCAGGAAATTTATGATGTCTTTGTCCACCAATGGACCGGCCAATGATTTTCTCTTTAATATTCAAGTATTAAAATGTAATAATTTATTAAATACTATTAGTAAATGAAATAATGGAGCGATCTTCTTGTTTATTTACAAAACTAATGCTGTGATTACTGAATGTGGTTCCACTCTGGGTTGGACTGGCCTACAGGGGGACAAGACCTACAAATTAGATTACCCAAAACTAACATTACCCATACTAGCCACTACAGGACCATGCATGGTAAAAGTAACAATGGGCCAGGACATTGTTATTCCTAGTCCACTGGTAATTTTAAATAGTTGTGGTGCTGTCTCTTTTGTAAAAGTGGCTTTAAAGCTACCCAATCACTTCGACAGGGTGGTGATGTATGCACCAACTCTGAGTATAGAACTGTCCACTCCCCAACGTCTTTGTTCGAAGAAAGAAGCCGATAAAGAAGCCTTTTTGCTCGATAAGAGAACACTAGGGGTTAAAAGGGACCCATCACCTCCATGATGCTTTCAGATAGTGGGACTTTCAATCCCTTGTAACAAAAGTAAATCAATTATAACAAATGTTAAAGTCAAGGGAAAGAAATAATTTCAGGGCCATTATTTAAGGTTAACTCTAAACTGATTTTTGAATCTTAATTATTCTCTATTCTGTATTTGCTATATTTGTGCACAATTCTAAAGCTTTTCATATTTTGTTTGTATTTACAGAATACAGTCATATATTCAAAGTTTTACAAAAAGTAACAATAATAATTAATTAAACATTATTTTAAGTATTTTATATACTTAAAGAGCATATTTTGTCATGGATATAAAACATTTTTAGTGGTTAAGCTATAGAAATATATACAGCAGTTTCCCTTTCATTTTAATAATGAAATATCGTTTGATTTTTATGGTCTCATTTCCACATTGCTCTTTCCGGGGAATTATTTTATATCCCCCCTATTGTTGTGTTAGGTCTTTCAGCTTTACTCATGGATTCTTAAGAGAAGAAAAGTCCGACATCTCTATAGGCCATGAACAGCCGGCGTGGCCCCTCATATGTATTCTATAGAAAAAGTTGACCCATCCTCGTCATTGCCAAAGACCGTGGAGACCTAGTGCTGGGTAAACAGCTTGAAGGAGCTCCGCATTTTCCATTCTAATGAAAACTCCTTTATGCTGTATTTTTCCAACAATGCAAAAGCTCCATAGGCATCTGTCAGCCCCCAAGGCACAGTTATTCAGCATTGTTATGCTGCACCATAATGTTAGGGCTATGGAAAGAAATACTTGCTTATTACAGAGGTTGTACTGTGTGCTATGATATTATAGCTCTCTGTGGCTTTAATATAAACACGGGAGCAACGAGGTTGTATTGTTGCTGATTTGCAAATTACCTGGACATCTAAAATTTGTTCTGGTTCTACAATCAAATGTTCACAAAAACTTCATTGCTTACAGTGGTCAACATTACCAGGGGATAGAACAAACTCTAAACACTCAGTAAAAGGGAATGCTGAGCACTGTAAAACCTAAGAAACCATTGTGAGCCAAGGCTTACCCTCTTCTCCCTTCTGTTTTTTCACCAATATGGCAGTTGATGTGCCAAAATGTCAAATGCAAATGCAAGTAAATTTGGGTGAAACATGGTGGAGAGACAACCAATTAGTTTGCACAAGGGTTCCTCAAGGTCTGATCATGTTTAAGTTTTCAAGATGCTGCAATCCCCAAGGAAGACATTTGTGGGTAAATCATACAATTCACAAATATTCAGACCTGACAATTCCAGCTGGAAGCATTTATTTGGCTGATGAACTGAAGAAATATGAAATTTGGAAGATGTATAAAAAAATACATCTTAATAATTCAGAAACTTACTTTCCATTGTGGAAGTGATTTTTTGGAAAAGGACAACTCAAATCTTATGAGTATTGTTTATACGAAACACCTGAACTCAATCATTTGGAGAAGCCATGTCCATTTGGCCATATAGGCAGGGGTAATGGTGAGATGTCCACAAATGTATGGCCAATAAATCATATGATATCTCACCATCAAATGCCATCACACTCCATGCAAAGAATGGCGCCTTTCCAGCTTTTTCACTGGTTAATACAAAACAACTGTAGTTAAAAGTCTCAGAAACTCTTCCCGTCATGAGTATGTACCCGTTCTAAAATCATGAGATATAATTACGCATCTTTCTTCTCTCTATAGGTAGAAAAATAAAAAACAGTTATATCAAGCCTTAGAAAAAGAAAAAAACTCAATTTATTGAAGCAAAAGGATGAGACATTTGAAAAAAGCATCATCAGCAACTCAAAAGGTATTTTCTGATTCTCAGCCACTTTGAGTGCGACCGTTCAATGATCACCTGCTGCGAAGTATTTGGATTTCGAATTGAAATCACTTCCAACGTTCGGTTGGTTATGCTTCAGTAAGGATTGATTGTTCTGCTTGGTCTTTGTTTTTAGGATACTGCCAGACAAAGGCCAATCATTGACGTACCAGAAGCATTCTGATGTCAGCAGTATAGAAATTTAAGGCTTCATTTGTACACTTTGTATCTGCTTTGAAATGTCTTTTTGGAGAGGTTTTGAATTTTACATGGAGGCATGTCCAATTATCCAATGGTTTTGTCGATAGTTAAAAGACAATATTTCTTGAAGGATTTGGTTTTTCCATCACTTACCCCGAGGTGTTTTCTATTTTGCTTTTATTATTTCGAAATAGGCATCTAAAAGTAGTGCAATGAGCTCATCATTTGCTGTATGCTTTGCAAATTGGTGGCTCTGATAGGTTTGCCATTGGCATCAGAAGAAAAAAGAACATTTTATTACCTATTGGTGGTAATGGGGTGACTGACCAGTGGTGTGTTGTATATCTCCAGGTTTTCCAGGTGGCATTGCTTTAATTTCTGTTCTGATGGTGTGGGGTATCAAATTGTAAAGCAGTGCACAGGTTTAGAACACCCAGGATGGCATGTGGTACCCGGGGTAAAGTCACAGGTATAAGTAACAATCTTATCAGGACCTACATGGATTGCAAGCATGTGCTTTTCATGAAATGAATGTTGTGGTACGGAGCATTTTCTTATGGTATTTATCTCCCTTTTGGTGTGTGTGCATGACCCAAGTGTATTAGAAGTGGCAACTGAAGGGCACAGGCAAACATGAGGAATGTGGTCTGGTAAAGTCTTGCTGGGACCTGCAAATGGCTTTCACTCAGGTCTAACAAAACGTAAAAAGTTTGATTATGCCTACAATTTTGCCACATACCCACAAAGTGTGCTGCTGACTCTGCCCTGTCTGTAAAAAAATTTTGGGTGTCCAGATTTTTTGGCCTCTTGGCTATGAAAAATAAGACATAAGTTTGGCAACCTTGTAGTCCTCAACAGATATATCATACCCCCTTCATAATGTATTTCATAGTTTTAAATTTCATCTGCACAACTTATTCTATGTGGACGGGAGAAGCAAAGACCCAAAATGAGATAAAGGGACTACCACTGGTCTATTTAATTACGTGAAATATTTTACAAAAGATCCCATAGTAAACCAACTCATTTTGTGGGTCTGCGCCTCTTCCTCACGGCTGGCTGACATGAAAATACCAGAAAATAATAAGAGTGCTGTGGCTGACATTCTTGAAGGGCCAATTAATTAGGTGAATATTCTCAGAGAGGTGACCACTTTATTCAGGAACATGGTCAATACTAGTGCTTGCTAGAGGAGCTCCCTGCTGCTGAAAAAGATCTACTGAGAAGCCTGATTTCTGGCTATTATCATAATAGATTGAGAGTACTGGCCACACGCTAAATAGAGTCATGTGACCAGCTTTATAAATCCAAATATTTGCAACAATGTGCACTGTAAAAAGAATAATTTAAACACATACCATACATAATCAGTCAATATGTGTTTGAGCAATATAAAGGGCCTGATTTAATAAAGCTCTCTAAGGCTTAAGGGGATACACTTTCATCAGTGAACCTGGGTTATCCATAAAACTTGGAATGGATCCAGTCCATGATTAGAAAAAAATTACTAACAAATATCAAATGACATTAAAATCTATTCCAGGTTTCCTGCATTCCAGGTTCACTAATGAAAGTATATCTTCTCCAGCCTTGGAGAGCTTTAATAAACCAGGCTCTTTATATGGATGTAGAAATGAGCAGTGCCAGTAACTATAAGTATGGTTTCCCAACTCAGAAATGAACTGGTGTGGGGTTTTAATGAAATACAACACAGCAAAAAGTGCAGCAAAGTGGTTACTGTGTTATCACCCAGGCAGCAAAAGGAGAGCAGAGCACAGTGGGTGAGGATATGTTGGATATCACTGTGATTTATAGATTTTTATTTGCACCATTAAAATTAAGCATTCCCCAATGTACTAGTCAACAAACCCCTTTTAAGTCATACAGATAAATGTTCTGTGTTCTACATTCCTGGGGGTCTTGCTTAGTGGTTCCTCCCTCCATCGCTTTTGCTGCCATAGGACACAATAGTAATACACAAGTGTGCGGCAAAAATAATGGCAAAGGACCGAGCACCTGACACTTGTGGAATATGAGTGTTCTTTGGCAGTAGGACGTGTATGTATGAAAGCATACCTCACCCTTACAAGTCCCTAGATGTGATGGTTGCATTCCACCTGGTGATCAACTTACTAAAATGCATCCTACATGGGTGTGACAACACTCATTAGTGAATAAAACCAAACCAACACAATCATGGTGGTCGATAGAACCCAAGGACTGTGGCCCTGACTCCCCTGTATTCTCCATACCATGAAAATGCCTTGCTCTGTAATCCTCAGGGAACAATGTAATGCATCGGGACAGCATTGAGTTAAGTGAGCAGTGCACCCAAAGCTGCATGAACAATTTAATAAAATATTGCTCTAATAAGGCCTCTTTATTAATTTGTTTTGATGCAACTAAATAATGTTCAATAAAATGTGGGCAGGGAAGCCCTGATTTTTTTTTACTATAGAAGTATTTAGAATGACGGTTGATCGGGTATGCAGATCTGTGTACACTTATGCACTGATTCAGAACTAACAACCTTTGCTGGGGCAGGCAGCTCACAGCCAGCGCTTTATGCTTGGGATGCTACAAATGAGATTTGTGCTGTTGAGAGAGAATACCTGATTATCGGGCCCGATGTGGATGATTTTGCTCAATTCATGTTTTTAGTATGCGGCGACACATCTGCCGGGGTATACAAGAATAGGAGACATGTGGCCAAAACAGATAGGCAATTACCAAACAAAGAAACAGAAAAAGGCAGATTTATGTGCAATCAGCTCCGTCTGAAACTAGGGCGAAAAATGTTTTTACCCCTAGGCTGTTGTTTTCAAGTGAAGACTTGTTATCCAATAGCAGAAGGCCTGTGTACCTAATTATAATTAGAAATGTGTACAATGGCTAATAATATCATTTACTATCACATTGGGGGGCTGCAGAGGTTGCTGCTGCCTGTGACTTCCTGGTCAGGACAAAACAAGGGGGTGAATCTCCCTAATGGAGACATAGATAGCAATAAAGACTTGGGCAAGGTCTTTGCTTTTATATACACATTTATTTATTGGTCAGGAGATCCAAGAGATTGAGCTTGCAAAGCATGCTGAGAATTAATATGGAAAAGGCCAGTGTGGTTTTCCTGCCCGTTGGCTACCTGTTTCCAATCAAGTAAACCAAATGGATTCATAGATGCTGGGAAAAGTAATTTGACCTTTTTCAAATTAAAGTTGGCCGTACATCGGTCCATATTTTTAATAGATAAGGCATTAGATGCATAATACTCAAGAGTTAGTGTACGCGCGATCAAAATTTGATTGGTATATTGATCATACTTGTACTCCTGGTTTAGGCATTTCCAGATGTGAGGTGACAACCCTTTGATCCTGTAATCTAATAGTACTTTTTGTTGTCAGCCTTTTTTACATGGGTACTTTACAAGCAGCCATTTTAACATATATTACATAGGTATGGTCCAGTTTTGTCACCTTTAAGAGACTCGTCTTAAAGCGGAACGTTCAATAAATTAAAAAAAATCACACTTACCTTTACATCCAGCGAGTCCTCGATCCTTCCACACCTGGTTTTAATCTGGCTCCCTTGGATTCCCGGGGGCTCAGGATCTTATTCCTTCGTCTTTTGGCTTCTGCCTATGTCAACCAGATCTCACACTGCGCAAACGTGAGATTGGGTGATGTATCTTCCTGTAAGTTTAAAAAAAAGAGAGCCAATCTCACTGTGCATGCCTGAGATCTGCACTTTTTTTTTTAATTGCAGGAAAAGCCCCTTCTCCGCATGCCTGACATTGGACATGTGCGGAAGGAGCAGCTCAAAGCCGCCTGGATTACGAAACATAGGTGCTCCAGGAGGCCCTGGGCTGTCCTTTCAGCCTTTACTGCTGCTTTTTTAAAAAAATAAAAGGTATTTCAAAAGAAATGGTCTACCCTTTATTATTAAGAAAAAATGTGGTGATAGGTCTGCTTTAACAAAATGGAATACTGGAAGGCATGTAAACCGGAAGTGGCTGCAAACTAGCTGCACCAAGATCGAACCAAGGATTAACAAGACCAAATGGCTTTTGATATGGAGAGCACAGAGCAAATCTAATCTCATTCAGTTAGTGTTTATATTCAATAAACAGGGCAGGACCAAGTATCTGAAAAAAGGGGAGGCAGGAGAGCGGCCTTCTAAAAAATGGGAGCCATTTTGACTTGCAGCAGACGGTACACATTAATGCTCAGAAGAGGCTTCGGCATTTTTATGACTTTGGACCGTCTTCTCCTAAAGCACATTTTCCCTTCCACATGCACCAACATCAGAGCTGCTATGACACCGGTTCACAAGCTGGAAGTGGAGATGGATATCGTGCTTTGTTGATAATCTGTGACGAGGGAATCACAACAGCTGCCAAAAATCATGGGAAAAAAATTATCAGTCCAAAAATGCAATTAGAACATTTAACAGCATTGCGAAAGCAGCTGAATCTAACCGCGACGCGTGGTGTCTCCGCTAGGACTGCCCATGCTTGACCGGTTTATTGGCCCAAGGGACGCTGATGTTCTCCCCATGATTTCCAAGTCTAACGGTCAGATAGAAAAGAAAACAACAGCAACAATGTAAAATTTTTACCTGCATTTTAAAAAACAAGGCTTGATGGGTCTGAAAATCAGCAAATGCTACATTTGATACATTAGAAAGGGGTTAAAACCCTTTGCTGTGTTCCTATAGAAGAAAATCCCCTTTACTTTTGGTCAATTTACCCAAAAAAGCAACTGAGGTTATAAACTAAAAATCTCTTTATATCTGTAATTTGCTTCCTGGTATGGATCGAGGGATGTTGGGTGCCCTCGGGTTGAATGACAGCCAAGGGGATCTGTGCCGGCTGTGCCATAAATTGGGTACAGTAATTGTAGACTTGGATGGTATTTACCCAATGCACTTTGCACTATACCCATTGTTCACCAATATTTACCAAAGCCAGCTTTCGGTAGCACTAGAGTTCTATTAGTTCAACCAGGCAGCCAATCCCATCCTATTGTTCCTGCATTGGATGATGAAGATTGAAAGTTAAATTTATGCATTGATGTCCCTGTCTTCCCTAACAAATTCTGTCCCCTGCACTGAGTATGTGCTATTGTAGCCTGTAGCTTTCTATGGCCTGAACACCTGGGTCCATGCACAACTTGTTACAATGTAACCCAACACTGATACGGGAATGTTTCACTCTGCTGTACAAGAACTGAATTGTATTACACATTATGATATCCAAAGGGATCAGTTGGGCTGTAAAGCCTCCCGATCACTTTCACTGTTCAAAATAAAGACGGAATAAATATTGGGGGCCCCTGTTTCAGGGCCCTTTTTTTAAATCTACTGATTTCTAGTTAATCCTGTCAATAGGATTACTGTGAAGTCATAATAAAATATATTTCATTGGGCACTTGCTTCAAGACTCAAACTGGTGCCAAAAAATATTGGAAAGGGCGGGTAGCTGGTAAATGAAGATTAAAAGGTAATTGTATGCCCCATCTTCCTTGACATCCTTAACAAATTCTGTCCATTGCACTGGTCCTGAGTATGAGGACAACTTTCTTGTCTACCCTACATAGTTGCTATGACCAATTACAGTAGATAAGTTGCCAAGGAGCCTATGCCTTTATTCCTATGAAGCCTGTTACACAATACAAATGATATATACATCTAACAGCTCCAATATATGTTATTTTATCTGTGTATAAAGCTGTTTTCCTAGAAATCAAGGGTATCAAAAATCTAATGGATTCCTTTAAATTCATGGAAAAAGTTTGGTATGCTATGGTAAGACTTTGGGAATTGGAAGCCTTGAGAATGGCCCCATATCTCAATTTAAAGCAAGCTGGAATTTAGTTTTTCTTTTTTTATGTATATTCTTTTATACATTTCATTCCCACCCCCAGTGTATTTCCCCTGATCTAGGCTGTTGATGACAAAAGAAGGGGCTTCAGATGAGATGTGTATTTTTCTTAATTACATGAAGCGTCCTGTATATGCGAGCGGACACCGGAACAATAGAATTATTCCTTTGTTTGTGACCGCTGATTGAAGACTTTTGACAGAAAACAAACGGGGATCATTAATCATTAACAGAGAAATGAAATCACGTCCCTTTCTGCTTGAGCTGATCTTATCTTGTAATTGTCATCATTATAATCATTGTTATTATTTATGCCACATCATCAGTCTCCAAAAACACGGCCAAGATGGGAACTTAAAGCAATTTACACATTATTTACAGGCTATTCATAGCATGGAAGGAAAATAACGCAAAGCAATTTTGGTTTGCCAACCAAAAATGTTGGGAGATGGAAATAGCGTTATTGAAGATCTGCCATTCCAACACGATGAAATGGACCAAAGCTATTAGTGGTTATTAACCCCTCCCAAGAGAAATGCCAACTGTTTAAGATGATAAGTGAATAGATCATGGAAGAACAGAATAAGCTCCATCTTTTCTAGAGCTGCACCATTACTTACACAATATAGAAACCAATGGTGTGCCCGTGTGCTGCATACTTTCTTGCCTTTAAAGGGTCATTGAAATTTCTTTTTCTAATATCAACTATTGCTCTTACTGCCACCAATAATAATAATAAGTGGGTTAATATTAACCCACTGGCACGAACCATTCTGCCCATTGCCAGCAATAATGGGGCATTTTTCCTCCGATTACCACATAGGATAGGACACTATTCCTGTCATTACCACCAATGATGGAGCACCATTGCACCTATTGTCAACAATATTATTGCTTTTTGCTTATTTCTTCCACTGACATCAACAATATCATTATCATTATATATATATAATTAACAATAGCATTATCCTTCTACTTTCCATTGGTGCTAGTTAATTTTTTCTCCCAACTGATATCACCAATCATGGGATATGTTTACCCCCATAACCCCAAATCCATGACATTTTTTTAACTCCTGCTAATGAGGGGCACTGTTATGGTAAGGAACAAGTTTAGGACAGAAAAAGGGAGCTTTTGTAACCCCTAGAAGCCATTTAAAGGCAATGGCACCACTAAAAAAGAGCAAAAAACACCCTACGTTTTAGGGGAGTAATGAGAAGCAGATTAACATGATAGTCATTGTTGATTTTTGGCTTTACTTGACAATGGGATCATAAAAAAATATGTACAGGATTGTCAATTAACCTTATTCTGAGACTCCATAATTTTAAATGACACATTCCTAAAGGGTCTTCAAACTTTTTATCAAGCCTTCCTGAACAGAAAGTGACCCCCCCGGGCCTCCATGGCCGTCCTTTTGTTGTATTTATGAGAGCGGACATCCGTGCGATGAGCTATTTTAGTCTGAAGAGCAGATGTTTGTGTCAGCTTCAAGCAAAGGGCATTGGGAAAACATGGCCTCCACCTTTCTGCTGACTATAATGACTTAAATTTAAGCAGAGAAGAGCTTTACTGGAGGGTGAAGTTCATCTGGGGATGCAGCGGGTTTGTAAAAGCTCCCCAAACAGCCCTTTGGGTTTCATACATTACCATTGTTACATAAAACTGGCCTAATCATCATGTAGAATGCTAATGTCAGCTGTGACCTATATATTCTTTGGAAGCCAGATGCATTTTCTAGGAATTGTCGCCTTCATACTCTACATAGAGAACTTCAAAAATCAGACATGGAGTCATCAGGGTTGATTTACGAAAGCCAAACTAGCATTATCTTTGAATAGCCAATCATAGACTTAGGATTGAAGCTGAATTCCAGACAAACAACTTAATGCACAAAAATGTGTATGTGAGCTGTTCTATGAGTAAAACAGCAAAAAACACATTTTAAACCATTCCACTCAAAGCAACTGGAGCCTAATATTGGTTTGGTCATCCAAATGGAAATAAACCTAACTCTGCCCTGTCACCTTCAGACTAGAGGTTGATGACCCTGTGTTTGCCTTTTGGCAATTGCTTGATACCAGCGAACAGGTAAAGGCCATTTTTTAAAGGTCTTTGCAAATGCTTATGTGTAAAGTTTTACTTTTTTATAGTATGCCTGTAAATGGATGTACGTCATCTATGGGATGCTGCATTGTAAAAACCACATGCAATGCAACCACAAGAAAACACCTTAAAAAATGTAGATAAAAAGAAAGATAAGATAAAAACAAAACTTATTTCAGTGAAAGCCTGTTACTCATTTGCCTCTCCTGCCTCTCTTTAGCCCTGAAGTTGCCACCTTTCTCGGCATCCCCTGCACAGACACTTGGGCTGTACATAGCTGAAAGGGATTCTGAAATATGTGCTGCAGGCAATGAGCAGATTGTTCAATACTGTCCTGCTATTGGCTGCTAGGCCTATCTTTTCTGTTCTAGGTTCATGTTCCTGGAACTGTGCTTTTTCTGCCACTCTGCCAGCTTTTTCACTATTCTGCTCTTTTAGATTTACTCTTGGTTATGACCTTTGGTTTTTGGATATGACCTTGACTCCTGCCTGTGATGGGCTCCTGCCCTGACCTTGCCTTGTCTACCCCCTGCCTGTTACTTCCTCACCTTGACTCACTGTGTTCCTGCTTGATAGCCATACCTATGCTGAAGTCATCTGATCACCTGCTGGTGGGGAGAGCCTGGGGGCCACTACCTGGTCACTTCTTTCCAACAAAGTAGTCTGGAGGTCACTAGGGTCACCAACCCATCACGCCTTCTCGGGTGCGCTGGTGAAGACCAGGTGGTCACTTAGATTTCCCACCTCAGGTAATCCTGTGTCACCTTTTAGGGGAGGGCGACCCATAATATAGCCATTGTTTGGGAATGGTTGAGTCCGCTTCACTGGGGCTAACAGCAGCAGTACCCCCAAATATTTTTGCTAATTTCTACTAATTTTGGCATTGCAAAATCTTCTAAATCTAAATGGCATTTCAAGTCTAATACATTTGTATATTGGAGGTGTTTTACATGAAAAAGGATATATATTTCTGCCCATGGAGTTCTAAAATTAATTCTAAAGTGTATGAGGCCTGAATTACCTATGTGCTAGGAGGTCTATTTAAAAAAGCTGAGAAATGTGACTTTCATGGAAACATCAATTTCTTCCAAAATAAAAAATGGATTTAGAAGATTTTGCACTAGAAAATGTTTTGGTGAAAGTCAGATTCACTGCTTTTTAAATAGACCTACAAGAGACCTTTCCTATTTCAAGCATGTAGCTATGAGTATCTGTGGTTGTAGCTGCTCTCAGATGCTAATTTAGCTATAATCTCCAGTAGCAGATGTGTACCAGCAGTGTTTGCTACAATGTAATCCATCACTGATACAATGTGATACAAGGAACCATGAAAGAGGGAAAATATTATTTCAATAAAGAAATCTGTCTTATGTATCTCTTAGTAGCCCTTTGACCTTTGCGGATACTACACAATATGACAATTTTAAATGATTCAAAAGAGCTGTTATAGTAGCCATAAATTTGTATTAAACCTAATTAGAGAATTCTGCATTAAATTGAAGGCTGTAAAGACACCCAATCATTTTTCACAGTCAAAATAGAGACCTAATTTTATTAGAGACCCTGAAATAATTGTAGATTACATATAAATGTATCAGTTTTCCGGCTTTTGATGGACTGTCAATGGACAACTTTGAGTATCAGTTAAGTAACATAAATATATCCTAATATATCTGATCTTTTATAATTAAAAAGGAGATTTTATTTGCACTAAAAATGATTTCAATTTTTTTTTTAAATATAGATCTGCTTCTGTTGTGCAGGTATTGTGTAATATAAAAACTTACAACTAGCAACATTTTTTTTTGGTAAATATGCTTTTTTGTGGATTTCGGTCATTTTTTCAGGCCAACTACAAAATGGCATGCGTGCAAAATGGGAGAATTGGTTTCACATACACTGAGTTAATTCTTTTATACACTTGGTTAGCCCTTATTAACCCGGCTCTGCTTAGCTTTTTTACCCTTTTTATCTATTTATTTCTTTTTTGCATTATCCTTTATTTTGTCAATTTGTTCTTGTCTATGATGTAACCTGGAGAAAACTATGAAACCTGAAAAATGTAAATAAAATCAGGCTGCCACAAAAAGAAACTGAATGTATTGAAAATAAAATGATGTCTCTAGTTGTTATTTTAAAATGAACATATGTCTATATATGTCGTCTTTAAAATAAATAGAGAATGAAATACATTTTCAAATGCAAAAACAAAACACAGCCTTACCTCCTCCTTCCAAGAAAAAATAAATAAATATATAAGTCTCACATCTGCATATAGGAAAATTCACTATTACAGAATTTAATTAGTCCTAGAACATAAAAGTAAAACGGTTCCGGAGCTAAAGTAGTTAAATTCTAATTCAAGCAGATTTCAAAGGACATAAATAAATGCACATTTGTATTTATTAATAAATTATTAAATGTATTGTTTTTCAAGCACTGTAATTACCCTAATTTTATAAGTATGAGCCTCCTGCAGTTCTTATACTGCAGAGCTCAGAATTGACAGGGGAGCAGCATTAGGATCCATTGGTACATAGATAGTCAGGTTGAAAAAGCATAGTGACAAGGGAGGCTTCCCATTAGACCCCTTCCTTAAAATATGTTGTTCTGTAGAACCCATTGTTCACAGTATGGAGACCCCGAATATAATTATGAAAAGGAACATGCTACTTTTATTGGTGTAAAGTACGAGCAAGAATGCCATAAACCTTGGTGGTCATTGGAAAGACGCGACTTCCAACATTTGTGGTCAATGAGAAATAGACAGTCCTAAGCATTGGCGGTTATCCAGTCCAACAAGTTCAACCACTAGGGAAATAGACTAGAAACCAGCATATCCTAGATAAAACCATATATATGATCCTTACCGTTGATCCAGAGGAAGGAAAAAAAAAACCTTATAAGGCTCCAATCAGCATATCAGTGCAGGAAGCATGCTGATAAAATGACAGCACAGTGACAGCAGATGACCGCATCAGTTTTCTGCTTCTCCTTTTGCTCTGTATTTCACTTGTATGTTAACTTTTTGCCTGGAGTTCAGCTTTAAAAACAACTTCATTTTATTTTAATACATTTCTATGTCTAAAACATAAGGATATGATGTTCTCCTGCTAGATAAAAGAAGTGACAGTACCGTCAGACATTTCTGTGTTGGTCTTTGCGGCAGGCTTATAATTACACCTCTGTGTCTCTGAGCTCTGACACCTGGCTGTGTCCTAGGTGCAGCCAAACAGCAGAATTAGCATTTATGCTTCAATATAGTACAAGAATGACAAGAATGTTTCCCAGGAGAAACTTCTCACCCCATGCCCGCTGCACCCAGCTTTGGTTACACAAGGTACATCGGGTAGATTGTCCTGTCACGGATGGCATAATGCGCTCTGACTCTTTAGGGTTCCTTGACATGGAGGAAAGAACCGCAGGACCGCCTCACAAACCTCTCTGATGGAATACATAATAGAGCAGAAACGCGGCAGGACTTTGACGGAGGGAACAGCATTGTGCGCTAAAATGATTCACCTTCTTTTAGTCCTGTGAAACTTTTTCATTTATCCTTTTTTAAAATCCATTAAAAGGGAAAAGTTGTTGTGGGGAAAGGTTGAGTGTTAACTGCTGGGAGAAGAGGTCAACTTCTTAAATTCTTTCAAAAAGCCAGACACACAATAAAATAAAGTATGAGATTTGTAATCTATTAAGGATTAAAAAAGAAAAAAAGATAAATCTTTCTGCTTTTGTTGATAAGGAAGTGACATTTATTTCGGGCACTCGGGAGTTTAGAGGAAAGATCCAAAGGTCCTAAAATCCAACACAAAGATGCTGCATCCAAATAGATATAGAAGGAGGTACAGAGAATATGAATAATCAGGAAAAGGGGGACTTTTATTGAATCAATATCAGTTACTGGTACTTAAAAACACATAGTTTATTCAATACATCTAGAAAGTTTTTTTGAAAATCAGAAAAGTCAAAAAATCTTTTAGATATATGAAATAAACTATGTGGTTTTAAGTAACAAATCTTGACATTAATTGCTTAAAAGTCCCACTTAGCAGTTGGATGATGGTATCCAAGGCAAGAGATGTGGTTAACCTGCATTAATGTCCTGTGATATTGCACCTAATGACCAACCTCCAAAAAGCTGCATTCTGGAAAGGTCCAAAGCCAATGTGTCGACTGGGCAAACTTAAAAAATTGGACAAAGGCAACCAAAGCTTCTTTAGCTCCTTGGAACCAAGGCCAAGACCCATGTAACTCAACATGGGATGCCAGAGGAAAATTTTGTCCGCCATATTTGTCACCCAGCAAGTCATTAGGGAAATGGGAAGGTCAAGTCAACACTGAAATTGTAAGACCTTTTCTACAAATATATTTTATTTAGCTTTCCAACAAATTTGCTTTAAAGCTCCACACAGCATCAGAGGTTTGGTAAACAATTCTCTTTTAAAGGAGACCACATCCCAATAAACATGGACAGAACAAAGATGTTCAGGAAAAGTGGGACTTTCTAGGCATCAATGTTATAAAAAAAAATGTAATAAACTACATGTTTTTATACAACACCGCTGTCTAAAGAGCCTCACTTTTCCCAAACATCTTGGTACATCTTGGAATACTTGGTACATTCTGGGAACAATACTCCTAGCTAACTGGTGGAGCAACTTAAAAAAAAATACTACCTTGAATGATTCAAAGGTCAACTCAAGTAATATTGACATTTTGGGCCCAGGTTTTGGGCCCTAAGTGCCTTCCTCAGTATGGGTTGGTAGGTCCTTCTTTGGAGTTTCTTTTTACTGCTTATGGGGATACTTCCAATTGGCGGTCCATCATTGGGGGTCTCACAAGTTCTTAAGACTCAGCAGTTGCATGATGACAAGGCCAGCACCAGATCATCAGTTCATTTAGTAAAAGAGGTGAGGGCTAGAGACATATGGGTGAGATAGGGTATTGCTATATTATTGCTCTGAGACGGGTTTTTTATTTAGATCTCAGCTCACAAGATAACATAGCCCAGTAATGGAGGTGTTGTACCTAGACTAGATATTGGGAAAATCTCCTTCAACCACAGTCACTTCAAATAAATAATTAAAAACTTACAAAACCCTTGAAAATCAAATGCTACCGGGCACAGGTGATTTTACATGTATTAATATTATCATCATCATTAATATTATTATCAGGATTCTGCAGTCTACATACAGCTAAAATACAAAATACAACCTTGCCCAGAATATTTTCAACATTGGATACTGGTATAATTATGATAATTTTTTTAATGAGCTTCTAAAGTACCTTTAGTAAAAATCCATTTCTGGCAATAATGTAGATTAATAATGAAGACAGGTAATGATATAATTGCCACTGATAATGCAATAATGTAGATTTGAGCTGTGCAGCATGTAAATGAATACACACTAGGATCAAAGTATATTGGAGATGATGTATTAACTCATTAGTTTTAAAGCTCGTCCTCAGATAACAGCTGTGGTTGACCCCAAACATCCTTCTACCATTCCTCACTATCATCCGTTGCTTTGTTTTTCTTGTCAGTGGGATTAGTTTCTTTATCATTATCACAGGGGCTGAGAACATCCCACAGCCTCTGGGGCTTGAAGGTATTTCCTACCTACTGGGCTGCACATCTAATAAGACGCCTGCTTACAGATTGTGTCTGTAGGCGAGCTATGCGTGTAGGAGGTGACAGGGGAGTAGAGAACTCCCATGTCTAAGATAGTACACACATGCTGCCTGCATAGTAATACAAAAAATAGCAGTCACCATTATACCAGCAGCACACTTCACTTCATGGACAATGTGTATGGCCTGGTACCTAAACTGAACACCCTTTTTAGATAAAAAATGGTCAACGCGGCCAGCAGCTGATGCTTGTTAGGTTGTCTCTACCATTGAAAAACATCAGCCAACAAGGTAAGGACAACCTAATGCAATACATTGGCTATTAAAGTTAGTTTAAATATAATGGTAATAAGCTTTTAGTTAATGTAGACCATGGGCCGAGGGCCAACTGAACTCAGCCCAGCTCACCAAGGTCATTACCTCAAACTGAACTGATGCAAACTTGAGTAACACCAACATTGTTACAAAGATAGATAGGATAACTATGTGGGTAACGAGGAGTTTTGGATACAGGTTGGCATTGTATGGTATTCAAGTTGTAATTGGATTTAAAATAGAGCAAACCCCTAAAAAACAAAAATCCTGAACAGGCAGGTCTTTATTGTAGAAGGGACAAACTTACTTGCTTCTTTGCAATATTCTGTTCAGTTTAGCTGACCATGTACATTGAACTGGCCATCCAAATATCAGTGTACAATCCCGGCATACCCTGGTAGATAAAGTAATGTGCAAATAAATGGAATTTACATCAGTTTTGCTTGGCCAATCAAGATGGCGGAAGTCCCAAATCCAGAAGGAAACTAAACATCTAAAAATGTCATCACTGGCAAAGGAACAAAGGGAGATGAGTTTGGTTCCACTTTAAAAGAGTTTTCAGAATAGGATATCCAGATTTATATCTCAATCCCCTTCTCACTTCTGCCGTTGGAAAAAATATATTGTTTGTTCCAAATTATTCTACACGATTCCACTTTTTTAATTTTTTTTTTGACAGTCTGTAAAAAAACAACCCTAAGATGGATGTTTTAGAGCATTCGAGTAAAAAGCATTCCACCAGTATAAGCTCAATTCACAAAGCTTTAACACCAGCCTAAGGCACGCAATTTTTACCCGAGTGGCTGTAATTTTCAAATTTCATTGAACTCCGCTGAAAATAGCTGTCACTTTTTTTGGGAAAATAAAGATACATATTCTGATGTGTTCTGTATTGAGCCTTATGGCTTGAAACACATTTTTTCCAATGACTGTGTAATTGTTATAAGTTACAAACTTGAGGTAAAAAGCATTGCAATGTATTCATTCCTGGATGTCTCAGCTCCCTGGAGTTCCCCTTTGTCATTGCTTAGATTACAGAAAGGATTCTTTAGCCTGTCATCATTGACTTGTGACAGGATACAATGTGAAGGGAGATCCCCTGCTGTTTTACAATGCACCGTATGTATAGCATGCGATGGCCTGAACAAGCAAGGCATATATATATTTAATGGCAAGTTCACTGTAAACACTTGCAGCATCGCATTAAACTACCTAGAAATACAGCGATGGTTTAAAATTTATGACTTCACTCCAGACGGCGAGGGAGTGCTGCCAGTAAGTGATACTGTTATGACAAAAATAAAATATTTCCTGTACACCCTGGAGTTGTAGGATACGGGATTGTAGATTTACCCCGAGATAGCAATGTACTCCAACGAAACATAGGCAATGTCAGATAAATTCATGCAACTGCAGCAGGGAGAATCGATCCTATTGAGCACGGATGTGATATAAATTTTATTCACTCCCCAAATTATCATGGTGTAGCTGAGGAAGCAAAAAAAGTTATAGGGGAACTGGAAAGGTCATTATCAATGGTTTTGTGTGTGGGTTGGTGGGCGTATGGGTGGATGGAGGATTATTTGAGATACCAGAAATTAGGTCCTCTGCCCAGACATTCTCACTGAATTGGCAAGGTGATAGTTTATGCATAGCCATAGAGAAAGGAGTAGAGAATGGTTAAAAAACTTTGACAAATTTCCTTTTTTTGCCAGGTCTCTGATATGTCTGATTGGCCAGCTTTCCCTAAGATGACAGCGTCTTTGCAAACTTGGTAGGGTCTGAGAAAGGCTGGCCACTCGCCAATCCAAATGGCAATCTGCCGATCTAACTTGTGTCTCGTAGTTTACCTTTTTCTGGCCCACAGCATTATCTGTGTCCCAAATCTATTACCTTGGTTATGATACAGCTGGACATCAATGTCATAGACTTCAGGTTGTGACAAATCTGCGGAAGCTCAGAGGATCTGGGGCATGGAGTATGCTGCAAACTAGGTACAAGTGTATTACTGGGCATGAGTGTGATTCGCTAAGGATGATGAATTGTTCATCTGCTTATTCCTGGCCATAGCAGTGTACAGGAAGAGGAGAAACCTCCTGAGATCAATACTCCTTACTCCCCTAAACAGGAGACGTCACACCTAACGTAGCACCCCGTATTAACAGGAGTGCTACTCTTCAACCACTGCCCTTAAAGACTTCAACCACCAGACCCCCACCCAACAGAGCAGACAAGAACCTTCCTCCTAGCCTCCCTTTCTGCCCCCCACTTCTTTCACTGACCTTCTAACCCCCGTCACACCCCCAGCTCTTTGAATGACCCAATCTTAAACCTAAACTCCTCTAAACCCCTCACCCCTAAGCCTTTCCTGTCTGATCCCTGCATCCCCAACCATGTCAGCCCTTCACCTATCCCTTCATGCAGTTCCAGACTTCGCTGGAGAACAATATATTATATACTATAGTGGCCATGACACCCATTTCACAGGCATGGCTTCTCATTGTCATTTTTAAAATAATGCATCAATGTGTAATATATATTCAACATTGGTGATGACATCGGCAAACCATGGCTGTGCAATGTGTGTCATGGCCATTATAGTATATAATGCTTCTTTTATTGAATAGTACACATTTTAAAAAAGATTGAAAATAACTTTTGAACATGTTAAAGCCTATTTAAGATATTATAGATTAGGTTTGCCTCTAATCCAAAGCCCAGATGGGTTCCCAATATTACAATTATGATAACACATATTAATGCAGGCCATGTGATTTTCTTATGGATAGCGTGCCGACACAGTAAGGTAACACATCTTGCTGCAATATACTACAATGCACAGATGTAACATAAAAAGGTAATATGCAGTTTTTGCAGTAATAAGTGGATTGGCAGCCCATCCAAAATGAATTGGCTGCCTTACCACAGTTTATGTTACTTCCAACATAATATGTGCTAATGTGCCACCACAGGTACAAACCGGCCCTTAATGGTAAAACAGCTTATGCAGCATTTGTTATATTAGGTATATTATTTGTTTTAGATTGCAGCTTTGTCCACAAGCAAGAAAGGGTTACTGAATGCCTGCGGTATTCATTGCACCTTAATGCTGGAGATTGGACCCCTGCAATACGGAGAATAATTCAATCTCATGACTTAGATTACTAACACCAGTCCATCAGTCTCACTGCATGTGAAATATGAGATCATTGGGCGCTGCAAAGAAGTGTAAATTTCATTGTACGGAGCCATCCCACCTCTTCTGCCTGAACAATATCAATTCCTAGAACTGGGAGGGGGTGACCAGAAGCTGAAATAAACCTTTGTTTAAGAAAAAGAATCAGTCATATTCATGTTCTATATGAAGTTTTCCAATTCAATGGTAGCTATAATTAGAGTTGGGGGGACTCTATGGAGTCCCCTTAGTAGCCCTGCTTTATGCATGTTACCTGCTGGAGTCTAAAGCATGATGGCGCAATGCCGCTTTGTGCACAGATACACACAGTCAGGTAAAAATGGCAATGACAATGCTGTCTTCATATATACAGTAGAATACCATGCAAGCATGGTGGAATGTAGGGCCATGGAAGAATGTCAAGTGGCCAAATAAACATGAGTTGAGCTTTAGTTGTTAAGATGCACAATGGACAGTGTTCCCATTATCGTGGCTCTCGGGGGCGATTCTACCATTAATGGGAACATTGCCCATTGTACACCCAACCATCTGGCTCCCATATAATGTTTATATTTCCATCCAAGAGGCTGGCAAGATAAATGCTGATTTAACTTCAACCAGGTTCAGGGAAATTAAAAGGATCTTTGCTAAAAGTGAAATGAACCATACACATTCACTCTACATGCGCCCAGTGTGGCACCATCTTTTTGTTCATCCTGTCTCTATCACCATCCAAGCTATATGGAAACCCAAACAATACATTTTACATTTAAACAATGATATTTGGAAGATATATTCAGTAAAACCATACATTGCTATCATGAAGCTGATGCACACAACTGCCCAAAATCCCAAATAAGCAATCGAATAAACAAGTGATTTAAAGAGGTTTAGAATGAAGAGGATCCATTAATGATCATCCCCCTCATCGCCTTAACAAAACAAGAACAAATGGTCTGGGAAAAAAACATCCCTGTCTGGTTTGCCAAACAAAGCTCATTCTCTGGCGGAATTCAAAGACTGATTTCTGTGCAACATCGAGCTGCGTGCTATTGGTTCGCGTCCCATCTGGTGCACAACAAAATCTTATAATTATTGTATAATAAACTCATGTATCTTGCTGTTCAATGGCCATGTAAATTGCTAATCTCAGACAAAAAGGGAGAAGAACTATCCCTCGTTGAATCCTTGGCTCGATGCCTGTAGTCGGGCCTTTGTTGATGGGTTTTGGGCTTGTGCTGATAAGGAGAATGCAACTCGCTTTCATTCTGATTGCAATTGATAATGGTTTCAGAAGATTTTAGGATTATTCATAGTTCATAGACAGATGTGTTTGACCTGTCATTGTGCTGACCTCTATCAAGCTGATTTTGCTTTCCCATTGAGTTGTATAGGAAGACATTTGGAACTGGCAGGATCTATCAGCAGTCCTTGAAGTGACCACATCAATAATTTACACATAAAAGCAAAAAAAAAAAAAAAGAAAATACATAACTAGGGGGCATAACTACAAATCATTACTCCCCCCAAGTAAAAGTATGAATGGGTCCCATCCCAGGGGTGTTGCTAGGATTGTGAAAGATCTGGGGTAACTCAAGGAGCATAATATAACAGCACACATAGTGAATGATAGATGTGACCTAATTATTATTATACAGCGCCAACATATTACACAAATATTAGTCATACCAATAACTGTCCTTTAAAGGGGCTCACAATCTAATGTCCTTACCATAGTTCTATGTCATTACACAATCCAAGGTCAATTTGGGGGGAGCTAAAAACCCTAACTTAATGTATTTGGAATGTGGGAGGAAACTGGAAACCTTGCAAACACAGCGAGAACCTACAAACTCAATGCAGTGTCTTGGCCGAAAATCAAATCTGGGGCTCAGTGCTGCAATGGCCGGAGTGCTAACTACTGAGCCACAGTGCTGCCTGGGAATTGGCAATGGAGGAGAAAAAAGGGGTACGGCTAAATAAAATCTGAGCCCACTTTGCACTGTGTCAGGGGTCAGGTATATGTAGCATATATTATACAATAGCCAGAATTCTATACAGCCCATCGCATAGCACTTACTATGGTTAATGTCACAACCGACTTGTGTTATTGGGATATTACACTCTGTACACAAACACACACATATAGCAGGATTTACCTATCCCTTATATCTTAATGCAGATTTAAATCTATGTATAGACACCAATCCTGAGAAGGTTCCGAGGGTAAGAAGTCCTATTAGATCTGAATGTTGTATATTCAGCAAATTCAAGCAAAAGCTTCTTACCTGTGTTATCTTTTGGTAAGTACCTACCACATCTAAATGTAAGTTTCATCTTGCATCTGCCAAAAGCTTTGTGACTCACATACAGAAAGGGATTGGGTCAAAAGCTCTCAGACTTTGTCTAAAAGAAGTGTTTTTCATCCAAGATTTTGTGGAACCCTAAGGCTCCTCCAGAGGTTGCTGGGGGGTTCATGAACAATTGGCAATTTGTGTCTCTCAGGTCAGTATAAGTGACAGCAATGATCCTTTTGTATATCACTAAGGGTGACATTGTTCCCAATGGCCAGCTAATAGGAGACATTCTTCCCATTGACCATCACACTAATATACTGTGAGCTGTGATTTAATAATTATTGGAGAGATAAAATCTAAAACATAAAAGCCATTTCAAGGGTTCCCTCTTGGGATTGGGGAATCTGCCAGTTAGCACCAAGTCTAGATTTCAAGATTAATTAAAAGGAACTGGTGTTCTGGTGCAACAAACCACTTAGCAGTTCACTTCAAGTTGTTGAGTGGTTGTGAGATGTCCCCAAGGTGACATATTACCTGTGGCCATGGGTAGAGGGCTGATTTTAAAAACTAATGGAAGAACAGCCTTGTTTGATGATAGAAGGCTTTCACTATGCAGTAAGTTGTCTAAGCAATATAACATCCCATATGAGTAATAAATTATCAATAAAACCATGTGGTCATCGTGTCACTGCTCACACTCAGTAATTATAAATGAAGATCAGTCTGCGTGTGCGATATTATTAATATTATAAAGCTGCCAGTAAAGGAGAGTAAAAGCAAAATGGTAATTATGATCATTATCTATGTGGATAACATTAAAAAAGGGAACTTTCAGATTTCTTTGCATGTGATAGATATTTAAAGTCTCTCTGTAGTTCTTAATCTGTTTATTGGAATTCAGATGTGACAGTGCACGACATTCTGGGACACATCAATGGCATGCCGATCACTTTGGGTGTTTGATGTCCTCTGAAATATGTAATATTAATGTGGAACAGACAAGACACGTGTAATGAGGGTGTCATTGTACACTGTGTACTATATAATATTAATATCATGCTGACAATACACCCATCCGCCATGTATTATTAATACTGCACATGCTGTATGAGTGACCGAATATTGCAATCCATTAAAGCTGAACTCCGAGCTAGTAGACAAATGTGCTGCTGGAATACATGCATGTGGGATGTCTTATTTATGGAAAGCAATTCTCTCTGGTCATTGTCAAGATTTTTACTGTTCTTCCAAACCGCACAGCTATGGGGGTGATAACACTTAGGTGTTGGCAACAGTCCATTATTTCATGGATGGCTCAATAAAAAATACTAATTTCTGGCCGTTCCTGGTGCTTTATGTATTTTTAAAGACCAAGGGCCCAGTAGTGCTGCACTTTTTTGCACATGTGCAGTAGGCACCCTGACCACAGTCCAAGCTGCCCATTCTTGCTGGCCACTTTGGACCTAAATGCCAACTCTAAGTTGACATTGTGGGTTCCTCTTATTCTCAAATTGCTCTGGTCTGAGCTAATGACATCATCATTTTTCTTTTGCATCATTATATCCATATTTTCCCCCTATACTATGTTGCCTATACTACTAGATGCCATTGTCCATTCATTTTGTTAGGGGAGGAAGAGGAGGTGACAACACTGCATTCTTTAAAACCTTTAAACTTTGTTTTTTTTTAATAAAAGACCCTCCTCCAGCCGCTCAAAATACCTTAAATCCATGGATGCTCCCCTTACTGCATTTATACAGATAGGTCCCATCGCTCCTATGGGTTGAATAAAGCCCAGCATGAAGACTGAAGACATACCAAAAGAGCATTGTGACCCTTACCACCAAGCGGGCATCACTATTGACATAATGGACCTGATTTATTAAAGTTCCTTAAGACTTAAGATAGACTAACACTGGAGAACCTAGGTTATCCAGCAGACCTGGAAAGATTTCCAAAAAATATTTGTTATTAGTTGGCACAGGTTTTCAATCCTGGACCAGATCGAAATCATGTTTGCTGAATTACTGAGCTTTACCCATGATAGTCTATCTTCTCCAGTCTTAAAGGCCTTTAATAATTTAAGCTCTTTATGTTGGGGGTGAGGCCCATTTGGTGGCGGGGGCCATGATGCACTCACAATATTTCATTGGTCCTCATGGTGGGCTTCATTCATCCCATATTTTTGCAGTATGTAAGGCATCTATGGATTGAATATTTTGTAAATTGCTGGGAGAAGCTCTTGTAAATTCAAAAAAAAATCCCCCAGAGCATAAAGGTTTCAAGAAATGCAGTGTTGTAACTTCCTCTCCCTTCCCCAGTGTAATGATTGGACAATGAAAGAGCAGCAATCAAATAATACTCTACTTACTCCATCGGCACATGTGGATGCAGTAACGCCTGATTGGTTGTTATTATTTCTCTTCTCTAATTTAGGGATTTTCAATTTCGAGAACGACAGAAAGCCAATACAACAAAGCTTCACTTAAACAAGCGGAATGTAATATGTATAAGTACAGAGAATTACTTGTAAAAGGATTACCCAGCGACAAGAACATTTTAAGCAACTGTAAAAACTCTCCTCTGTCCGTTATGTAAATTCTAACTCAGCTCAGGAAAATCTGTCTTGATTTCCCTCTGCACAATGCTTTGCTGAAGTTTTGCCTTAATGGTGTAATTTCAGCAATTGTGGAAACTGCTCTGTGAAGAATTATGGGAGTTTAGGCTACACGGTGAATGCTGTAGAGGCAACGAAACTGCCAACACAAATCAAGCAACTGTTTACAAACATTTTCTTCTTCTCCACTCAAGAAAGACGCTTGTTTGTGTGAAAAAATATACCCGGAATTTAAAGAAGAGCGTTCCTCAGGGGCCACGGTGTAATGGTATATTTTGGTTTAGAGTTTGTAAAGGGGACCCTGTGCTAAGAAAATATATAGAGACAACGCAGACTTCCTGATGGCACAGGTCAGACTTACTGCCTGAGACCTTTCTGCAAGCTGCAATTCTGTTGCGAAGTAGAGCTTGGTCTAGGAATCCTCCTCCTGCACCCCTCGGCGTCTGATTGGACAGAGATTTCTCCTCCTGTCTGTGATATGTAGCTAGGCATCACTAAGCACTGCAAAAGCTCCTGATTGGCGGAATGCTTCACCTCTCATCTGCTGTACAGGGCACGTCGGAAGGTTAATGGCAAGATTTTAGGCCCTCTTTCAAGATGTATGCAAAATGGATTTAGAATTTTTTTTTGTAAATTATTCAATAATTAAATTTATGTTGATGTCTGCTTTTTAAAGTGTATTTAAAGTTTAAACCCACCCCCCACAAAAGGCTGAATAACTACAAAAAAAAAATGGTTACACGTTCGGTTAAAAGCAATACTGAACCCTGGGGATACTCACCTGTCCCCATTATATTGCTGCTATCGTCTCCCCTCTGTTCGTCCATATCCCATCTTCAGCCACCTTCATTGGCAGGGCTGGAATGAGGTGCACAGGCATACAGGAGTTCATTCAGTCCCGGCACCCGCAAAGTAAACTGTGATTGCTGGAGATGGGTGGTGGTCAGACAGGTAAGAATATTTATTGCAGAATTGCAATAATAATTGGACATTGCCTGACCCTTCTGCACTAAGGACCTTCCCATGACGAGAGCCGGTTCTGCCTCCCACAACCAACCATCAATGGGTATGCCAATCACTGTGTAGATTAGTAATGTCTTGGAGCCAATGTTTACTTAGCTAACCAAGCATGTAAGGTAGGTTAAATCAGTGATTTTCAACCAGTGTGCCGCAGCAGACTAGTGTGCCGTGAGAGATCTTCAGGTGTACCGTGGGAAAATATCCAACTACCATTGTCGAGTGTCTGTGCTTTGGTGACTGGCAGAGTAATGTAATACTCTTCCATGTCAGTGGGTGGCAGTAGGTAGCCTAATTGCCTTGTTTATTCTCAGAGATAAGACAATTAGCTACAGAGTGTCATTTTGTAACATTTTTGATTTGTGGTGTGCAGCAAGATTTTGCAATGCAAAAAATGTGCCGTGGCTCAAAAAAGGTTGAAAAATACTACGTTAAATATATTATCAAATATTAAATATATTATATATGTTGGTGATAGACTAGAAATACTTTAGCTGTGTTCAGAATAGTCCATTAACCTGGGACAAATCAAATCTGGGTTTTACCCATCACCATATGTAATCATAAAGAATACATTTACTTTTTACTGTCTGTTTTCCCTTTTGCCTCATGGTACTTTATTTTTCATAACAACAATAGTTATAGGACAAATTAAAAGATCTTTTTTTTACCCTTAGGATCCATTTAAATATGAATGGATGAAAGGGCACCTGAGACCTCCTTCATTTCACCTTCCTGATTGACTTGAATGCATTTTGCCAAAATAATGAAATTTTATTTAAAAAGTAAAAAGTAAAAACTTTACTTTAAAAAGTAAAACTTAGTTCTTATATCCTTATTCGGAGGTTAAAAAGTCTTTTTATTAGGCAGTGAATACGATATTCATCAAACATGGTCTCTGGTGTAGACCCTATCACTGCCATTGAAAACAAATGGACTTGGAAGATTCTCCACCAGAGAATGTGTGCTCAAAGACAGATTCATTGCTTGTGAAATAATAATTTCTATGGCTCTGTGTACTTTCTTCCCTATTGGAATATTTCTTGACTTTTTGAGTATTGTTAAATCTCTATTTGAATTGTATCTCTGAATAAAATGGCTTTCCAAGCTGTGACAGGTACACTTTTTGTATTCTAGAATTCTGCAGATTTAGTCTGTATCATCAACATGTGGTCAAGCACTCAATCCCGAAAAATATTATTGGAGCTCTTGAAATTTACCTGAATTTTCGAATCATCCTTATCCTTGCAGCAGCTGACTAAACCGCGACGCCTATCTCATCAGAGAGAAGTAGAAGCGTTTTTGGAAATCCCATCAGACTGTAATCAGGATTCTCGCTGCTCTAGATCAGCGTTGTGTGGAAGTTCAGACCTCTCCTCCAGGCGTGGGGTACGCTGATCCTTTAATCACAATCGCTTGGTAAAGTGCTCTACACAGTTGTAGAAAAATTGTGTTCTTTTTCCCCGACAAAAACATTTAACTCTTAGCAGGGAATATTTCCAACCTGGATGGTAAATTGATCCTCAAAGAGATTCTATAGAGGACACTGGGCAGCCTTTAGCTTACAGAAAATGGCTGAGGCATGATGATTGGGGATGGGGCAATCTACCCTGGTCTGAATCCCAAATAGTCTTTAAATTATTTAAATAAGTTATATGTTATTTAAATGACTGGTTCTTATGACCAGGGGTACAGCTATGCCTTGGGTTATAGTTTATTTCTTTATTCTGGCAAAAAAACAATCAACCAAATGTTAATTATTCGAAATTTGCCATTGGGTTGTGTTAGTAAACCCCAACTTTAACCCTAATGTGATGATCCTCAAAGTCAACCATTGCAAGAAATAATTCCACAGAATGGTTCTAGTTCTTTTCTTTGTCTTGTAGAACCATAGTAATGGATTGTCATTGGCTAGCCAAGTAATCCTTTCCATGAACTCTCACTCTTCTAACTGTACTAACAAGAATATAAGTAGAAAGTAGCTCGAATTCCTAAGTAAAATACATTTTGTTTATTAAAGCACTGTGTATCTATACCTAAATATATTATTCTGTACCTTCTCAAGAGATCATATGAATTTGAGCAACCATGTTGAATTATACCAGTTTTTCACACCAGGGTTCCACCAAAGGTTGCTAGAGGTTCCTTGGCAATTAGTTCCTCTCAGGTCAGTTTAAGCGATAATTAGACAATAGAGCCAACTTCTTTATCCCAAGTAAATGTGAGCCACCCTCTTTGGTAAATTTTAGATAAAAGGTAAGTTGCGTAGGAGTGAAAGAAATAGGTCTGAGGCTCTAAATTAAATTAAATTAATTATGTATTGACATGTTTCAGTTTCATACAGGATTATTTCATGCATTCAATAAACAATAAGGTGTATATCCTGTTCTGTTATACTTCACAGAGCTGGGGTACATCCAACTATACAGAATCTACGCTAGCACGGATAATTTTTACGTGACCGGTTTTTCTATATACATCCCCGACGCGTTTCACCTTAATTAGGCTTCTTCAGGGGTACATTACTGTATACAATTGTTGGTCTATATATGTAAATATTACATATAGAAAGATACCTAATTAGTGTAGGTAAAGATACAAGGATTATATCCGGTTATGAACTATACAATGTACGATACATATAGTTATATGAATATTAGGAAGTAACATTATAGGAGCATATATAGAGTGTAGATAAAGTTACAATAACATCATATAATGTGTTGAAGATTTACATAGATTCCAATTATATATATACATATGGATATTTTAGAAAGTCAAATAATAGGAAGGCATAGCTATAGTGTTCATATTGATATTTCTACTTACATTTTAGGAGGAACCCAATATAGTAACGGTGCTTTATACATGCAATTCCAGTTGTGGGTGCTATTCAAGTTAATATCAGTTTAAAGTTTATCTAGCTTCAATGTGAGTTCAAAACATCATGCTAAAGATTAATGGTGTAATATATATCGGAAACATACATGAAGTATATATGAAGAACACTATTTACATTGCACAAAAGCTTGTGATGTAGGTAACCAGCATTGAGCAGCGATGAGGGTGACAACACTGCCACAGAATTCAGGATAAAAAAGCCAGCACTCCCACCCTTACCCAGAGACTCAATATATTTCTAATAACTTCATGACAATAATAACCCCAAGTAAGAGACAGATATATCACAGGAGCCGCTGGCAAAGCACCGCCACTCACAAAACAAGAAAACCTCAGCCAAAGATTGCACATATAACCGAGGAGGAGGAAGAAAAGAAAAAGAAAAAAGAAACTGTTGGCTTTGAGACACAGAGGAATCGTGATGAGATAGTACACACTTCCTGTCCAGCAAGCTGTGCGGGAAAATTGGCTGTTGGTGAGATTGTGTGGGAAGACTTATGAGTGTCAGAACAGAGTGATAACTGTTTACACTCCTTCTATTTCCTCGCAGTAAAAAAACAGATTTATATTTGGTGCAGAGCCACTATTAACCTGTCCCGCAGTTTGTATTTCAGAGCTCTGTTTGGGCCATTGCAAATCCACCTGTAATGGGACGGAGTTCAGATTTATTCTCTTGCAGATGCTGTAATGCTATGATGACGTTGGAGAGGAAAGCTTCATCATCGACTGACTTTTACGGCATCCCATTGGGTTGGCGATATTGTTGTAGTTGGTGCAACTGGTCTATGCAGTAAAATTTAATTTATTAATGTGTAATTAAACCAAGCTACTTATTATTATTATTACCGTATTATTATTATTAATATTCATTTATATAGCACCAACATATACATAGCGTTGTACAGTACAGAATCCATTAACACATGACTGTCCCTTGGAGGAGATTATGACCCAGGAGTTTATTTATAAGACACTTTTATCCAATTTTTACTAAAATTCAGAAATGTTTTAAATAAAAAATGAATGAATGATATGTATCAGTTGATTAATACAATTTCTAATCAAATTCAACGTTTTGGTAAAAGATGGATAAATCTTGGATAAAACCATTTATGATTGAACCCCCACATGTAATCTAAATCAGGGGTCCACACTTCCAATCCTCGGGACCACAGAAAGGGCAGAATTTAGTTTTATCAATCTTTAAGGTCTATTTGTAAATGTTTTATCTAAGATTTTCCCAACTGTTACCCCAAAAATTACACATTTTTTACATTGACTATTAATAAATGTTTTATTTAAAATAGGCAAGCTTTTCACTCTGGATTCAAAAAGATCATTTTAAAATCTTGAGTAAAAATTTGAATCTAATTGAACAATGTATACATTTTGAAATAATGCGCCTTCTAATTGAATTCAATAGGAAAAATGTGTTCCTGTTGGATAAAATCTGAGTGAATCATAAATGAAAACATTTTAAAAAAGACACCTTTGTGAACCATTCCATGATTGATATATTGTTGTAGTCTAAAGAAATAAATGTGTGATGATTCTGGCCCCATAAGGATTGGACTTGGGGACCCTGGTCTAGAACAAATTTAGAAGGGAGGCCAGTAGACTTTTCAGCATGGAAACTCAAAAACGTTGTCCAAGCATACAAGTTCTGGGCCAATAGTTTTAAGACTGAAATTTGAATGTGTGATTCTAGTTCTGCAAGGTCACTGTGCTGCATGGTGCTCCCACGTTTCTGCCTTCCACACCACCACTGGACAGCAAAACACAAGGGAGACACCATTTCTGCTACTGGAGCTAAGGAATGTTGTGGGGTCACCTCCTTGCCGTAAATCTGCTGATTAGACAATCATGGAAAGGAAATGGACTGATGCATTGCTAACTCTGCTCACACTGCTCTAACACATGTGCATACTGCAAAATCTGATGTATTTCTAGTGCTACCCCACTGATTCCTCCCTTTCCTAAGTGATGCTGTTCATGGGGTGAGAGGTTTAGGTACTTGTGCTAGCTGAATGTAGAAATGCATTTCATTGGAATGCCCAGTAGTAAAGAATAGGGGGGGGGGGGGCGTAACAGGGGTGAACCATCCAACTATGAGCAGGGATATCATGTTGGAATTGTTGTTGGAATTGTTGCATCTTGCTGATGGACTATTGTAGCATATGGGAAGCCAGGGCAGAACCAATGGGTGCAGTCTTTTTATAAGTCTGCAAATGGACTGGTGTGGTAGCAGTGAATCATTTTAAAGGATGTATTACCTCTTGTAGAGAACACAGTACACCCTGACAGTACTGCTTTTCTCTCTAGTGGGACAGAACTATTTTAATTCAGGCATCATATAGGGTCACCAATGATATAATGGACTGAGATGAAGGTTCTGAGATTACATAGTAATACAAATCCAATTGTCTCTGTAGATCTTGAATATGATCATAAATGTATAACGCTGATCACACCTTGCTATAGCTTTTGCACCATCGTTGGGGAATAGGAGACTGAGGAAATGTTTTCTTCTGCTTGCCAAAACTAAGTTCACCGTAAACTCAAGTTGTGCCAAACCCTAATTCTATCCCTAATGCAGATTTACTGGCAGGTCCACCTTAGTCCCATATACTACATATTACAATTTAGCAGCTCTGGCATTTTGTGAATAACAATGTGCCTACAGCATAAATTCCTAATACACTGTGAGCATGCGGACTGGTCGCCTTATTCACGAACAAAACAAATGCAAATTGCGGCACCTGTCCTGTACATCATCAATAAGCAGTTCAATGTAAAATGTAATTGTTGGTGTCAACGCTTGTAAAAATGATTTGTATCAAAGGCGGCGAGCTGCCAGGCTGACACCAACACTGCCTGCAATTGTATTATTCATGCACACAAGATTAGGAACTGCGAATCGCTGCATCTAAAGGCACAATAATATATGAAAAAATATCAGTCCACTTCAAATTAAAAGTAAAATTGAGTTAATGAGAAATTTATGGGCGGAGAAGCCATGAAAAGTAAATTCGGCACTAGAAAGTGGCTGAGTCTATCAGACGGCTAGAGAATCGAATAATTAGAACCTATCTCTCCTTTTTAAAGTGGAGAGTTTCCAGTTCTTGGGATGAACTAAATTGGGAGTTTTTTTTCCTAGACTTTTTAGGACAAATCAGGACAGTTCTGCAAAAATGTGGACAAAATGTATTGGAGTCAATGAGGAAAATTAGGATGGATTTTGGTGATTTTTGATGGAGTACTAAAGGATAGGTCTTCCTCTATTATTGACTTCCTATGCCTGGTTCTGCATTGTGTCTCTATGTCACGGTGACTATCTTGGTTCATGCAGAGCTTCCACAGATGACCGGAGGTCTGCTCACTGGTGGAGTAATGGCCAAGAAAGTAAAGGAAGCACAGAATGAATGAAGAAGAAGCAGGGAAATCCTTGCATTGCAGATCCTCAGGTACAGATTCCTCTCCAGCAAGTGAGCAGCACAGCAATGACAACACCAATTCCCTAAAACTGTCAATCAGAATCAGCAAAGCCTTAATATCACATTGCAGATCCCCAGCTAGAAGGATACAAAACAGGAGTCCTCTTATTTTAAGAGTGTGACATGAATTGTTTCTATTTTTTTGTTTTTGTTTTTTTTTTTATAATGGAAAAAAGTTAAAGTAATTTTGGAAATCGTAATACGGAACATTTTTTGTTCTGCAGAAGAAATTCAGCAACACACATAAAATGAATAGAAATAAGGCATACAAATTGACAATATCGGCTTCCCAGCACTTTACAAATAGGCCTTTCCTGCCTGGTGCTGTTTATTTGGTTGCAATAGAAATGCGCTCTATCATTGGCAACTCTTGGCTCCTGCAGTTGATGGCGATTAGCGTCACTTACCAGCATAGAACAGATTGCTGCAGCACAGACCTAATGCAACATTAATAACTCCTTGTTGGTTAGGGAACAAGCTCCGTTGTTTTATCCCTGATACACGGAGTACTGACGTGTGAAATCCTACCAGTCTACCTAAACCCAAAACTATGACATATGGAAGCTGGGATGGGGCAGCTACATTAGTTTTCTATTTACACAATCGTTTTCTTTCTTTATTGGACATCCTGCCACTAACACATTTCCTGTCCTGGGGTGACAACGCTCACTCACTATACTGTATCTATGGAGGAGTGCCAATGTTACACCAGGAAAAGATTTGGGAATACCTGCATTTCTCCTTCGTTTCTATACTACACTAACATGGAAAATGGGGATACATGTGACTGATAACAGACAAGAAACACAGGAAGTGTGCTAATATTAAAAAAAAGGCCTAGTCACGTTGATAACTTGGTCACACTAGAAAATGACAAGTGGCATCCAACTGGCTGCATCAGGAGATCCATTTCCTGCCCTATACGGCCGAAGCGGGACACTTCCAGGCTCCAATTACCAGATGGGTTCTGAAGAATTCTCTGATTCCTTATTTTCAGAAATCATTTCACAGTCCTCGGCCAGCTCTCTAAAAATAGCGGAGATGACAGGTCTGGGAAAGAAAAACTCTAATGAGTGTCTCCAATAACCTTGGGAAAATAAATACGGGTCTCCGAAAGGTGCTGAGAGATAATAGAGGAACGACTGCTACATGAAATACATCTGCTGAAAGGGAAACCATCCGCCTGTCATCTATCGCTCATCCATCCATTTATTATCTATCTACACATGTGCAAGAAATAATGATCAGACTGCAACATTGTATCTTTGTAGCAAGTCACATGATGAGAGGCAGAAATAGGGGCTGATCTGCATTGGGGCCATTTCAGCTGCAGGGCTCATTTTGTGCTCAACTGTGGTTCCAACCACTATTCTTCATTCATTTGTGGTGCGGTTTTTGAAAGCAACAAGTCACTGTTGGTTTCATGGTTGCTGTTGGAAGATTCTCGCATAAACTGTGTTGCAGATTGCCCCCTCAGTGTGCAGCACCTGAGTGTGCCCGACCTTGTGGTTTTCCATGCAGGTATGAATGAGCGCTTAGCATCTACATGGCGTGACATCTCTTAGCGGGCATCTCAGTCTAGGAAGTGAATAGTGACCCTGGATATGGTGCCATCACCATCATGGGGAGTTCTGTCCCCAATAAATTGCTGGAAGTGTCACACTTATTTTTGGGTTGCCCATTGGGCATAGGGTGAAGAATATTGTTACAGAAAAAACATGATAAAAAAATTGTTCCCCCCAGGGGAAAACTCACCTTTGGGTCTTGTCCCCCTCTGTGTGCTGTGGTCCCTTCTTCCAGCCCCTCTTACAATAGAGAATACAGTAGTGACATACAGACTGATGGATCCAGCAAGGGCTGCATGGCAATTCTAAAGCTGGGTTTAATGATGGTGACAGTGAACTATGAGTAATACGTGGTATATTAAGCCACCTAAAGTCTCCATTGAACATTTGGGTGGAAGGGTGACAACACACAAGCAAAATCGGTAATAAGGGCAGAGAACTGTCACCCTGGCATGTAATGTCAAAAGAGGGAATGTTATTGTTTGATCACAAATAAAAGGTGCAAATCTGAAAAGTCAGAAAATATCTTTTGAAATGCCATTAGTTAACAGGTTATTAGGGCTGCTTGCACACTACCAGTCCCATCATTCCCCCTTAGACTGGGTCTTGTAGTGTTTTGATCACTTCTCTAATATACAACAATTTTAATGGCAGCCATAATAATTATCTATCGGCATTACCCATTTTCCCGCATGATTGGGATTTGATTACAGAGAATATCTAGGAATGGCAGCAGCAGCCAGACGCTTCCCCCAGCTCCAATCCGGGTCATATGAGTGGCTGGAAGCCGGCCCGGAGGACATAAACTCTTACTACAATGTGAAAAGGTTTTACTGAGATTGGTTTTAAGAGACTGCCTAATGTGGAGGTTATATACCTGGGAGAGGGGGATGTTTAAACTTCATTTTATGTGATAATAGACAAAGGCACCGGCTTTATGTAGTAGAGGCTGTAACACTGATAAATGATTATTCTGCGGGATTAAAAGCATTAAGTGCTAAAAAAAAGGGGGCTTCATTGAAGATTCTTCTAGATCCATCAGCAGGCTGTGATTTACATTAATATTAACATATATACACTGTTATTTAAATGTGTGTTTTACTAAACTATACTAAAGGGTTAGATACCTCTCCCCAGTGATAAATGATAGTCCAGATTTCTAAACCAACCTTTTCTTTAAGTCTAGGTTCCTCCACATGTAATTT